>NW_027466069.1:280000-322500 GCF_046127955.1 Nelusetta ayraudi | reverse complement strand
CAGCCGAGAGGGAGCGCAGCACGTGTGTGTTAACCCTCCACCCACACACACACACGCAATGACACACACGTCCGTCCTGGGCGTCGGTTCTACGCCCAAAACGCAGTGGCACCCAGTGACACCCAGTGACACCCAGTGGCACCCAGTGTTGGAGCCGGTGGGTGGAGCTCCAACCTCGGCTGCCGACAGGATGAAGGTTCAGCGCAGATCCAAGCTGACTTTTTTCTTTTCTTCTCCACAGATGATGGCTTGGCTGTGACCTCTGACCCCTCCACACAACCTCCACACGATGTTTTCTTAACAAACCAGAAAAATCAGGTTTGCCAGCTCTCCCTTCAGGGAAGCTCCACGGATAATTACCAGGAGTGAACATTTTCATCAAGCCTTCACTTTTGTGAATCAGTTTTTGTTGCTAAAGAGCTTCCTCACTGGTGACTGACTGAGCTCCACTGTGTCTCCTGGTAGATGTGAGTATTAGGATATCAGACACGTGACTACTTTGAGATTTTCTCTCTTTCTTTTCTTTCTTTTTGACATCATGTTTGTTGAATCCAGACCTGATGAAAGTGAAAAATGTTGTTAAGATTCTTCAAGTGTAGTCCTGATCCGCCAGCACAGCGTTGAAAGCCAAACTCAGCTCTGTTTGTTAACGTTGAAACTATTTATTGCACGGCATCACTTTGATGCATCTGCTTTTGCTCAACAATCAGGGCAGGAAAGAAACAGCGGCCCCTCGGTGGCCGAACACGACAGCAGCATCAACACATGAGTGATCGCTCGTCAATATCAGGGTTCACGCAGCTCCATCACTCATCGCCGCCGCTGCGTCCTGTCACTTGCACACAGCTGCTCTCCGTCTCATTCCTCCACCTCTCATTTTTCTCTTTCTCCCCAACTTTCTCTCTCTCTCTCACTCTCTCTCTCTCTCTCTCAGCTCCTCACCAAACAGGGCCGACTGGGGTCCGACTCAAGGGGTCTTGTCAGGGTTTCTGGGGGCCCATATGTAGGCCAGGACCCTTGGATTTGTGCCATGTGGTCGCCTTTTTTTTCCCCTTTTTTCTTTTTCTCTTTTTTTTGGGGGGGCGGGGGCGGGGGGTGGGGGGTGGGGGGGGGCGCTGTCATAATGTGTGGCGTTGTCCACTCTGACTCGGAGGGTCAGATTAACAAGGAGCAGAGCAGCCATCAGCTCATAGAGCACAATGACAGCGGCCATCCATCACTTCTGGCCCTAACAGGGTGAGGGTCAGTGGAGGGTGGGGGTGGTGGTGGTGGTAGTGGGGCGGGGGGGGGGGGGTGCTGGAGTTTTTGGGCTGGGTGAAGCTCTGGCTGAAGGACCAGGACCAAACTGGTTAAACTTTAACCAGGTTCCTTCCTGCACACTGAGGAGCTCCATTCAGGCTCCATTCAGTCTCCATTCTCCTCATCCTGATGTCTCACCAACCTGGGATCCCTGACCGCCCCCCCCCCCCCGCCCACTGGGGACCCACCACCCCCCACCCCTTCACCCACTCACCCGCCAATTTCCATATGGGTTTCTGTTCTGTTCTGTTCTGGGACTTGGCGTGGGAAGAAAGTGAGTGGTGTTCGTGTGCACTGTGGGCAGGAGGCTCCATTAAAGCCCCTAACCCCCCCCCCCCCCCCCCCCCCGAAACCCCTCAATGCACTGTGACTGCGACTCCAAAGTCAAACACCATGTCGTCACCAAGGCACCATCAACACGTTGACAGCCGATGGATCCCAGCGTGTTTACGGCCGCTCCATCGTCATTTAATACACAGTTGCACACTTTGATAGAATTTGGCAAAAAGCTTCTCCCTGGTGAGTTCACCACGCGCACGGAAAACCATATTTTCATGGCAGGCCGTTCAATCTTAACCCTCCCACTCCCCTCCGACCCCCCCGCGCCACCCCCGGCCTTTGCCTTCCAGTTACAGGGAGGAAAAAACTGCTGTGACAAATGGGATGTGAGTCCAGTCAGGGTGGCTCTGGGTCACCTCAGGTGCAGAGCGGCTTGGAGGTGTTCACCCAATGTGTTCCTGTTCAGTGGTCCAATCATCTTCATTGATTTTGCCAATGATTCAGAGGGGGCCCCACTTTTTATGACGCCAGGAAAAAAAAAAGTCAAGGTGGGAAAAATGCAATAAAGCATGAAAGGGGACCTGGGAAAACACAGCTGACTGTTGTTCATTTGGTTGAACTGAAGATTCTACATAGTGTACAACGGAGGCTAATATGAGGCTAAACAGGTTAGCATTATATTTAGCCATTCAAGACTATTTGTGCATCAGGAGATGAACTGAGCCTGATTCAATTAGACCTGATGAGACTCGGCCCTCCAACACTCACTTAATAATGCAGCACTGTCTGTCCATTAGAAGGTGAGGGCAAGACGTTTGGAGCATGGTGGGGTGTGTGTGTGCGTGTGTGTGTGTGTCTGTGCGTGCGCATGTGTGTGTGTCGCGGGGGGGTCAAATAATAAAACAGCAGTGAGGGCACAGAAAGACGAGATGCTGCCGGATGGCTTGGAAAAAAAAGTGAGAGGTTGAGATTGACGGAGGGGAGGAGGGGTGGAGGGGGAGAGGAGGGGGGGGAGATTGGAGGGGGGGAGGGGTACAAACCTGAGAATGTGTCGCCTGTCGAGTCGGCTTTTCTTCGCCGCAGCCTCCAGGTGCTTCTGACAGCCGCCGCCTCCTCCCCTTCCTTTACATGGACATTACGGAGATTGTTTGTTGTTGCGTGTCGGTGGACTCCTGTGGAAGTGGAGGGTCAAGCAGCCAAGATCAACCAGCAGCAACAACGGTTCAATATCACAGAGGTCCTTCAGTCACAGCAGCGACATCAATATGACATCAATATTTCAATCATTCCCAGAGAAACATGAAGTCACAGGTTGCAGCTTGTTTTGCCAACGCAGGCGTCCTGGGCTGGGATGTGCAGGATGGGCTCCTCGCTGCTCCTCGCTGCTCCTCGCTGCTGCCGCTGCTGCTGCTGCTCTCTGGAGATTCTCAGACTGCTGAATATTTCAGCAGCAGAAATGAACGGCGCCCTCTGGGGACCAATCCCACGCCTGATTGCCCCGGCCCAGTGTTTATAGCCAGGCCTGGTCTGGGTAGGCCCGGGTCGGGCCGGGCCGGGCTACGTTCCCTGACCGTCGTTGGTCTATATATCCTGCGATGAACCAACAAGGACCCGGGGAGCCGCGGGAGCCGCAGCTCCGCCATAAAGCACAATTCCATGTTAAAGCCAAGACTTTGTGTCCTCCTGCGTGTGTGATTTCCCCCTTTTACTGCTCCCAATCAATCTTTAATGAGCCATTGAATATTAACTGGATTTGCAGGAGCCGAGTGTCAACTCCCATGAGTGTAACCTGGAGGCGCTGCCTCGACAGACAGCAGAGCGCAGAGGAGGCTGGAGAGCATTTACAAGGTGGGGGATGAGTGTTTAACACAGGGTGTATATGCAAAAAAGTGCTTATAGTCAATTACAATTACAATCATTCACTATGGGAAGGACAGCCAGGGTAATTGTAGTCTCAGAGCCCCCCCTTGAAGCAAGGACAGTGAATGCATCACAAAGGAGGGAACGCCACAGCAACAAGGGTGACAAGGGTTCCAGGCGCCGGAACAAAGAACCTCCGAAGATTTCTGAGACCAAATAATTGTATAAAAAATACGACTCTTCGCTAAGAATTCAGAACTTTGACCTCAACACGGCTGCTTCTCTGGTCCAATATGTAAAAGTGGAGAAGAAGCCCCTGCAGCAGCACTGCACTGCAGTGACTCCCTGCACTGCAACCCCCCACCAGGAAACCCCTTTGTCACTATGTGGCCTGCTACTGATTAATGGACGTAGCCTTGTGATCATCAGACATGGAGCTGGACTAGGAGCTCTGTTTGGGGGTGGGACAGGTGGGGGGGGGGGGGGGGGGGCCTTCAGATGGATGTGGTAGACTGAGACAGATTAGGCCTTAATGTTGACCCCAACAGAGGAACCTTGAGGGTGGAGGAGCAGGCCAGGGGTCCTGGGGATAATGGGACCCCTCTCACACCTTCTAAAAGAAAACATGTTTATGGCTTCTCAGAGGAAATGGATTTAATTGTGCCAGAAATGCAGGTATGAACGTCCCTGGCACTTCGATTGGCTGTCTGTCTGTAAAGTCACAACTGGAGAAAATTTATGCCCATGCTGGGCGTGAGAGGGACTCGGTGCATAACTGTGTGTGTGTGTGCGTGTGTGTGTGTGTGTGTGTGTGTGTGTGTGTGTGTGTGTGTGTGTGTGTGTGTGTGAGTGCAGACATGTTAGCATGTCAATGCGGTGCACTGGAGTCGGCAACAAGCACTTTTACTGGCTGTCAATCACTGCATCTCAGCCGTAATGACTGAAAGTGCATAATGGAAGCGCTGGTGAACATCAAGCAGATTTGTGTGAGTGTCAATTCTCCCGCTTGGTGTCAGCAGGCACCTGCTTGTGTTTTCCTGCTTATGCACTCGTGATTTTTTTCCACGTCAAATATTCAACCAGAGAAATCTTTCAGCCTGGCTGATTAAAGAATCCTCGACCACTGAGTTTTTAAAAACACGATGTCCTGCTGCGTAGGTGAAGACACATTCCTGTCTAAAACATGCAGATCAACGCAACAAAGAACTGCACACACGTTGAACACAACTCACTCTTTTGTGGACACTGACCAGTGTCCGGCTTATCTACACAGTGTGATGTATGCAAATTGCAAAATTGTTAGCAGCTGGTAATTGATGAACGTTGCCGAGTGCCTTCGTGGTTGAAGCAGTGAAGCAGTGAAGCAGTGAAGCAGTGATGCAGGCCGCCAGCAACTCACCGGGCCAAATTAAATTCATCCGCCCCTCCGTTTTCCCTGCACCGCCATCCATCAGCGCCATCGCAAAGCAGCGGACGAGCACGACGCGCACACTTGTGTGCGCTGGTACACATGTGACCTTTCAGGTGACCTTTCAGGTGCCGGTGCAGGTGGAGGTGCAGGTGGAGCTGCAAGTTAAGGTGCAGGTGCACCAGGAACCTCAAGAGAAAGTCGAAGTCAAAAGTGCAGGCTTACAACAATTTGTGACATAATGCTTCAATCCGCTCTTTGTCTGTTTGTTTGTTTGTTTGTTTGCCATTTATTTACATGCAGTATTGATTCCATCCTGCTGGTAAGAAGGCCTGTGATCATAAAGTGCATCTGTGTGTGTACGTCCGTTTGTGTTTGTGCAACCTATTAGCCTCATAGTGCGTGTTAATCTTCCTGTGTGTGTGTGTGTGTGTGTGTGTAAGACTGAGATAGCCCCCCCCACCGCCCCCTCGGGCTCCAGCTTCTCTGTCTGCAGTAATGGAAGCAATGTGTCCATAATCCCAGTGAATGACTAATAAAAGAGAGTAGCGCCTTGGGCCCGGCGGGCCCTCAGCGGTGCTGCGCTGGTATTAAACTGAGTGCTTGTGTAATACGGTCGAGTCTCTGTTTTCCAAAAGAAAACACATTCCACCGACAATTTATTTATTAATTTTTCATGTTCATCTTTTGTTGTTGGCTCTTTACAAACTCCCGATTGAGCGAATGATCAAATCATCACGTCAGCGGCGTTCAGATCCACCGAGACACCTGAAGCACTCACACACGCCGCCTTAATGGAAACCAAACGCCGCTTGAATACTAATAAGCCATGACACCATCACCCGCAGCCCTCCGCCCTCCACCCTCCGCCCTCTTTAAACGCTCTTTAATGGCCGTGTTAGTGTTATACAAGACGCTCATTAGATACTTTAATTGCTTTGGCCCATGTTGACAGACACGTTGATTGGCTCTCGCCAGACGATGGAGCTGCCGCCGTGGTTTGTGGGGGGGTCAGAGGTCGGCTGCAGTTGGTGACTGATGTAATCATAACGAAGCAGGAGTTAAATTAGGAGCGGGTTGGTTGGGTGGGGGTGAGGTCATCGGCCCGGCTCCTCCACCCAGATCAGGTCCATGACGATCCGGGCCGGTGAGGACGGCCTGCTGATCGGCCCGAAGGTATTGATCATGCCAGTGTGGTGGGAATGATGTCACTGCCCCAGGATCAGCTGTCACCAGTGAGATTGGTGATTGGAAAGGTGATATACAGACTTTAACTGGAGGGCGAGTGGTCCTGCCAAACACCAACTGTTCTTCATGGCTCTCTAGAACCTTGTAGGGAACCAGGAACCCATATCTTGAAAAGTCCAACCTCAAGCCTTCCCAGTAGGGACCAGTGTGGAACCAGCACCTTGACATTTGAGTTGGTTGTTCTAGACAGACAGACAGACAGACAGACAGACAGATAGATAGATAGATAGATAGATAGATAGATAGATAGATAGACAGACAGACAGACAGACAGACAGACAGACAGATAGATAGATAGATAGATAGATAGATAGATAGATAGATAGATAGATAGATAGATAGATAGATAGATAGACCCCTGATGGAACCAATTCAATATCTATAAAAGTGGGCATACCACAAAAAGGGTATTTCGGGTGCTTGGATGAAGGCGTATTTCACAGAGTTGCAGTGCAGTGACATTTTAATAACATCAAATGCTGCGAGTGCGTTTGCAAATAAAGCTGACAGAATGTAGAGAATCCAGTATTGTGCATCGACCTTTGGCTGAGGTTTGTTGCAGATACCAGGCTGCTGCTGCTGCTGCTGCTGCTGCTGTTGGGTTAGAGGCTCTAGAAAGTGTATTTATCAAGTGATGATTTTAAGAGGTTGTGTCTTCAGCTTTGAAATGAAAGCATGGTTTATCGGCCGCCCCTCTCAGTCAGCCAGTCAGTCAGTCATTCAGTCAGCCAGTCAGTCAGTCAGTCAGTCAGTCAGTGCACTGTCTCAGCCTCGCCCTGTGATGATGATTGACTGGACTGTGGGACATATTCTGGCTGTGTGGCTCTGTTGTGACAGTATTTCATTAGCAGCCGTGGCACTGCACTGCTTTAAAAGCATTGATTTACCTGAATTACAACATCACATCAGACCTTTCACCTGTCTGTGGGAGGCTCCCTGACACTGTGTGTGTGTGTGTGTGTGTGTGTCAACTGGGACTGATTTCACTTCCACATATCATAACACTTGATTTTCTCTCCCTTTACCCCCCCCCCCCCTTCCCATCGATTTGCCCCATAAAAGGTGTTTAATTCAATGAAGAGGAGAGAGAGTGGCTGTGTTTTCCCTGGGTCACTGTCGGTGGCGCTATAATCAACTAGAGTGGCTCCGGCCTCCTCACGCTGCGCTGACTGCCCTCCTCGTACACAAACAAACTCGCAGAGGTTCTCAGTCTCCGTTCACACTGTAAAACCAAACTCCACTTCCCCTCTCGCACGCTCACAATGTGCTGCTTGTCTCACAATGCAGACCAATCACATTTGAACATTGAAGCAAATCTTTTTCCTATGATCCAGGTGAGAGGTTTGTCAGTAGTTTGCACAGGAGGCAAAACTTTGATTCACTTTTGTTTCAACATCTGTGTGCGAATTCATTTAAGCATGAAACCAAAAGCTCAAACTGCACAGACTGTGATGAATACAACTGTGATGTGTTTTGTTTTTTCAGTGATTTTACAGCTGTGTAAGCTCTCTGGCTTCTTTGACACAGGTCGTGGCATGAAGTGACATCACTGCAAGCATGAAGTGACTCAAAAACACATTTTGGTTTCCATTTTTTTGGCCTCTGGAGATTTGACTCACTCCCGTGTAAAGGATCATTTGCATTAGTGTGAAACTATATACATTCAGATGAAGCACCCACTGTAGTTTGCGATAATAACATGGACAGAAATCCAAAGTGCAGTTTCAAGGTTCCTCTTGAAATGACTTGAAGAGAACAGCAGCAGCTTGATGATGGCAGAATAAAACAAATATTTGGCCTCATAAAAATGTGTCACAACACGGCCACCGTGTATATCTGCTGCACACACACACACACACACACGCGTGCACACACACACACTCACTCCAGCGCTGCAGGTGAAGCGCTAACACACACGGTTGCCAACACACTGCAGTGCACGACAGCAAACCACCAGACAATAAAGGAATGAAGAAATAAAAGGTCCGATTCATCAAAATCACACAAGACTCTAACAGCCCGTAAATTAAACAATATTTCATAATCACTCTGACAATGAGACAAGAGACAGCAATTTGGGCCCAGAGCTCCTCCTTCTCCTCCTCCTCCTCCTCGGCTCACACAAAACTGCCGCGCGCACACACACACACACACACACACACACACACATCATTATCAGAGTGGACGAGCTCTGGAGACCCCGACTCCCCCAGTACCTGTCCAACAACACACAGCAGCAGCCTTCATTTATCTTGTCTGCATGTGAGCAAGTATGTGTGAGAACGTGTGTGTGTGTGTGTGTGTGTGTGTGTGTGTATCAAGGTAATTACCACCATGAACCATCCCACACACAGACCTCACCCAGACATTGTGGCGCTGTCCAGGGACATGGGAGGTGGGTAATTAGCCTTCCATTATTACAACACACACACACACACACACACACACACAGTGGAAGAGACTTGGTGAAGGGCACCAGGAGGGAGGGGAGGGTGTGTTTGGATGCTCTGGGAGGTCAGTGTTGACAATCTGTGTTTTATCAAGTTTGTCATGTCGCAAATCATGTGATCAGCCTGGAGTTATTATTGTCATTACTATCATCATTATTATTATCATTATTAGCATCATTATTAGCATGATTATTAGCATCATTTTGCTTCCACATATGAAAAGTGGGGCAGCGTAGGATGAAGACATTTTCTGTGGCAACTTTTCTCATGTTTGAAACTTTGTAGAACAGAACAGAATAGAATGATTTTTTTTTATCCCCCAGTGGGGAAATCTGCATCATTACAGGAACAATACGGTGCCAAAGAAGGAAAATGATCAGAATTAAAGAAATAAAATGAAATATTCATAAGAAGCAGCACCAACTTGCTACTTGTAAACTGACTTTGTACTGCTGCACTTTGGCTTCTCTGTGTGGCATTGTCAACTTTCTTAGCAGTAACAGGGAACACTGTATTCACCCTCACATGGAGTTCAAAGGTCAAAGGCCTCTCTCTCAGACTCAGAGGGAAACTCTGCTCTCCACGATGCTCAGTAAAGCGCAGGAGCTTCTCCTCAATCCAGCGCCGTCCACTTTCAACAGCAGCACAACTTCAGTCGTTGATTCCACTTTTTCTCCATTTCCATCTCAGAACGAGAAAACGTGAGGTCACATGACCAGAAATACCCCTCGACATTTGGGACCCCCAGCCCCATATATGAGAATATACAGATATTGACAGAAAACTGTGTTCAATCCATCCATCCATTTTCAATCCCCACGACCTCCTGGGGGTCTGCTGGAGCCCCTCCCAGCTGTGCTCTGCTGGAGCCCCTCCCAGCTGCCACTGGGTGAAGGCAGGGTGACACCCGGGACCAGCGGACACAGGGAGACACAGGGAGACACAGGGAGACACACAACCATTCACAGATTCCAATTCACCTCACATGCATGTTTAGGGTCCGTGGGAAGAAGCCGGACATGGAGAATCTGGAGAACCTGGAGAACCTGGAGAACCCATGCAGACACATGGAGAACATGCACACACAGAAAGGTCCCAGGCCCGGAACCAAATCCAAACCACCAAGAATGATTTTTTTTTAAAATTGTAATATTAGCCGAGATGATCTTAGTGACCATTAGTGAGAAAATGTTGCTTTGAGGCTTCGAGGCTTTGAGGCGGTCTCATGGGTTGATCGGGGGTCCGACCCCACCCCCCCTCCGGACCCTCTTGTATTCAACGTTTCTTCTCAGCTTACATTCTAACTTTTACAGGCAGAAAATAAAGTGCAACGTAAGTGTTTGTGAAAGAAAACCCCCAAAATATCAAAAAACCAAAAACAACACCAAACAACCAGCTGCACCCCCCACCCCAAAGTACTGCAGCATCCCACCACTGGCACGCAGCTGCTGTCAGGGGGTGTAATTGTGTCAAAGCCTGCTCTCCCCCTCCTAGAGCGCCCCCTAAAGCAGTTAAACGCCGGCCCCTCCCACCAGCGCCACCCTCGGTCCCGCGCATCATCATTTTCCAGCCGCCATCCGTCTTCGGCCCGCGATTAATTCTCTTCGTTTCCGAGCGCCGGCCCATAAATCCTGGCACACTTAATTAATTTCACGGCCGACGCGGGGCTCCGTAAAAGCGGGGATTGTTCTCGCAAAAGCCCAAATTAATTATGCTATTTTAACAGCCATCTCATTGAAGGCTGTGTTTCATCTTTCATAATTACATTTGCAACAACAAGGAGGGCAACAAAAGGAGGCTCATTATGGATTTGGCGCCGCGCTCCCTCGTCCATAAGTCAACGTTAGCGCGGCGCTAACGCGGAGCAGCCTGGGCGGAGTCGACGTGGGCTTCCACTCCTTTATTATTTGTTTCTGTTTGAGCAGCGTTTGAGCCGAGGGGACCTTCATTAAGCGGAACATATTGACGGCGTGCAGCGGCCTGCTGGCGTCCAGGCCGTTTATGAAGTTAGCAGCAGATTATTGTCACGCCGAGGCTGCGGCGCTCGTTACTCTTCTGACCGAACTCAGCGACTCTCAGCGGCTCTCAGCGGGTCTCACTGGGTCTCACTGGGTCTCAGCGTGCCTCACTGGGTCTCACTGAGTCTTAGCAGGTCTCACTGGGTCTCAGCGTGTCTCACTGGGTCTCACTGAGTCTCACTGGGTCTCACTGGGTCTCAGCGTGTCTCACTGGGTCTCACTGGGTCTCACTGGGTCTCAGCGTGTCTCAGCGTGTCTCACTGAGTCTCACTGGGTCTCACTGGGTCTCACTGGGTCTCAGCGTGTCTCAGCGGGTCTCACTGGGTCTCAGCGTGTCTCACTGGGTCTCACTGGGTCTCAGCGGGTCTCACTGGGTCTTAGCGGGTCTCACTGGGTCTCACTGGGTCTCAGCGGGTCTCAGCGGGTCTCACTGGGTCTCACTGGGTCTCAGCGTGTCTCACTGGGTCTCACTGGGTCTCAGCGGGTCTCACTGGGTCTCAGCAGGTCTCAGCGGGTCTCACTGGGTCTTAGCGGGTCTCACTGGGTCTTAGCGGGTCTCACTGGGTCTCACTGGGTCTCAGCGGGTCTCACTGGGTCTCAGCGTGTCTCAGCGGGTCTCACTGGGTCTCAGCAGGTCTCACTGGGTCTCAGCAGGTCTCAGCGGGTCTCACTGGGTCTTAGCGGGTCTCACTGGGTCTCACTGGGTCTCAGCGGGTCTCAGCGGGTCTCACTGGGTCTCACTGGGTCTCAGCGTGTCTCACTGGGTCTCACTGGGTCTTAGCGGGTCTCACTGGGTCTCAGCGTGTCTCACTGGGTCTCACTGGGTCTCAGCGGGTCTCACTGGGTCTCAGCAGGTCTCACTGGGTCTCACTGAGTCTCAGCTAAACCTGATGTTCTGCTGGTTCCCTTGTCCTCCTGCGTCCCACCAGTCGATCAGCTCTGGGGAAACAGATCCAGCAGGGCTGAACTGCAGGTCACCTCCAGTGACGGAGGGTCAGTGTGTTAACAGCCTCCTACACACTGTGTGTAGCTGTCCACCTACACACACACACACACACACACACACACACACACACACACTCTCCGCTATGATGGCTGCCTGGTGTTCAATCTGGTGATGACATCACAAGGGGCGTCACCTGGTGAATGAAGCCTTTTGCTGGTTGACGATGATCAGTCAGTAAGTCAGTCAGTCAGTTAGCTGCCCTGACACTGGCAGATGAACACTGTTGCCAATCAAATCACGGTTTGTCTGATGTGTGTCAGTCTGCTGCTGCTGCTGCCACCGCTGCTGCTGCTGCTGCTGCTGCTGCTGCTGCTGCTGCTGCCACCGCTGCTGCTGCTGCTGCTGCTGCTGCTGCTGCTGCTCACTTCCAGGTTTCCAAGAGTCTCCACTGGACAACTGTAATTTGTTTAGCAGCAAATGATGGTCAGGAAGCAGATTGTAAACCATGTGACTGCTGGTGTTGTGCCGTCCCAGTGGACCTCCAGTCTGACCGGTGGCCATCTCGCCTGCAGCGCTCGCTGCCTGCTGAGCTTCAAACTGAGGCTCTTGCCAGTTAAGCAGAGGTCGGAGGTCAAGGTCACCTGAGTGTCTCATCAGTGACGCTGTCTCATCACTGCACCTCCTATCACACTGAGAGCAGCCTTGAACATGTGTGTGTGTGTGTGTACGAGCCACCACCCCCCCCCCACCCCCCTTGTCAAGGCCATCGGTGATCAGTGGAGGTTAAAAGTTACAACCCCCCCCCCCTCTCTCCCTCTCTCACCTGTCCTGGTGCTCACGCCTGGGCGGGGGGGTCTCTGGGGGGCCGAGGGTCTCATTCACATTTGTGGCAACGGCTCGTGTGGACGGCTGAGGGAAAACGATTCTGGGCTTTAATTGGCCTGATCATCTTAGTGGCGTGACAGAGATGGATGACCAGCAGCAGCACCAGCAGGACCAGCAGGACCAGGATACTGGTGGGGGAATGAGGGGCCGCAAGAGGGGGGGGGGGCAGGTTAGCAACCAAGCAGGAATCACATTTATTATAGTGGAAATAGGAGGAGGAACAGCAGCAGCAGGAGCAGGGGGAGGAGCAGGAGCAGCAGCAGGAGGAGAAGGAGGAGCAGCAGGAGGAGGAGAACCAGCAGCAGGAGGAGGAGCAGGAGCAGGAGGAGGAGCAGGAGGAGCAGCAGGAGGAGGAGCAGGAGGAGGAGAACCAGCAGGAGGAGCAGCAGGAGGAGGAAGAGGAGCAGGGGGAGGAGCAGCAGGAGGAGGAGCAGGAGGAGGAGAACCAGCAGGAGGAGCAGCAGGAGCAGCGTTAATGCAGCCAGTGGGCGTCCCAGCAGCTTCTTGGATGCAGCCACATAATTCAGCAGCAGTAAAACTGTCAGTGGAATTAAGAGGAGCCATTAGGAGGCCATGAAGTGCCTCCATGCAAACCAGCCGTGTGTCTCCAGGGCAGCAGCAGCAGCAGCAGCAGCAGCAGCAGCAGCAGCAGCAGCAGCAGCAGCAGCAGCAGATAATTTTAGCTACTTAGTGAATCATCTTCAAAGAAAAAAGGTGGAATCCACTTGAACCTGAAGTCAGTGTTTGATCAGACGTGTTTCTCCTCAGTGTGTGTGTGTGTGTGTGTGTGTGTGTGTGTGTGTGTGTGGGAGGGGTTTTGGGTCAGTGTCCTGCACTCACTGCATAAAAACAACCACAGCAGATTTTCTCTTAATTTATAATATTTACTATTCCACACAGCTCAACTGGGATCTTCCAAATGTCAAAACGGGGTGGGGGGTGGGGATGGGGATGTGGGGGGGGGGGAGTGGGGGGGGGGGGGGGGGGACAGGTACCAGTGTACAGTGGAACAGAGAGAATAAATCTTTGATTTGAAGCTCTCGTGTTCATTGCCTTTTCTGATCTGAGATCTTTTAGTCTGAATAACAAGAGTCCACATGGGAATTTCCATTACACACACACACACACACACACACACACACACACACACACACACACACACACACACCTTCAATGTAAAAAGGCCTCCTCGCCGCAGAGGCTGGACAGCACAGTGATGGATGGATGAAAAATGATTGTGAAGCCGTCCCAAGCTGAATTATTGCGCTGTCTGTTGATAAAGCCTTCTTTGTCTCTTCCTGGCATCCAACAAAATCTCTTAGTGCGGCTAAGAGAAGCAAGGAGGGGAGGGAGGGAGGGCTGATGGAAGATGATGGAGTGAGTGGAGGGAGGGAGGTGTGGGGCCTCCTGGAGGAGAAGAAGACACTCAGAGGAAGCCGGTGCTCCGTCTCTCTCGTGCTCATGTGAAAAATGAAAACTATGAGGGAGACGATAATAAAAACAGCAGAGGAGTGGACGGGCCGGAGCGTCCATTACTCACAGCCGCCTGCTCAAAATGTGCTGCTGGCTGCACAAGCATGCATCACGGCCGGTCCGCAACAAATGGGCTGTCTGCAATATATTTACCTCCGATTGGTCAAGCAGAGCCACCGTTCGTCCGTCCGTCCGTCCAGACGGCTCAGGCCCGTCCGACCGAGGGAGCGGAGAGTCACTCAGTCCGGGACATGACGGGAATAACGTCCACGGAATGGAGGGATGGAGGGATGGAGGGATGGAGGGATAACGAGTCACACATGAACCACTCCACCACTTCTCTTATTCATCAAGCCATTTACAAACTCTGATTGTTTAAAACTTTCAGATATGTAAACAGTTTGTTTCTTCTTTCTTCGTCTTCCTCTTTTTAATTCTTCTCTTTGCACTGCGTCTGCTGCTGCAACTGCTGCTGACGGCTCTCCGCCCCGGCGCAATGCTTCTTCGCAACGCAGCCGTTAGCCGCTAATGGGCTCCGCTAACCGCTAACGACGCCACTTTACAATATGGCAGCCGAGTGGAACCGTTCTCTCCTGCTGCTGCAGCAGAAGCAGCAGCAGTGATGGAGCCGGAGCAGCAGCAGTGATGAACATGGCCGCTGGTGGTTGTTAACTGCACCGACGCGACTGGACGAGCTGCAGGAGGAGCTGCTGGAGGAGCTGCAGGACGAGAGACTGGACGAGCTGCTGGACGAGCTGCTGGACGAGCTGCAGGACGAGCTGCAGGACGAGCTGCTGGACGAGCTGCAGGACGAGCTGCAGGACGAGCTGCTGGACCAGCTGCAGGACCAGCTGCTGGCCCGAGCTGCAGGACGAGCTGCAGGAGGAGCTGCTGGAGGAGCTGCTGGACGAGCTGCTGGACGAGCTGCAGGACGAGCTGCAGGACGAGCTGCTGGACGAGCTGCAGGACGAGCTGCAGGACGAGCTGCTGGACGAGCTGCAGGACGAGCTGCAGGACGAGCTGCTGGACGAGCTGCAGGACGAGCTGCTGGCCGAGCTGCAGGATGAGCTGCAGGATGAGCTGCTGGAGGAGCTGCTGGAGGAGCTGCTGGAGGAGCTGCTGGACGAGCTGCAGGACGAGCTGCAGGACGAGCTGCTGGACGAGCTGCAGGACGAGCTGCAGGACGAGCTGCTGGAGGAGCTGCTGGAGGAGCTGCTGGACGAGCTGCAGGACGAGCTGCAGGACGAGCTGCTGGACGAGCTGCAGGACGAGCTGCAGGACCAGCTGCTGGAGGAGCTGCTGGAGGAGCTGCTGGACGAGCTGCAGGACCAGCTGCAGGACCAGCTGCAGGAGGAGCTGCAGGACCAGCTACAGGAGGAGCTGCTGGAGGAGCTGCAGGACCAGTTGCAGGACCAGTGTGGTTTACGGCCTCGCTGCCAAACATCCAAAAAGGAAAAAAGTTGCTTGGGAGACAAAATTTTAGAGCCGCATCACAACTGCAGGGGGCACCAACAAACACACAAGCAAATGAAGCTAAAGGGGATTGTGGCAGTTGGAGGAAGGGTGTGTGTGTGTGTGTTGGGTGGTGGGGGGGTGGGGGGGAAGGGCAGTGATACATGAGATTGTTAGTTGGTTGATAAAGGAGAAAATTTCAACAAAAACATCCAGCAGCCACAGATTTAGACGCCATACATCAGATCTGCAAACTAGCAGGCTGATTGAGTGACCCTCACAGCCAGGAACACACACACACACACACACACACACACACACACACACACACACACACACACACACACACACACACAGGCTGAATTAGACCGGGAGTAGAGCCATTAATTGGGAGAGAAGGTGGACAAATCTGTTTTTGTGTGTCTGTGTGTGTGCGGGTGTGTGTGTGTGTGTGTGTGTGTGTGTGTGTGTGTGTGTGTGTGTGTGTGTTTCCCTGACCGTCATGTAGTGTGTATTGGGTGTTCAGTCTCTGCAGCGGGCAGGATCTTCATCACTCCTCCTCCTCCTCTTCATCTCAATAGGAGCCATGCAGACTTTTAAGTTGTCAAGACTGATGTTTAATTATTCAATCTGCCGCCGTCGAT
Source organism: Nelusetta ayraudi (assembly GCF_046127955.1). Classification (NCBI taxonomy): domain Eukaryota; kingdom Metazoa; phylum Chordata; class Actinopteri; order Tetraodontiformes; family Monacanthidae; genus Nelusetta; species Nelusetta ayraudi. The sequence goes on along the minus strand of NW_027466069.1, from coordinate 306,538 downwards.
CGATCAATCGATCGATCGATCGATGGATCATCGGTTCAAACGCTCTCATCGACTCGCCATCTCTCCCATTAATGAAACAAGCAGCGCTTCTCACAGCTGCTGTGTGTTTCAATCCCTGAGCAGCAATAAATCAGGAAATTGTGAAAATAAATATTTCCAATCCCACAAGCACTTTTCATTTAATTCAACAAACAAATAAATAAATATGTTAATAAATACAGCTGTGTGTGTGTGTGTGTGTGTGTGTGTGTGTGTGTGTGTGTGTGTGCATGGTGGGGGGTGGGGGGGCATCTCAGTGCAGATGGATGACTCACACTGGGGAGTGTATTTATTTTGCGGCCGGCGACATCAGGAGATTTGTTATTCCCTGGCGTTGCCGACTTTTTCACATTGCTCCACATCGCAGGGACCATATTTCATCCTCCCAACACACACACACACACACACACACACACACACACACACACACACACACACACACACCACCCCGATCCCCAAACACATTTATTTACAGGCTCTCTTCCTGTACATACAAACCCCCACCTCCAAACGCATGTGGCTACACACACACATACACGCACACACGCACAAACGCATGCACACACACACACACACACACACACACACACACACACACACACACACACACACAGGGACGAGGATCACAAACATGCCATTCCTGATAATAAAATGAAGAAACACATTGTTTTGGGTGGGGGAAGGGGTGGCACAGTGTAGGTGGGGGGGCAGGGGGGGTGGGGTGAACAATAATCTGCAGTTGTGCAGTGGTCACATGATGCGGTCTAATTGGTCCTCATACATTTCAACCAGCAGCCTGGAAAGAAAGAAAAGAGGGAGGAGCTAAAAAATGTGTTTTTAATCTGAGATGATTGTTGGCATTGATTTGCCGAGATTGATGCAGATTCTTTGGATGAACTTCAACTGGATTGTTGTCGAGAGGATGGCAACATCATTAATATTCAAATGACTCTTCCTCATACGTATGATGCCATGTTTTATTTCACAGACTATTATTGGAAGGCAGGACAGCCGAGCTCACAGAGAGATTTTCAGGGAACTGTTGGACTTCTGAATCATTTTCTGACACTTTGAGCTTCTTTGACTCTGAGGCCTGGCAGCCTCAGATCAGGCTTTTTATATACACACACAAAAATGGCCAAAAAGAAAAGAAAAAAAACAAAAAAACAAATTGAAAATGAGCAGGGGTTGATTTTCTCCCGGCGTTTCCTCTTGTAGAACAATGGGTTGTCAGCGGGAGAAGAGGAGGTTTCCACGAAGGAGGAGGACAAGACAAGACGGACGAGAGAACGAGGCCCAGGGAAGAGCGGCAGATTGAGAGTAAAGACGAAGGAATGGGCGAAGAGGGGGAGGATGAGGAGGGAGGCGGCAAACAAAGAGAACCAGGCCCAATCAAAAAACCAGAAGAAGAAGAAGAAGGAGAAGAAGGAGAAGAAGAAGAAGAAGAAGAAGAAGAAGAAGAAGAAGAAGTTCCAGCCTTAGTCTCCTAATGAAGGGAGGGTGGGAGACTCTGCTGAATGAATAACCTGGGGAGTGTGAGTGTGAGTGTGTGTGTGTGTGTGTGTGTGTGTGTGTGTGTGTGTGTGTGTGTGTGTGTGTGTGTGAGTGTGTGAGAGTGTGTAAATGGTTATAGATGGGTGACAGCACCACACTGGCAGTCTGAATCATTACTCACAAACATGGGGAGACCAACAACCTCTAACATCCTCCTCTTTCCTATGCACACACACACACACACACACACACACACACACACACACACACACACACACACACACACACACACACACACACAACAGAACAGCGCACCGTCCCGTTATGCATTTCTGGTGTCTTTCCTCACATCACTGCACGAACAATGGAAAACCTGCACTGCCGCAGTCCACCACCAGGAGGCAGTGAAGATTTTTTGTCCTAATTTTGAAGCTCTCTTCAAATAAAAGTGCGTGACACTCAGCTGTACAGTGATGTCGGTGTTTAATGAGGAAGAGGTGGAGAAAAGTGCAGCGCGTGAACCTCACAACACGGCTGCTTGGATTCCTTCTGCGTGTTAATGCAGCAGGGAAGTGAAGCACTGTCCTCTGCAAATGGACATACAAAGTGCTGGTGGACTTGAAATGGTGAAACATATCAGTGGGAGACTGCACTCGTCCAGACAGAAGGGAGCAACCCCTCCTCCTCCTCCTCTTCCTCCTTCTACCTCCTCCTCCTACTCCTCCTCCTCCTGCTGCAGCAGCCAGTAAATAAAACAACCATTACACGAGGTGATGTAAGTGAACACGGCTCCTTGGTAATTGTTCTTGTCCTGTGGGTTTAAAGTGGGCCGGGTGTGGTCCGGTGGTCGGACAAATGGCCGGATGACCTGATGTGTGCTGAGTCAAGTCCCAGGTGAGGGATGGAGCTGCCTCAGCCGCACTCCGCCGGGCTCCGCCGGGCTCCGCTGGGCTCCGCTGGCTCCGCTGGCTCCGGGACGAGCACTTAACCTGTAGTAATTACTGGAAACAACACTGAGGAGACGGAGCAACGTGGAGGTCGTGAAGGCAGCGGGAACATTTCAAATTACTGGGAGCCTCCAGGGAGCCGCAGCAGCAGGAGAGGACGACTCGGCTCCGCTACAGCGTCTCACATCTGAAACCAACAACTGCAACAACGCCTCTACAGTCAGGGACATCTAAAAATAAATACAAGTAAATGCATGGATGGAGGGATGATGAAGGAAGTGAAAAGGCAAACGGGTGAAAGGGTGAAAGGGAGGAGCAGCAGACGAGGAGCGAGAAAAGAGAAGAGTGTGAAATCAAATGGCAGTGCAGGACAGAAAGAAGAAAAGAAGGAAAATTATATGAATTAAAAAGAAATAAAATATTTACAGAGTATGAAAGGGAAAAGACAGTCACATCACGTGACAGTCGGATTCTTTGACAAGAAACAGGATAAAAAGGCCAAAAAGAAAGGCAGCGAGTTGGGAAAAAAGGAAGGAAGGGAAGGGGAGAGGAGGAGAGAAAGAGAGGCGAGCGGCTGCTAAAAATCATTAATCTTGTGGGGATCTGTGTCAGCGAGCAGCGGCGACACAAAGAGCAGCGGAGCAGCGCAGCAGCGCAGCAGCGGCTCGCTGACCCGCAGCCAATTGGCTGCAGCGGCTGAGAAAAGGCCCAGCAGGCTTTAATAGACTTTTGCTGATCCGACACTTGTTTGCTGCGAGCCACAAAGAGCCGATTGCAGGGGCTGACAGGGGCCTGCAGGCCCAGGGGCTGCCCCCCCACCACCACCCCAACCGACCCCCCGACCCTCCAGACCCCCCCTGCCCATGATAAATGACCCGGGGTGGGCCGGGCCACGGCCGGAGGAGACGCCTGATGGAGCCGCCCAGCTGAGGGGTCACCCGGCGACGGAGGGGCAGCAGACGATGGAGAGGAGGAGGAGGAGGAGGAGGAGGAGGAGGAACAAATGGAATGCGGAAGAGAGTGAAGGGTAAAGATGTTGGATGACATGATGCTCAGGTACAAAGTCAGAATGGAGGCGGAGGAGGTGGAGGAGGAGGAGGAGGAGGAGGAGGAGGAGGTGGAGGAGGAGGTGGATGAGGAGGAGGAGGAGGAGGAACAAATGGAATGCGGAAGAGAGTGAAGGGTAGAGGATGAAATGATGTTCTGGTACAAAGTCAGACTGGAGGCGGAGGAGGTAGAGGAGGAGGAGGAGGAGGAGGTGGATGAGGAGGTGGATGAAGAGGAGGAGGCAGAGGAGGAGGAGGCAAAGGAGGAGGGGGAGGCAGAGGAGGAGGAGGAGCAGGAGAAGGAGGAGGAGGCAGAGGAGGAGGAGGAGGAGGCAGGAGAGGAGGAGGAGGTCTACGAGGAGGGAGGTGATTTTGCCTCCCACATGCAGATCAATCAGCCTCTCACACTTTCACAAGGGACATAAAAGCAGGCAGTGAGCTGCGAGCTCTCAGCCAATCAGTGAGCAGAGATTCAAACTGACCCTCACCATAAAACAAAATCAAGTCCTCCAAGACTTTGGCTGGAGCTGCTGAAGGCCTCTTCACACCAAAACCCAACCAGTCAGGAAAAGTCCATCATGTATCAGCAGCAGTTTAATGAGGAGCAGCTCTGAAGGAGCAGCCAGGCCTCCATGAGGAGCAGTCAGGCCTCCATGAGGAGCAGCCAGGCCTCCATGAGGAGCAGTCAGGCCTCCATGAGGAGCAGCCAGGCCTCCATGAGGAGCAGTCAGTTTTGGTGGAGGAAACAATCTATCCTGGGATATCATGGAGGAAACATGTTGCTGGAATGTCAATGGAAAATGAAGCAAAGTTGCAACCAAGTCAGAGTCTTTGAAGCCCCACCAGGGTGTTTAGTTCTTAGAACCACCCAGAACCACCCAGAACCACCACGGTGTTTAGCTCTTAGAACCATCCAGGACCATCCAGAACCACCAGGGTGTTTAGCTCTTAGAACCAACTAGAACCATCCAGAACCACCAGGGTGTTTAGCTCTTAGAACCATCCAGTACCATCCAGAACCACCAGGGTGTTTAGTTCTTAGAACCACCCAGAACCATCCAGAACCACCAGGGTGTTTAGCTCTTAGCTCTTAGAACCAACTAGAACCATCCAGAACCACCAGGGTGGTTAACTCTTAGAACCAACTAGAACCTTCCAGAACCACCAGGGTGTTTAACTCTTAGAACCAACTAGAACTTTCCAGAACCACCAGGGTGTTGAGCTCTTTGTTGAAATGACTGTGGAAACACTGCAACCATGGAGGAAGTGCAGCTGTTTGATGACTGACTGTTGATATCATTTCTTCAAGTTGGGTTGAAGGGACAGATTAAAAATCTTAACGGACTGCATAGTTGTAGTTGTGCTATATTGCAGACACATTGACGTAGTTTGCCCACCCCCCTTGTGTTTGTACACTGGAATGTTGCAGCTTCTCTAGTTCAGCATCAGCCACTGCACATGCAGCAGGAGAACAAATAAAGTTCTTCAAACTTCAATGTTGCCCCCCCCCCCAGGCAGCTGGAGGGCAGCCAGAATGGCAGCACAGCTTTGCAATGTACATTAATGAAATGGCCGCAGCAAAAACCCAGATTGATAGTTTCCTCTTTGGCCCCTTACAGCCAACACTCTGCAGCGCCACCTTTTGTTTCATGTGTATTTACAGCCAGCTGCTGCTGCTGCTGCTGCTGCTGCTGCTGCTGCTGCTGCTGGGTGACAGAGGCTGATGTGAGGGTCGAAGAAGAAGAAGAAGAAGAAGAAGAAGAAGAAGAAGAAGAAGAAGAAGAAGAAGAAGAAGAAGAAGAAGACACCTATGAGGCTCATCCAATCCAAATACGTGCAGTGAGGCAACACGCCACCAGAGGCGCCCTGTCACAAGAAATAAGCTCTAATTTCTTTCCTTGGAAGCTCTCTCCCCCACTCTCTCTCTCTCTCTCTCTCTCTCTCTCTCTCCCTTTCTCTCTCTCTCTCACACACACACACACACACACACACACACACACACACACACACACACACACACACACACACAGAGGACCGTCTCCTTCGCTCGGGTTCAATGAACGAAAGAATAATGACGACAGGAGCCGAGGAAGACAAACAAAAGCTCCCAAAGTGTGTGTGTGTTTTGTTTTTTTTTTTGTTTTTTTTTGTTTTTAATACATCCAATTGGTGCTTAGAGATCAATCAATCAATCGATAGTTTTTGGTATTAATGGATTAATGGCAGAGTTTCCACTTATCTCACCTCTTCCTGTTCTCCTGAAGGAGGGAGGAGAGAAAACTCCTCCTCCACTCAATGGATGGACCGTTTGCTCAGACGACGCGTCGTCTTAATAATCATCAATAATAGATGTTTTCACAGAGATGATCGAGATGATCGATCAGTCTGGAGTAAACAAGGACGCCTGAGTAACTGGACGTTGTAAACGGAGCCGCGGATAAGTGGCGCTGCAGGAGCAGCGGATGTATAATTAAAGTCATCTTGTTTTTTAGGAAGCAAGAGTAGAAAAGCGCGGGATTTCTCACTGCCGAGACATTATTATTATTATTATTATTATTATTATTATTATTATTATTACATTGGTCTAGTTGAAGCGCTAATTTAATAAAGCGTGAATACATTTTTGTTTTAAACATCTGTGTTTATTTAAAAAATTCTCGCGACATTTTTCGACATTTCTGATTATTTTAAATAAAAAATCAACTCGCAGTTTTGCGCCACCGTCAATCGTTCCAGTGAATCGCGCGGAATTAATGTTGCCGTTTGATTTGGCGCGAGGGCTCGTCGATTTCAGCGCATGTTGATTGAATTAAATTAATCGTCGATTAAATTTAAATGAGAATTATTCTGCGTATTAAAATCATTTTCAAGTGCAGCAGAACTTTCAGATGTTGAAGACAGAATCGCATCAACTCCGCATCTTTTCCTCCTCCGAGTGTTAAGTCATAAAAGCTCCGTCCCTCCGTCCCTCCATCCCTCCATCCCTCCGTCTCTCCATCCCTCCGTCTCTCCCTCCTCGCTGTCTCCCCAGTCAGAGGCCTCCCAGCTCGGCTTCCTCCCCAGGAGTGACGGTGCAGCAGCGGGTTGAAGTCATTCTGCGCGAGCCTCCAGTTCACCTCCATCCTGCCGCTGCTGTCGGGGGTTTAGTTTTGTTTTAGTTTTTGAACGAAAAAAAAAAATCCTTCACGTCACTCTGTCGTCATGCAGACCGAATGTGGCATCCAGCAGTCCGACCCGACTCGGCTCGGCTCGGCTCGGCCTCCGGACCGGACACCAGGTTCAGTCCCGGAGCGACGCAAAGTATCATCCAATCAGCCGCGTCTCCTGCGGGCCTCCTCGGTGCAGCAGCAGCAGCAGGTGTGAGATGATGCTGTGGGGAGCCGCTGCAGCCGCTGCAGCCTCCGTGGCCGCGTTTTAAAGGTTTTGATTGGTGAGATTCACTGATAAAACTCTGCAGGAGTGAGTGGCACTGAGAGTCATTAGTGCAGAATAAAGCAGCATCGACACTTTCTACCGCTCGCCTCCATAAGCACCGATCACTTCATAGATCATTAACCAGCGATGCTGCTGCTGCTGCTGCTGCTGCTGCTGCTGACACGGAGCTTTTCTACATGTCCTGTCTCCATTACAGCCTGTTATCAGCAGCAGCAGCAGCAGCAGCAGCAGCAGCAACAGCAGCGCTGGATCCATCGGCCTGGACTGAAGCATCAGACCGCTAATGGAGCTGCAGGAGGCTCGGCCTCTCCAGCCTGCCAGCCAGAGGGCGCGGCTCGGCGCGGCTCGGCGCGGCTCGGCTCGGCACTTCAGGGCTCGGCTCGGCAAGCACGACTCACTCGGGGCGCTTCTCAAAGTTGGAGCGCGTTTCAAAGAGAGACAAAGACAGTGAAGTAAACTGGAGCTGCGCGCACTTTTCTATTTGCGTAGCCAACATGATTTATTACTATTATTATTATTATTATTATTATTATTATTATTATTATTATTATTATTATTATCATAGCGCTCTACGATCCGAAGATAAGGTATGTCTGTGTGTGTGTGTGTGTGTGTGTGTGCGTGTGTGTGTGTGTGTGTGTGTGTGTGTGTGTGTGTGTGTGATGTGCTAATAGATAGTAATAGATGTGAGGTTAGAAGGTTTACAATAAGTGGTAGGATTATTAGGATTATGGGGTTCGGTTGGATGTAAAAAACTGTCGGCTATTTTACAACAATATTTGTGAAATAATAATAATAATAATAATAATAATAATAATAATAATAATAATAATAATAATAATAATAATGATAATGATAATAATAATACTAATACTTGTTATTATTTTTCAATAATAGCAGCATAATTTCTCTATTTTTTTTTCTTGCTCTCAATCGAATGTTTGAAACCTGCTGATGATTTTTTAAATTTGGTTCTTTATAAACAGCGCGAGCTTGGTGATTGAACGTCATAAAGAGCGTGGGTTGAAACTAGCAGCGATTCTACAGATCAAAGATGGATTTTGGAGATGATGATCCTCTCTGTTCATAACGTGTGAACGAGGAGGAAGCTGATGACGTGGTGCCGCACGCGGTCCCTGGTGTCACAGCTGCGCAGCTCAAAGCTGATAAACAATTTAAAGGCAGCAAATAAAGTCCTTCATTATGGGATGTGATCAGGATCAATAGGCTGATCGGCTGAACTCCAACAGAGATGATGATCGATCATCACAACTGACTCATTGACAAGCGGTTCCTTTTTTTTTTTTTGCTTGTGTTGTTTCGCGCGCTTGCACGAGGCCGTGCTTGTTATTTTAGGACAGCCAATTAAAATGAAAATAGAAATCAAAGAGAAGCATCCGGAGTGATGTGACGTCACCAATAGTGTCAGTCTCACTGTTATTGTTGTTGCAGCAGCAGTTGGTCCTTGAAAATCAGCGACAAATAATAAAAAGAACTGAAGCTGCTGCTGCTGCTGCTCGCAGCGCCTCGTGCAGCAGCCGTGCGCTCAGTCGACGCAGGGGGGCAGCCTTGAGCCTCTGTTCATGCTGCTGCTGCTGCTTCTGGCGCGGTCATCTGTTAATAAACTGTCTTTCAGCGGAGTCCAAGCAGCTTCAATCAGGGAAAACACAGCCAACAGCCCGTGGTGACGTCACGACACCAACAACAACCACACAATTCAATCCACATTGAAGGTAAAGGTCAACAGGTCAATTTACCTCCAAATAATGTGTGTGTGTGTGTGTGTGTGTGTGTGTGTGTGTGTGTGTCATGGGAGGGGGCGGGGGGGGGGGGGGGTCCTGACAGACGTTGAGCTTTATCCTCCACTGCAGCAGTTGGGGTGAGTTGGATGAGTTGAACCAGAACCACTAGTGTTCAGAACCAGAAGCACCGCCAGGCTCAGTGATGATCTACATTCGTGAGATCATGAAAGCGGCACGAGAGCGACTGACTGGCGGATTCTCTCAAAGAGATCAGAACTAAAATAATAATAAAAATAAAAATCACATTTCAAAGAGGGGAAGTTGAAGGAGTCAGCGAGCAGTTAGTGGTTATTGGGTCATCAGAACCACGTTTCTATCTGGCCCATTGCTGCCAATCACACTGACTGACCACTGAGAGAGGGGGGGAGCAGAGGAGGAGGGGTCCGACACCCCCCCCCCCCCTGCTTTTAGGGAAGTCGGTCAGCTGACTGTCTGTGGCCGTCAGGACCTGGACCTCCTCCTCTCTCCTCCTCTCTCCTCCCTCTCTCTCCTCCTCCTCCTCTGTGTTGAGCGCCGCCCTCTCATTGGAGAGCCGCGCGCTCCGGGTCCAGCCCTCCCCCGGTGACGTCACGGCCCTATAAAGAATAAAGGTGTCCGGGTGTGAGCGCAGTGAGTCCTGCTGGAGAGAACCGAGCGGGACGGAGCGGCAGGCGGAGCGGTGAATCTCTGCGGTGCAGAGCTGGAAAAACTGCTGCTGCTTCTCCTCCTCCTCCTCTTTCTTCTTCTCTTCCTCTTTCTTCTTCTTCTCCTCGGTCAAAGGAAGAAACAACCCGACGTCCTGCTGACTGTGCTGGTTTTGTCTTTTTCTTTTATCCGCTGCTCTTCTTTTCCTGGAGAAAAACAACAAGCGGGACTATCGAGCAAGAAGCTGCAACGAGGACTGGAGCCCGTCAGCGAACCGAACCGAACCGAACCGAACGTGGTATTTTCCTCTCTGATCATTTATGCGTTTTTTTCCGCGAGTAAAAACAAACTCCTGCTGAAGAGGGAACCGATGTTTTTAATTTTTTCCTTTTTCTTTTCACTTTTGCACTGAGCGGCGCTGCGCGCGCTCTCTCTCTCTCTCTTTCTCTTTTTCTCTCTCTCTCTCTCTCTCTCTCTCTCTCTCTCTCTCTCTCTCGGCCTGATCGTCCCAGCAGAAGTGGGGCTATGACGCAAACCGTGTGCACAGCTTCGCTCTGAAAGTTTTTTTTTTCTTGCGCGACTTCTGCTCCTCCTCCTCCTCCTCCTCCTCCACCTCCTCCGCCTCCGACCCAGCGCCAGTCGGTTCATGCTCCAGCCAGTCAGCGCAGCGCAGCAGCAGCGGTGGAGGAGCCATAGCAGCAGCAACCACTGCATGAAAGAAGAGACGCGGCTGATTAACAAGTCGGTCCTCGCGACGCTCGCGAGCACCTTCGCGCACCTGCACAAGAGTCGCGAGGGCGACATGAGCTCCGCCGAGATGAGCATGTCGGCCGCCGAGCTGCCCAGCAGCCCGCTGGCGCTGGAGTACGTCAACGACTTCGACCTCATGAAGTTCGACGTGAAGAAGGAGGGCTTGTCCGGCGGCCTGGAGCGGCCCGGCGGCGGGCGGCACTGCACCCGCCTGCAGCCGCCCGGCCAGGGCTCCGTGTCCTCCACGCCCATCAGCACGCCCTGCAGCTCGGTGCCCTCGTCGCCCAGCTTCAGCCCCGCCGAGCACAAGAACCACCTGGAGGAGCTGTACTGGATGCCGAGCAGCCACCAGTACCAGCAGCAGCAGCAGCAGCAGCAGCAGCAGCAGCAGCAACAGCAGCAACAGCAGCAGCAGCAGCAGCAGCAGATGGACCCGCAGACTCTAAGTCTGAGCCCGGAGGACGCGGTGGAGGCCCTGATCGGAGCCTCGGGACACGGACACCCGCCGCCCCCGCACCTGCAGCCGCAGCAGCAGCAGCAGCAGCAGCTGCCAGGCGCCTTCGAGGGCTACCGGGGCCCGCACCACCCGCATCCCCACCACCACCACCACCACCACGGCCAGCAGCACCACCATCACTTCGCCGGGACACTCCCGCACCACGCACCCGACGAGTTGGCCGCCCACCCGGGAGTTCCCGGCCACCACCAACACCCCCACCACCTCAGCCAGGAGCCGGACAGTCCGGGCCCGGTGTCCCCGGAGGACCACCAGCAGTCGCTGCACCTCCACCGACACCACCACCACCACCACCACGCGCACGGCCACCTAGGCCCGGCCGGCCACCACGGCGGGGGCGCGCTGAGCGTGGACGAGCGCTTCTCGGACGACCAGCTGGTGTCCATGTCGGTGCGCGAGCTGAACCGGCACCTGCGCGGCTTCACCAAAGACGAGGTGATCCGCCTCAAGCAGAAGCGCCGAACCCTGAAGAACCGCGGGTACGCGCAGTCCTGCCGCTTCAAGCGCGTGCAGCAGAAGCACGTGCTGGAGAACGAGAAGACGCAGCTCATCAACCAGGTGGAGCAGCTCAAGGCCGAGATCGGACGGCTGGCGCGCGAGCGGGACGCCTACAAGCTCAAGTGCGAGAAGCTGACGGGGTCAGGGGTCGTCGGCGGCGGCGGCGGCGGCGGAAGGGCCGGAAGGGCCGGCAGGGCCGGGGGGGCCGGCTTCCGCGAGGCGGGCTCCACGAGCGACGACCCGTCATCGCCAGAGTTCTTCATGTGAGCCGCAGGTCCTGGTGGTGGTGACCCGCCAACACACACACACACACACACACACACACACACACACACACACACACACACACACACACACACACACACACACACACTACCAGACCCACCACCATCCTGATGAGACTAACATGGCCCACAACAACTTCACAACAACTACACAACAACCCTTCTACCGTCACATTGTCACATCTGTCCCGCTGAGCACCGCAGCACCTCTGACGGACAGACAGAGGGACAGACAGAGGGACGGACAGAGGGACGGACAGACAATAAAGCACCGACAGGATCCGGCGGCGCCACTTTTCCTTTTGGAAGCTTCAAGTGTTGATGTCGCCGCTTTGCGTCCATCAGTAAGTAGCAGTGGCGGTTTATTCTGTGTCCTTAACCCCCCCCCCCCTCCCCTAACTAAACTAAACAAAGTGATTGTGACGCAACAAGCAGCGGCTTCAACCGACGAGGCTCCGATCGATTCTGGCAATCAAAGGAAAATTCATAACTCAACTCCCCAAAAGACTGAACTTTATGAACTTTATGCAAATTAAAACTTCTACTAACCCGTCACGCGGGGGAGGGGTGGGGTGGGAGGGGGAGGGTTTTTTTTTAATGCAACATCTCATTGGTTTATTGCCTGCTTGGTTATATTCGAATATATATTGAAAGAAAACGACGCAAAAACAAAAAGAAAAATATCTGCATTAAATATTAATCCTGCATGCTGGACATGTACGGTTTCTATTTTCTACTTTTCATCTTGGTGTATATTAAGAGCATGTTGTTGATCTGCGCTTCTCCATAGTTTTCCCTTTGTTTTTTTTCTTAGTTTATTGGTTCTCTAGAAATAATAATGCAGCGGGAGAAACAGCAGGACTGGGGGAGGGGAGGGGGGGTGTAAATATTATGCAACCGCAAAACCGCACAACAAGATTGAGGAGGCTGGTCTGAACTTCTTTCTTTCTTTCAGTTGTGTTTTTTTTTATCATTATTATTTCATTTATTTCGTATGATTTTATTCTTGGTCGTTCGCGGAGTTTATTGAGCGAGAAGTGCATTTTCTGTTGTCGTTCGGTTGCATTTTAAATACAACAAAAATGTGTGCGTGTCAAGTGCACTTCTCAGCGATCGTTGATTAGAAAAGTTTTCATTTTGACATTTGCGCAGAAGTTCCCTGCAGGAAGACATACTATCATCTTATACCTCCGTAATAATTCATTCATAATAAGTCAGCGCGGGACCTGAGTGTACAGTTGTTGGTTTTATTGAGAAAAAGAAAATAGGGACAGCGGAGGAGAGGAAGAGAAGAAGGAAGAGAGGAGGAGGGGGGGGAGGAGGAGGAGGGGGAGGAGGAGGAGGAGGCCACTATATTATTATTAGTAGCAGATTGCGCTGTTTGGTTTGCAGACTCAATGCGGCTAAAATTAAAATGACAGTCAATTCCAGTCAATTCCAGTTAATTCCAGTTAATTCCAGTCAATAGCGAATCATTGTCGCGGCTTCAATCAGAAAATAGATTTTCTCTCTTGATCGATATCAAAGTCAAAGCGGTGATCAGCGGCCACCTGTGGCCCCTCAACACGGCCTGATTAAAATATCTTTCAACAAAATTTGAAATTTATATATAAAAAAAAAAAAAAAAAAAAAATCGCCTTGGTGTCAGTAGTTATTGATCGCGTGCCATTTTTAATACCAACAGCTTGTAATTCAAATCTATGTTTTCCTGATTTTTTTCTGCCGGTCAGTGAAAAAGGGAGCGGCTGCGCTTATTGGTCAAAATAAAACAAGATTTTTGTTCTGTCATTTTTACGTTTTGTCTGTTTGTATTATTATTATTATTATTGTTATTATTATTATTGTTATTATTGTTGTTATTATTATTTGATGATTCTGGTTCTGCTGGCCAGATGCATAGTTCAAACAAAGTTTTTATTTTAAATCATGATTTAAATGAACAAACTGTCGGATCATATCGAATAAGCATGGTGCTTGCATCTGAAACTATTGTTGCATTTAGCGCTCTGATTTTTCTTCTTACTGATTCAACTGTGTTGAAATCAAGTGAAACTGCAGCAGCGGGTTGTTGTTTTGTTTTCATCGACACCATGTACTTTATTATGATGGGGATCAATTTTCAATCCTGTTTATATGAATAATAGTTTAAAATGAAAAAAAAAAAAAAAAAAAAACACTTCAATTTGAACTGTTCCATTCAGGCTGGTTTCTGTTTCGTCTTATTTTTTGGTTGTTTTTGGAAGAAGTTGTTTCCTATTTTGCTTATTAAAGTCATCGAAATGGCGAAAAGAACCTGTGAGACTTTTCCTTCTAAACTCCGCGGAATACAGAACATAATCCGTTATTTGACTGTCTCTTCCGCACGTGCAGTTATTAATCACACACACACACACACACACACACACACACACACACACACACACACACACACACACACACACACAAACACACAAAGAGTGTTTAAATGTTGCAGCTCAGCGCATCTTCACACAGTTATTTGACTTTTTTTTCCAAGTCTTATAGGCTTTGATTCTCGGCACTGATGTGAAGTCTGTTGTGTCTCGGCGGTTCCAACCCGCTGCTGGCCCGCTGCCGGCCGCTGCCGGCCCGCTGACCCCTGCAGGAGCCCCGCCGTCACAGTGCAGCGCCGGTGACAGCGGATCTTTGACCTTGCAGCGCCGCGGGAGGAGACGGAAAAGAAAAAAAAACCCTCACATTTACATTGAGGCCACGTTGCTTCAGCGATGCACGGCGGGGACGGCGGAGATCGGCTCAGTGTGAGCGGCTGCAGCTCCACCTGCTGCTGGTCAAACTGCTGCAGCTCGGACCCGCAGAAATTACAAATAAATAAAAAGCCTCTGTGTGCGCCTGCCGGTGTGATGTTTTTATGGGCGACATAAAGACAATTTATGATGCCGCGTGTCGACACACCTCCAGTGTCTCGGGTCCACTGAGACAAGATGCGCCGCAATCACAACACTCACGTCTTTCTCATTTTTTTGGAAGTGCAGCATTGGGAGGCAAATCCCACGAATGTCTTTAAAATAGAGATTATTAAAATAATGACTATTTATGCACATAAATGGACAATATCGCCCTTCGATCTCCACGGAACGGAGGCGAACAGGAAGCGGACAGAATGCTGGATTCTACTGCAAGAATCCTATCTGCCCTCAAGGACCGCAGCAGCAGCAGCAGCAGCAGTATAGCAGAGCCAGCAGGGAGAGCAGGGAGAGCCCCCCCACCACACACACACACACACCACCCCAGAGTGCTACTGGGGTGAACCAGCTGCATTTAAATTAAATCCTTTAAAAAACAGTCGGCCTCTGCATGATTTCAGATAAAGTGTCGACCAGGAAGTTGGTCAGATTTTTTGGGCCTGGACAGAAAAAAAAGTTTTACATCATTTTATTAGAGACACATAATGTAAATATTAAATATCACACCTTTAAAATCCACCACTGATCCATTTACATTTCATTGATTCCTGTGGAATATTAAACTACTCCCAGTGTTACAGGCAGCAGTGTGTGTGCGTGTGTGTGTGTGTGTGTGTGTGTGTGTGTGTGATCTGCTCCATCACGACTCCTGAACTCAACACACATGTTTGATGCATAACTGGACTCACTGAGAAGGAGGTGGAGGACGAAGAGGAAGAGGAGGAGGAGGAGGAGGAGGAGGAGGAGCCGCCTTTGACCTGGACAGTTTCTCCTTCACTCACCACTAAAATCTCAGCAAGTGATGGAAGGTCTGAAAAAAGCCATTTTTTGATTCAAATTGAAGAAACTTGACAATCTGCAAACAACAAAGAAGCGGCAGAGTGGAACAAAACATAAAGGAAGACAAGGAGAGGGAGAGGAAGTGGAAGAGAAAAAAGTCAGCGGGAAAAAGTGGGAGAAAAAGCGGAGTTCAGCTTAGTGGAGGAGACGCAGCAGCAGCAGCAGCAGGAGCAGCAGCAGCAGCAGCAGCAGCAACACACTACACAGGCCCGACTACTCAAACTCCTTCAAACTCCAATCACACACAACACAGCACTGCTGCTGCTGCTGCTGCTGCTGCTGCTGCTGCTGCTGCTGTATCATCTCTGTTCTGTTGTCGCCCTGAGATGTGAAGTAAATAATTGAATGGATACATTAATAAATAAAGTGCGGGGGGGGGGGGTTGGGGGGGGGGGGGTGGACGGTCACTCGTCTTTACAGTCAGTGCCAGGGAAGGGGGGGGGGGTGCTTCTCCTCCTCCTTACCCTCAGAGTGTCTGGAGATAAAAAGCATTTAGCTGCTCTGACCTCTGACGTCTGACTGGCAACAGGAAGTGCATTTCAACACGCTGGAGACGGAGCTACTTCCTGTCTAGCAGGTGGAGGGAAGAAAAACACTGAGGCTGGCGGAGGACAAGAGTTCTGCTGCTGCTGCTCCGTGCTCCTGCTATTCAATGTAAAAGCTGCCAAGGGAGGGGCAGCAGTGAGAGCCGGCGTGCAGTTGTGGTTTTCAACTACACGGGAATGTTTTACGAGGCTCCATTAGCAGCTGCTGAAAACTACTGGCTTCAGAGAAAATAGCTTCCACCAGCACCAGTATGACCTCCTACTGGGAACCAGCACCAGTATGACCTCCTACTAGGAACCAGCACCAGTATGAAGCTCCTCCTGGGAACCAGCACCAGTATGACCTCCCACTGGGAACCAGCACCAGTATGAAGTTCCTACTGGGAACCAGCACCAGTATGACTTCCTACTGGGAACCAGCACCAGTATGAAGCTCCTACTGGAGAGAGCAGGAGAGAGAAAAAAAGTTGTGTTGCAACACCAGAGTGTGAGTGTGTCTTGCCCTCCAGTCATCACTGTTTGTACATGTCCAAACACCCCCTCCCCCTCTGCTCCTCCTCCCCCTCTGCTCCTCCTCCTGCACCTCCGCCCTAATTCTAATGCTCACAATCCTCTCTCTCTCTCTCTCTCTCTCTCTCTCTCTCTCTCTCTCTCTCTCTCTCTCTCTCTCTCTCGCTCTGTCTGTCTCTCTCTCTCTCTCGTTCCTGCATTTTCTTTTTCACTTTTACAGCGTCTTCTCTTTTTTTAGATGTTCTGCTTGGGCGTGGCCACGATGCTCCCTGCTGCCAACATCTGGGAGAGGTTTGGAGGCCAGAGAGACACCATGGGGGAGAAGAAATAGAAGGAAAAAAAACATCAAGTTAGACAGACTGCTTTACAAGGAGGTCCAGAATGGAGTGCAGCAGCAGCAGCAGCAGCAGCAGCAGCAGCAGCAGCAGCAGCAGCAGCTCAGAGTGGCGCCCACTACAGGTCGGTGTTGGGTACTGACCTCTGTCTTGTGTGGGTTTGAGGCAGATTGGATTTAAGCTGCAGCACTTTTAAAGAGATGATCTGATTGTAGCAGATTAGAGGAAGCAGATACATTGGAGGAGCTAATGGGGGGGGGGGGGGCTTGCTGTGTTGGGGGGGGGAGTGTTTGCGTGTTCAGTGGGGTTTCATTGGGTAATGAGGATGATTACAGTGCATTAGGCAGTGAAGGAGGAGGAGGAGGAGAACATGTGTGTGTGATTTGTGGTTCACTGACACGCTGCCAAGGTCTAGCACCTCCTCCTCCTAATAGCACCTCCTCCTCCTAATAGCACCTCCTCCTCCTGCTCCTCCAGAGGAAGCAGCTCCTGAGGTGGAGGTTCAGGTGCTTGTCGATGTGTGTGAACAGGAAATCAGAGGAGAGGCGTTGAAATGATTGTTAGGCTGCTGTGTGAAGCAGAGGATTGTGGGGGATTTGATGGCGAGGAGTCACCATGTGGAGCCTCAGGCCAACCACTTCCTGCAGGACACCTTCAGCACGCGGTCCTGCTGGCAGAAGCTGTCACCTTCAGACTTCAGGTAGAAGATCAGAGCCACAGCAGTCTGAGTGGTGACGGTGACAGCAGGTCAGAACTGGGAGCAGAGGAGGAGTCTGTGTGTGTGTGTGTGTGTGTGTGTGTGTGTGTGTGTGTGTGTGTGTGTGTGTGTGTGTGTGTGTGTGTGTGTGTGTTTTCATCCTGATTGAGTTTGAAGGAGCAGTGAGTGTTCACACAGTGGAGGGGCCAGGACCAGGACCAGGATCAGGATCAGTCTACTGGCTCTTCTTGCTGATCACAGCCCCACTAACTCATGCAAAAGTGCATGAACACACACACACACACGCAACTCTGCTGCTTCTGGGGTCGCTGCCAGCTGCTGCCTCCGCTATAAATGTGGTGTCACGAGTGCTTCTGAGGAAGAAATGCCTTTTGTGAAGCTTTAAAAGGTTCCACTCAGGAAATCAGCGAGGGGATGACGGAGCGACGCCCACACTGATACATCAACTGGGTTATTAAAGAGCAGCCAAGGCTGCAGCGCCGCTTCACTGCGGAAAATATGTGTTTGGCTGCGTGTGATGGACAACGACAGAGAGAGAGAGAGAGAGAGAGAGAGAGAGAGAGAGAGAGAGAGAGGAAACAGGAAACACTTGACTTTATCGCGAGGTCCCAGCAGTGACAGTGGACCAGGTTTAAAAGGTTTGATCAGAGGGATGGAGAGACAGAGATGGAGAGATGGAAGGATGGAGATGGAGAGATGGAGGGATGGAGACAGAGATGGAGAGATGGAGAGATGGAGGGATGGAGGGATGGAGATGGAGAGACATAGAGACGGAGATGGCGAGACAGAGAGATGGAGGGACAAGAGATGGAGGGACGAGAGACAGAGAGATGGAGGGATGAGAGACAGAGAGATGGAGGGATGAGAGATGGAGGGATGAGAGATGGAGAGACAGAGAGATGGAGGGATGAGAGATGGAGGTTTTGAGAGATGGAGGGATGAGAGATGGAGGGATGAGAGACAGAGAGATGGAGATGGAGAGACAGAGAGATGGAGGGATGAGAGATGGAGAGACAGAGAGATGGAGGGATGAGAGATGGAGGTTTTGAGAGATGGAGGGATGAGAGATGGAGGGATGAGAGACAGAGAGATGGAGATGGAGAGACAGAGAGATGGAGGGATGAGAGATGGAGAGAAGAGAGATGGAGGGAGCAGGTGGCTGTGACGTCAGGCTGTGGTGAATGTAGAACCACTGGTGTGATCCTCAAGCTCACTGTCACTCACTGCTTCAACTGAAGCTGCAACACTTTCTGTTGGACTGCAGGTTATTTGTCCCTGTCATTGTTGAAATGCACAAACTTATTATCATCTGTGTTTTTTGCGAAAGATGCAATTTATTTTAAACTTTGAGAAATAAAATAAAAGGAAAACAAACAAACAAGATATTTACATCTCATGGACACTTATCAGTTACAAGTTACCTACATTTTATTGGCAGATAAATACGTTTTATTTCACCTCAGTGAATGCAAATTTCCCCAGAGTGGGATCAATGAAGGTCTATTCTATTCTATTCTATTCTATTCTATTCTATTCTATTCTATTCTAATCTAGATGAGTCAGACTGCTTATGAGCAGGAAGGAAAGGTGAAATATATTTAGCAGAAGACAGAGGAGAACCTGCCATGGTTTCCCTCCACACAGCAGTGGAGCTGCAGGCTGGAGGTGTGAAGACAGGCTTCCCTCCTCTCTGCTCCCTGCTGCCCTCTCACCCCACTCACCCCCCCCACCCCTCACCACACCCCAGGAGCAGACAGGTATTTTTACACAGCACAAAGTGCTGAAGCAGTCTCAGGTAATTACAGACCTGCTGAGCCTCTGACAAGTCCAGGCAGAGAGCAGCGGCTGCTGCTGCTGCTGTTACTGCTGCTACTGCTATTACTGATGTTACTACTGCTGCTGCTGCTGCTACTACTGCTGTTACTGCTGTTACTGCTGTTACTGCTGCTGCTGCTGCCGCTACTACTGCTATTACTGCTGCTGCTGCTGTTACTACTGCTGCCACTACTGCTGTTACTGCTGCTGCAACTGCTATTACTGCTGTTACTGCTGCTGCTGCTGTTCCTGCTGTTACTACTGCTACTGCTGCTGCTACTACTGCTATTACTGCTGCTGTTACTACTGCTGCTACTACTGCTGTTACTGCTGCTGCTGCTGCTGCTGCTGCTACTACTGCTGTTACTGCTGCTGCTGCTGTTACTGCTGCCGAGGTCTTTCGTCATCAGGACGGAGCAAGGAGCAGAGCTGCGACGGAACCGCCGTCACCTTCAATCTGGGTCGGTTCATCAGCCTATCCAGACAGCACCCTGCGATAACGCTGACTCCCACTCTGACAGTGCCACCACGCCGGACGCTATTCCTGTCAGTCAGAGTGTGGCTCCGCCGACAACCCCTCCACCTAGTCAGACCGTGACCAGATCTGGCCGGGTGTGCAGGCCGGTCAACAGACTTAACCTGTAAGACAGGTGCGATTCACATGGCCTTTGGTTCTAATTTGATGTTATGGTTAATTTCATTTAATGTATAGTAGGTGCGGTCAGAACGGCCTTTTTTTTCAGTTACATGTTGTTTTGATGTTATTGACATAACACAAAAAGGGGGAGATGTCATATACGGTACGGTACTTAGATACGCTGGCGCATATATTGGGGTCTTTACGGTAACCGGGGGGGGAAGACAGAAAAGCGCTAGCTCGCACATGTGGAGGGTCCTTATTCTTTTCCTGCCGTGTGTTTAATTAAAGCATCCAGAAAGATATCAAGCCTCCTTTGCCATCATTTTACAGTTACTACTACTGCTGCTGCTGCTGCTACTACTGCTATTACTGCTGCTGCTGCTGCTACTGCTGCTGTTACTACTCCTGCCACTACTGCTGTTACTGCTGCTACTACTGCTGTTACTGCTGCTGCTGCTGTTGTTACTGCTGCTGCTGCCGTTACTACTGTTACTGCTGCTACTGCTACTACTGCTGCTGCTGTTGTTACTGCTGCTGCTGCCGTTACTACTGTTACTGCTGCTGTTACTGCTGCTGCTGCTGCTTTTACTACTGTTACTACTGTTACTGCTGATGCTGCTGCTGTTACTGCTGCTGCTGTTGCTGCTGTTGCTGCTGCTGTTGTTGTTGCTGCTGTTACTGCTGATGCTGCTGCTGTTACTGCTGCTGTTACTGCTGCTGCTGTTACTGCTGATGCTGCTGCTGTTACTGCTGCTGCTGCTGTTGCTGCTGCTGTTACTGCTGCTGCTGTTACTGCTGTTGCTGTTGCTGTTACTACTGCTGCTGCTGTTACTGCTGTTACTGCAGCTGCTTCTGATACCCCCAATGCAGACAAATCAACCACACTCATCTCACAAAAGTGAGTAGAGAGCCCTCACTCCACATGAGGGGAAGGGAGGGCAACAGCAGAGGAGGCAGAATCAGAACCAGGAGTGAAGAAAACCAGCAGCAAAGCTGGAGGGAAGCAAAGCATTGTGGGAGCTGGGGGAAGAAGTGGCTGTGTGCGGCACGCTGGCACGTATTCAATCCAATAATCCTAATAAAGAGGCTTTGGCATGTTCTAATCACTCGGCGCCATAATAATGTAGAGTGATCAGGAGTGATGCACGTCTCACTCTGAGCACTTTTTGTGAAAAAATGCACAAAGAAATCTGTGAGGTTTCAGGACGGAACCAGGTCGTAACCAGAGCGTAATGACGTTGACATTGCTGCTGTTAGAGCAGCTGTGAAGAACAGCACTGCATGACGGCCCCATAGGATCCACTGCAAACACACAGTTCACTGTGGAACTCAGAGTTAAACACAAGCAGATTCAAACGACTCAGGATTCATTTCCTGCCTGGATCAGCAGAGAAATGACACAGTGAAGAGTCATGGACTCACTATTATTACCACTATAAGCAGTAAAACATTTGTGGCACCCAACACACACACACACACAACCAACAGGAAAACACACCAACAGGAGGCGTAGTCATCATCACCCCGGCATCTCATTGGACGACAAAGTCTGGACTCAAAGTTTCCAAAGATGACTTTGTGCCTGAACACCAACAGAGTTGCTGCTCTGAAGGGACTGGACGAGTCAGTCAGCGAAGGAATCAAACCTGTGGAGCCACGCAGTACTCACTACTGCACTACACACTACTGCAGTACACACGACTGCACTACTCACTACTGCCCTACACACTACTGCACTACTCACTACTGTACTACTCACTACTGCACTACACACTACTGCACTACTCACTACTGCAGTACACACTACTGCACTACACACTACTGCAGTACTCACTAATGCACTACTAACACTACTACACTACAGCAGTACCTCGCTACTGTATTACTAACACTAGTGCAGTAGTGCAGTAGTGACTTCCTTCACTGGGCTGTAGATGCGTCCTCCATTAAACAGCAGTTGTGTGGAAACTGCTGTGTTTCTGGGCTCAGAGGGAAATGGCTGTGGTCACACTGGAGACCTTGAGGGGGAAGGGGGGGGGGGGGGGAGTACAGCAGTTGTGTGCCACAACAAGACTCACCACTGGCTGAGAGTGAGCCATTGCTGTCAATCAAGGACTTTGGGCCTTGAATTAACGCTGCGAGAATTCAAAGCTGCTGACCAACCAGGAAGAAGCGCTGCCATTGGCTGACACAAAGCCACCAATCCACTTTTTACCCAGAATTCCTGGAATACCAGCATCCAATCACAGCTCAACTTTTTCCAATGAGAGAGAGAGTGAGAACTTGGTGGCCGAGTGAGTGTCCTTGGTCTCCTGTGTGAGAGTGTGTCTGTGTGTTTCCGACTGTTGCCGACTGTTGACTTTATTATCCCAGAGTCTTCTGGGGCGTGGTGGTGTGTGTGTGTGTTTGTGTGTGCGAAATTGGCTGAGTTGGTCCTAATGATGAGCTGATGATGATTGACAGATGTCAAGCAGTTTGTGATGATCATCAGAATCTCAGTGTCTTCATGAGCCAGATGACCTGCTGACTGTCTGCAGGTTCACTGAGACTGAGATCATGTTCAGTCTTACTCACAGTCTCACACACAGTCTCACACACACACACACACACACACACACA
The DNA here is from genome assembly GCF_046127955.1 of Nelusetta ayraudi. NCBI lineage: Eukaryota > Metazoa > Chordata > Actinopteri > Tetraodontiformes > Monacanthidae > Nelusetta > Nelusetta ayraudi. Next base: position 284,138 of record NW_027466069.1, on the reverse strand, counting down.
CACACACACACACACACACACACACACAGTGTGATGTTGATCTCCTGCTCCTATGAGGCTTCAGCAGCCTCATTGGTGAACAGCTGGCAGTGCTCTTCTTTCCAGCACTGAACTGGCTGCTGTTCCTCATTGATGCTCAATAACAATCTGAGTTCCCTTCACATGCGGGAGTCCAATCATAACCTCACTATATTTCATGGATCATCCGAGGGAGTAACAGCAGCTTCTATCCATTCTTCTGCCAGGTGGAAACCCACCACTTCCTTTTCCCTTTTGGGAATTTCTAATGGAATATTGGACAGTATTAGTCATCTTAATTATTATGCATATCAGTGGCCTGCAGTGACAATACAATTAGATTTTTTTTCAGCTTTTTGAAAAAACACAAGACCCCCTTAAATTGTTGCTTTCAGGTTTCCATCGGGGGGGGGTCTGATGGGTTGATTTGTTGGGTCGGACCCCCTGGACCCCTCTGTATTTGATGTTGTTCAGACCGGTGAGCTGAGCGTCGCTAGAGTCTCAGGGGTCAAAGGTTCCATGCATCCACCACACCATGCATCTCCAGCAGTGGTGTGGCTGGAGTGACCTCACTGCTTCCACCACTGCAACAAAAAAACAGTCGCTCTGGCATTTTCCCAAATTTCCCCAGATTTTCTGCATTCCTTTGTGATTCGTCTCTTCCATGGAAACTCCTCCCACTCTTTCATCTTAATCACTTCTTCTACTCCCTCCATCTGCCCCTCCACCGTCAGGAGGGTCAGCAGCAGCAACGACTGTGTGTGTGTGTGTGTGTGTGTGTAGCAGCTATCTATAGCCTGTGTGTCCGCGGGGATTTGAGTCTTAAACTCCATATTCATGACACATCACTGTGGGGATTAGAAGGGCATCATCAGATAGAGGGGCTTACGTCAGCGGGCACACACCCCCCTCACTCCACACACACACACACACACAAAAGACAGTAGCACGTGCACATGCACTTTCAAAAGCAGCCTTTGCTCCTGAAAACACACCATGCACACTTTTGCGGAAGTTTTCCTCCTTATTGTTGCAGGAGGTTTCGTTGATTCGTCGGCCTTCTTTTAAAGCGACAGTCCGCTCACATTCGTTCCATCCACGTCACAGTTCCTGAGTTTCACAAATGGGATTAATTCCAACGAGTGTACGGGCCTCTGGTGGGCTGGAACATGAAAACAAAAGCACAACGTCTCCATGCTGCTCACTCGACGGCAACGCTGACTGGTGTGTATAGCCAAAACAAGACTCTGTCACGTCCTGGCTGACGACGGTGAGCGTTGAACATTTTGGAAGCACGTGAACCAATGGGTGATGATGAATGAAGGCAGCAGCTGGTTGTTCTGTGGCCACAGTAAATATTTCAGCTGACAACATCGCACTAATATCACCTGCCGCACTTTGAAGACTCTTGGATCTCATTGCATTGGCAGCCGTCACTTGTTTTTGTACGTTAAGACTTCCATTGGACGACATCCAAAATGAAAATAGAAAAAAAAATGGCAATAAAATATCACCAGCACACCCTTAATCATCAGAGTGAACAAAGAGTGAGTGGTTGGGTGAAGCATCCTGATTTCCATAAGATGGAAATATCTTGTTTGCTTCTTTTTCGTTCTTACCCTTTAAATATTTTATTGGATTTCTTCATGTGTTTTAATAAATATCATTTTTCCTTCCGTTTGTACTATATTGTTGCTGTAATGATGCAAATTTCCCCATCGGAACAATAAAGGCGGTCTATTCTATTCTATTCTATTCTATTCTATAAACTAGTGAAGGTAGGCTGAAGTGAAAGCCGCTGTGGTTGTGTGTGGCGTGATTTGTTTGTTCGTAGCAGTGTGTGTGTGCGTGTGTGTGTGTGTGTGTGTATGTACTCTTATCTCTGCTGGCCCACAGCAGCAGCAGGTCATCAGAGGAAGTGAGGTCTTTCCTTCCTGTGCCTTTCACACTGTCACAACACACATGAGCCATAAAGCAGCACGGCTCCATGCAATGTATGGAGAGAGAGAGAGAGAGAGAGAGAGAGAGAGAGAGAGAGAGAGAAGGAAGGAGCGAGGGAGGGACAGAGGAGGTTCGCTTGTGACTGAAAGATAAAACCTGCTGTGCAACTGAGGGCGACGCTGAGTAGCAGCGCACAGAGGTGAGTGCAGAGGTGAAGTGGCAGCAGCCGCAGCAGCAGCCGCCGCAGCAGCCACAGCAGCAGCAGCAGCAGCAGCAGCAGCAGTAACAGCCACAGCAGGAGAGGAGGTTGACTCTAGACTGGCGCCCTCTATAGTGGCCCTGAGGAAGGACACTTGTGTATCTACCTCCTGGGTTCTGGCCAGAAGCTGCTGCTCACTTCCTGGTTTTCAGCTGGTGTCATCCACCTGCAGGCCGACCCCAGGCTACACTGGTCCATAACTAGCGCTAACACGTTACGCTATCCCCATCAAAGACAGCCAACACTGTGCTCTCCATGGGATGTAAAAACTTCCCGCTCGCTCCTGTCCATCTCCTCCTCCATTTGTGGAAACGCTGAGGTCACAGCTCTAAACCCCACCCCCCGCCTTGCAACCTGAGTGGCCGTGAGGTGCAGACCACCACTCACAACAGCGTCGGACAGCACACCTGTTACTGCCACTACTGATCAGCCTGCAGTCTTCCCATTGAACCTCCTCCTCCGTGGAGGCGGTGGTGAAAATGGTGACTGTTGTGATTAGGCCATGAATGTTTGCCTTGCTAAAATTTATTAGATGCTTTAATTTAACAGACACCTGACTACTTCCACCATCATTCTGCTGAGTATGAACTCAGGGACAAATGTTGCAGGGCTGAACTCTGAAATAAACACACTATCAAGCTGATGAGCAAAGAGAAACAAAGGAAGTTTTCTGTCAAATGAAACCCAGTGAGTGAGAGCGCCTCCACACGGACGGTCAATGAAAACCTGCCCAACTTTGTAAAGTGAAATCAACTCCAGCTTTAAATGAACACTGTAGAAAGTTCAACACACAATAACTGAAACAGCGGGAAATGGGAGCAAATGTGTACACAGGTGGTGCTGCACCACACACACACACACACACACACACACACACACACACACACACACACACACACACACACACCTACCCACGATGCAGTGCTGCTGTGGGCAGGTTGCCAAGTCACTTCATTTCAATCTCAGATGCGACGCCTGACTTTGACCTTTCAGCACAAAAGTGGTTACAGACTCAATCTGAGCTCCTCTCCTCGCTCTAATTCTGTTTGTTTGTCAACACACTGCTCCTCACTGTCGCTTCGCCAAGGATTCAGAGACCCCCCAACACACACACACACACACACACACACACACACACACACACACACACACACACACACACACGTTCCTTCCTCCCACGATGCTTCCTTTCACTCTTCTGACAACTTCCTCCAGTCCGCAACCACCACTGACTCACTGACTCGTCCTCGCTTACTTCCTGTTTCCTGGGCACGGCAGGAGGGGTGGGGCGGGGGTGGAGGCAGTACTTCCTGTCCGTGTGCTAGTCCTGTGGAATGTCACCTCATCTTCAGTGAGGCCGCCTGCCGCTTCTCAGTGGACCAACGACAAAAACAGGGGAGAAAATGAGCAAGAGAGGAAAGTGAACGCAATGAAAAAAAAAGTTTTTTTCTTTTCTTGTTTTTTGATTTCATCCCTGTCTAAGAGTCTTGGGGGTGGGGGGTGCGGGTGTGTGTGGGGGGGTACTCTTTCTTTGTATGTTCATCTTTACCAGCTGAATGTTTGTAAATGAAAAACTGCAAAATGAAGTTAAAAAAAACTGAGCAACTGAGAAAAGTGGACAGAAGAACGAATGTGGAGTCGACACACGGTGCCATCACAAAGTGAGTTCGCTGGCCAAAAAAAGTGACAACACGACACGACAACACAACAACACGACACGACAACACAGGCGGTGATGCAAGGATGAGTTTCATCAAAGTTTACAGATGGTACTTACACAACGCCTGGCTCGCTGAGCACTAGGAAGGGCGTATCAATGTAAAATAACACCAGGGACTCGACCAAAGGAAGCAGGAGGAGGAGAAGGTGGAGGAGGAGGTGGGAGTGGAGGAAGAGAAGCAGGAGGTGGAGGAGGAGGAG
>NW_027466069.1:215000-275000 GCF_046127955.1 Nelusetta ayraudi | reverse complement strand
CCCAGTGTGTCTGTCTGTCTGACTGTCTGTCTGTCTGTCTGTCTGTCTGACCGTCGGCCTGTCTGTCTGTCTGTCTGACCGTCAGTCTGTCTGACTGACTGTCTGTCTGTCTGTCTGTCTGTCTGACTGTGTGCCTGTCTGTCTGTCTGTCTGTCTGTCTGTCTGACTGTCTGTCTGTCTGTGTGTCTGACCGTCTGTCTGTCTGTCTGTCTGTGTGTCTGACCGTCTGTCTTTCTGACTGTCTGAGTGTGTGGCTGCTCCAAGGACGGAGTTCCTCTGCCAGGCTGGTTTGCATAAGTGGGCCATTGGCTGCTAATGGAGGTGTTTTGTTCAGGCGTTAACAAGGTGTCTGGCTGGGCTCTCCTTCATTCCTTCTCTCCCTCCTTCGTTCCTTCTCTCCCTCCTACATTCCTTCCTTCCTTCCTGTCGTCCGCCGACTCTGACGTCGGGGCAATCAGCGCTGCATTTGGACTTCTCTTTGTGTGATTTACGACCTCCCACATTCATTTAAAAGTCATTGTTCTCCTTTGACGGATACGGCGGGGCCCCTCTGCTTCCACACACACGCACACACACACACACACACACACTTACACTGCGGCCGCTTACTTTATCTCTCACTCACTCACTCAGCCACTTGCTCAATCACTCAACACACACACACGGAGCCCATCTATCACGCAGGGAGATTGTTATCCCGCTAACCGTATTAACCCACAGATCCCCCACAGCCGCTGATCCAGGAGTGAATTAAGACTGAGGAGAGGGGCGGGGGGGCGGGGGGGGGTATTAAGAAACAAAATAAAAGAAAACCAATTTGTCACACTTTTGCTCTCATTCATTCATAATCGCCAGGCAGGAAGATGAGGAGGTGAAGTCACCATCCACCTGGAGAGGAGGAGGAGGAGCAGGAGGTGGAGGAGGAGGAGGAAGAAGAGAAGGAGGAGCAGGAGAAGAGGGAGGAGGAGGTGGAGGAGCAGGAGGAGGAGAAGAAGGAGGAGAAGAAGAAGGTGGAAGAGGAGGAGGAGAAGATGGGGGAGAAGGATGAAGAGGAAGGAGGTGGAGGAGGATGAGAAGGACGAACAGGAGATGGAGGAGTAGGAGCAGGAGGTGGAGGAGGAGAAGAAGGAGGAGAAGGATGAAGAGGAGGAGGAGGAGAAGGAGGAACAGGAGATGGAGGAGGAGGAGCAGGAGGTGGAGAAGGAGTAGCAGGAGAAAGTGGAGAAGAAGGAGGAGGAGAAGAAGGCAGAGAAGGACGATGATGGGTGATGGAGGAAGGGGGGAGGAGAAGGAGGAGGAGGAGAAGAAGGAGGAGAAGGAAGGAGGAGGAGGTGGAGGAGGAGAAGAAGGAGGAGAAGGAGGATGAGGGGTGATTCAGGAAGAGGGGGAGGAGCAGGAGGAGGAGCAGTAGGAGAGTCCTGCTCCTGTTGACCTCCTCAAGGCTCCAACTCTGGGGAAAAACAAGAGTTCTGATTGGACAAGAGCAATCCTGACAGCTGGTCTCCACTCAGCAGCCACTTGATCATCATGGTATTGATCATCATCATCATATTGATCATTAATGCAGCTGTCTCAGCAGCCAGGGACGGAGCAGCAGCAGCAGCTGAATGCATCCAGACTGGTGGGTGACGTGACCTTGTGTCTGGGACAAGGTCACGGCCATGGACTCATTCATTCATTCATTCATTCACTCACGCTGCTGCTGCTGCTGCTGCTGCTGCTGCTGCTGCCATTCCAGCAAGCAGTTTCAGTCTACCTGATGTTTGCAGTGAGTTGTGGACCAATTAGCTGGTGGTTGCAGGGCAGCGGAGCTTCAGCTGTCGCTGCACTGGTGGCTGTTCCTGCTCCACTGCTGCATTCAAACACCTGCTGCACAGAGAGGTGGACAATAAGAAACCTACAGCAACTTCTGCCTCGATGACATTATTATATATTTTATACAATAAGGTACATTGTTATTATTATTATTATTATCATTATTATTATTATTATTATTATTATTATTATTATTATTATTATTAGTAGTAGTACATTAGATGCAGCACTGGGTGGGTGATTAGTGGCCTATTGAGGATTGTGTGCAATAGTGCAGTAACAGTCACAGTGAGATGATGGTAGATTAAGAAGGCAACAGCCTTAATTAGCATCGCAGCCTCGTTAGTTGATTGCTTTTCTCTCGTTCAGCTCAATTATTCACAACATGTTGGTGAACACATCGCTGCAATGTGTGCAACACAAAGGCCAAGTGTGAAAATGTTACAGGAATGAGTGCAATCTCACTCAATGTTTCATTCAGTACAGTTGCTTAGTTCCTCTGCAGTCCAGTTGTGTAGGTGAAACGCACATCATTAACCGACCCTGGCTGCTGTCACAGCACTCGTGCACGTCACTGCAGTCATGGTGGTTGTGAGTGTGAAAAGCTCTCCAGCTTTGAAGTTGATTGCTGATGTGAATTCACTGCTGGTTCAAAGAGACAGAAGTGCTGCGTGGAGGACAGCGGCCACCTGTTGTTCATGATGCCCCATCAGTTCATTCTCTGATCGCATCATAACAAAGCATCACGCCACCATCATGAGGTGATGATGTCATGGGTTCAAGATAAGAACGTGTGAGCACAGCTGTGTTGCAATTTAATTGGTGCTTTACTGAGATAATACAAACACAGTGAACTGCCACTACTTAATGGACAAGTATGATGTAAAACTGGAGTGACTGATGTGTTCACAGCTTGTTCTTTCTTTCCCTTAAAACATGGACGTTTTTATAAAAGCATTTTTAAGAGTCACATTAAAAGGCATCATAGAGAACAGGGCAGGAAATCACAGCCCAACTGAATGATTGGAGATGAAAACTAATGGTTTACTATTAAAGCCTGACATTTGGCCAAACTGTGTGTGTGTGTGTGTGTGTGTGTGTGTGTGTGTAATACATCCCTCCCTCCCTCTCAGCTTGGCCTCCCTCCCCACCAAGGCTAATGGCTAAATAAACAGCCTGGGGTCTCTGGGAACAGTCACAGGCATCTAGCAGTGAGTGTGTGTCTGTCAGTGTCTCTGTGTGTGTGAGTGCGAGTGTGTGTCTGTCTGTGTAAATGTGTGTTGCTCTGCGCACCTCTGCGCTAATGATGGTCAGAGTGTCACGGCCTGCAAACTGCATGACTCCAGTGTGGACAGACAGACAGACAGACAGACAGTCAGTCAGTCAGTCAGACAGACAGACAGACAGTCGGACAGACAGTCAGTCACTCAGACAGACAGACAGACAGTCGGACAGACAGTCGGACAGTCAGTCAGACAGACAGTCAGTCAGCCGGACAGTCAGTCGGACAGTCAGTCTGTCTGTCAGTCAGACAGACAGACAGTCAGTCAGTCGGACAGACAGTCGGACAGTCAGTCGGACAGACAGACAGACAGGCAGACAGACAGGCAGACAGACAGTCACTCAGACAGACAGACAGACAGACAGACAGAAGGGAGTGCAGGAGGGGGAGAGTGAGGAGGGAGTGTGGGAGTGATCACTCTAGAGCGTTTCTCTCTCTGGAATCAGGAAGTGAGCAGCTCAATTTCTCGTCTCGCTTCCCACAGCTTCACCTTCGTTGTGACCGTTAGCACCCCTTTGTTTCTTCCTCTCGGTGCTTCTTTTTTTCTTGCCTGTCTTTTTCTTGTCTTCAGATGAAAAACAGGAAATGTGAGCAGTGTCTTCTGAAGGCATAGGGAGGGACCTGATAGAAGCATTGAAACCCCCCCACAACCACAGAGAAGCTTCCAGTAACGTTCAGTCCCCCTCCACAGTTTGCAGTAAAGGGTGGAGTTCTTATGTGCTGTTGTTGTTGTTGTTGTTGTTCTTCTTCTTCTTCTTTACTTCCAAGCAGAGCCATAAAATTGCAGGTCAGCTGGTTGATCTCCTGCTGCTGATGCCGTGCAAACGCATGTTATTACAGCAGCGCCGCTGGTGCGGTGGCAGGGCAGAGGAGCTGCTCGGCCAGAGAGCTTCACTGGACCGGGGGGGACAATGAAGTGTTGTGGTGAGGAGGAAACAACCTATCATGGAGGAAACATGTTGCTGGAATGTCAATGGAAGATGAAGCAAAGTTGCAACCAAGTCAGTCTCTTTGAAGCCCCACCAGGGTGTTTAGCTCTTAGAACCACCTAGAACCACCTAAAACCATCCAGAACCACCAGGGTGTTTAGCTCTTAGAACCACCTAGAACCAACTAGAACCATCCAGAACAACCAGGGTGTTTGGCTCTTAGAACCATCTAGAACCACCTAGAACCATCCAGAACCACCAGGGTGTTTAGCTCTTAGAACCACCTAGAACCAACTAGAACGATCCAGAACCACCAGGGTGTTTAGCTCTTAGAACCAACTAGAACCATCCGGAACCACCTAGAACCACTTAGAACCACCTAGAACCATCCAGAACCACCAGGGTGTTTAGCTCTTTATTGAAATGACTTTGAAAACCCTGCAAACATGGAGGAAGTGCAGCTGTTTGATGACTGACTGACTGACTGACTGACTGACTGACTGTTGATATCATTTGTTCAAGTTGGGCTGAAGGGCCGGATTAAAAAGCTTAACGATCCGCATATGGCCCCCGGGCCTTAGTTTGCCCATGCCTGCACTAGACACACCAGGCTTGAAGACATGATGCAGCATGTTCCTCAAATGTGGCCAAGCAGCAGCAGCAGCTCTGGCTCCATCAACACCACTGGTACGTCTTTGACTCAGTGTTGCTGGCAGACAGTCAGTCAGTCAGTCAGTCAGACAGACAGACAGACAGTCAGACAGACAGACAGACAGACAGTCGGACGGACGGACAGACGGTCAGTCAGTCGGACAGACAGACAGACAGACAGACAGGCAGTCAGACAGACAGACAGACAGTCAGTCGGACAGTCAGTCAGTCAGACGGACAGACAGACGGACAGACAGACAGTCAGTCAGTCAGTCAGACAGACAGACGGACAGACAAAAGTAGGCCAGCAGTGTGAATGGTGCCAGTGTCAGGTCTTTGATGTCAGTGTGTCTCTGTGCTTCACGCCTGACTGGTCAGTACCAAACCAAACTGGCCGCGGCCCAGTTCCACACTGTCAGCACGCAAACACCAGGGACACAGCCACCAATCTGACAGCCACTCAGCTGCTCACAACTGACCAGTGGGGGGCGCCGTCACAGCCAGCGAGCTCTTCTCTGCTGGCCTGAACACTGAGAAAAGTCTGGTTGTAAACATGATAAAGGTTTTTCTCCACCGTCTCCTCCTTCCTTGTCCTATGATATCCACCTGGTTGCTTCCATTGTTGAGTACCACAGAGTTCTTATCCAATCGTGTTCCAGCTAGCTTGTGTTGTCAGGATCCATGAAGCTGCCTGAGGCCTTCAGGATCAACACTGCAGTCTCCTGTGAACAATGCGGCTCATTGCAGCAGCAGCTGCAGCAACATGTTCACTTGTTTAATAGCTTCGTAGTTCAGTAGTTTGCTTGCTTATCGTCTCGTTGGTCTCACACCAATCAGTGACAGTGTTGAGTTTACTGGAGCAGTTGGGACCTGAGCTGAAGCTCACTGGGGTTCTGGTGGACTGATTAAAACTTGGTTGAGGAATCTCTGACAATCGCCTTTCATTTGTCAGTGTCAGTATCTTCATTACTGACACTGCCACCGCCACTGCACCTGCCTAACAGGCAGTGGAATGGGGGGGGCCCTCGCTGGCCCTGACGGCGCCCCCACTGCTTAGAGGACTGAGGTACAGGCAATCACAATGTATCACAATGTATCTTCAAGATGTGTTGAGATTAATAATCCATAATCCACAAAGCTCTCAGTCAGTCCCACAGCAGCAGCAGCGTTAAACCACATCTAACATCCAACGTTTCTCTCCGTTTACTTTCAAACGTTGCGCTTGAGGCCGCACGAGCGCCGACAACTTCACTCTTGCACACAAACACGCAACACAAACACACAACACTTGTGGGTTGTTAAGTGGAAGGAGGGGTAAAATATGGGCAAAATTACCTCTTGAGATTTATCATGATCCAGTGTGTGCGCGCGCACACACACACACACACACACACACACACACACACACACACACACACACACACACGCACACACGCACACACAGCCAGGCTGCATTGTGGCCTCTAGGGGCAGTGTGTTTACTGATGGGACCCCCCAGTGGTTCAGGCTGCTGCTGGGACGTAAACACAGCAGGTCTGCAGGGACTCGGAGAAACACACACACAAACACACACACACACACACACACACACACACACACACACACACACACACACATTAATATTCCTCGGAGAAACGTGCATTGGGGCAAAATGATGAAAATCATCACATTCACCACTGAAATCAGTCAACATGTGTATTTGGTGAACTTGCCATGTTTTTCATGTTGGTGCTGTGTTCAAGTGACTGTTGACACTGTGACACTGTTGACACTGTGACACCGACTCTGAATCCCAGCAGCGTTCCCTGAATTCTGCCATTATAAATAAGACATCTTGTGTGATGTGGTTAATCTGAGCCTGCATGCTTTACTTCCTGATATTATCACAGTTATCACTAATACCATAATGTCCCATCCAATCGATGATCAGCATTTCATTTCCATCTGACAGTCCAAAAAAGGAAGGAAAGAAAGAAAGAAAGAAAGAAAGAAAGAAAGAAAGAAAGAAAAGACAACCCCATCCTAAAGAGATAAGAAGAAAACGAAAGAAGAATGTAAAAACTAGAAACACATTTCGAGACAGACTAGAAATGTGAGGAAAATGTCTCGGGTGTATATTTATACAAAGCAAGTATCCACCACACAACAAACCAACCAAGGCCACAAACAAGCATCACAACTGAGGTTCTGTTAGTTGTGCAACCTACAACATCTGGTGAAAGCAGTGAGAGGGAGAACTGCCACCAGCACAGCACAGCACAGCACAGCACAGCACAGCACAGCACAGCGCCCCCTAGGGGACACGTGGACACTCTCAGGTAGGACAAGTGCTGGGAGCAGAGGTCAGTGGCGTGTTTGCAGAACCTGAGGATGCCGAAGCCTCGGCTGCGTTCCAACTGATGCAGGGAGAGGAACTCAATATTCAACACACGCCGCATCTTCTGAGCTGAGGTCAGAGGTCAAGATGGACAGAGTGCCCCAGTGGTGCTGAGTGAACGTGCGCACGCCCTCACATCTCAGTCACGTCCTCGCGTGGAGACGCTGTTGGCGGCGGCGGCATTCCCACTACACGGACGGCGTTCCGACGACATGGAAGCTATTTGGCAGAGTGCTTAGGCAGCACAGCGCAGCACATTCCCAGTGGCGGCGGCGCTGCAGTCTTTATGGAGGGTGCGGTGCCACGAGGTGAGCGGCAGAACAATCATTGTGTGTTTGTTGTCGTGTTTTACTGGCAGTGATAATTGCCCCCCACTGCCCCCCCCCTCCCTCCCTCCTCTGGACGCTCCCACTCATTACGGATCGCACGCCGACACACACATGCACACACTTATGTGGCCGCAGGAATGTGTCCAGTGTGGTTTTATTAGTATCAAATGTCGCACAAGTAAAAAAAAGAAAAAAAAAATGTGTGTGTGTGTGTGTGTGTGTATGTGCGCGCGTGGGTGTGATACATCACATGAGCCCATTTTCACATCTGCTCCTCTGGAGACGAGCAGGAAACATTCAACTTTTATAGCATGATTCCAGATTTTGGATTTTTTTCCAGGATTGACTTCACCAGCGTCCACTGCCTGCCTGCCTGCTTTGTCCTCCGCCTCCCTGCTAGGCCTGCACACGCTGCAACAGCAGCGTTGCTGTTAGCAAGAAGCTAACAACAGGGAACAGTGTCGTCATTGGCTGTTTTCTGGACCACTTTGGGATGATTTTGTGACGCTCCACTGTTGCAGTCGGCTTTGGAAAATAAAAGCCATGCGGGACGTCCCACATTGGGATATCCCAACACTAATGCAGGAAAACAGGACCAGCCGTCTCCTCCTTCCTCCTGCTCCTCCTCCTCCTCCTTCTGCTGCTGCTCAACGATGCGTGGACAACTTTCCAAAGTTCCTCAGGAAGTTCCTTGTGGACCGGTTCCACGTCCCAGCCAGCCAGCCAGCCAGCCAGCCAGCCAGCCAGTCAGCCAGCCAGCCAGCCAGCCAACCAGCCAGCCAGCCAGTCAGCCAGCCAACCAGCCAACCAGCCAGTTAGCCAACCAGTCAGCCAGCCAGTCAGGTGTGTGTGTGAGTCAGTGAGGTGTTTCTCCTGTTCTGTCTTGTCTGAGCAGCCAAGCAGTAAAAACCTCCTCTGTCACCATGTGACTGTGTGTCAGTGCTGTGATTGGCTGCCAGCAGCAGCAGCAGCAGAAGAAGAAGAAAGGGGGAAGATGTAATTTTGGAAACAACGTCTTCCCAAAGCAGTCAGTGAAGCAACATGAAGTCATGACTGACTGGGTTCACTACTCCGCACAACACAACACCACTCAACACAACGCAACACAACAACTGGGCAGCTGTGGCTCAGTTGGTAAAGCGGGCTGGCGGTTCAAATCCACATGTCTCAAGTGTCCTTGGGCAAGGCACTAGTGGCTCCTCATGGGGCTGCAGTGCCTCGCATGGCAGCAGTCACCCACTGATGTATGAATGTGTGGTGTGCACACTGGGAAACACACTGGGAAACACACTGGGAAACACACTGGGAAACACACTGGGCCACCGTGAAGGTGCTCAGTCACCATGAGGATCATGTCCATGTAGACTGCTGGGCCCCTTAGACTGGCCCTCACTGTCTGAACAGCCTCACATCAACACACACACACACACCTCAGCCCCCCCACCCATCAAAACAAGCTAAATCAACAGAATAAATGTTGTGCTTGCCAACATGTCAGCGTCTCCCTCTCAGTTCTGGTTGCCCTCATGTTCTCACCTCATGCTCTAAAGTTCCTCTGAGCAGCTGATGATGAGGTTCAGGATGGAAGTGGACCAGTTGTTCTATTGTAGGGCTGCAGAGCAACGACCCACCCTGTGAGGAAGAGAAGCAGGGGAGAAGAAAACAGGAGCTTTGTGAGTGGTTGCGTGCTTGCTCTCTCCTCCTGGAAGCAGGAGGCCACCAGAGATGCAGCAGGCCTGCAGTCTGTGCAGACTGAGAAACAGAGAAGTGCTGATGGGAACTTCAATTTCAAGTGTCAGGAACCAATCAGCGAGCTCCCTGGCCAGTGACTGGACGTAGCGGCCGTTGCACAAGATGAAGCAAAGTTTGCACTGGGTTTTTGGCCCAGTTCCAGTTCCTTCATCTTCAGCCTCAGTTCAAGTCCAGTCTTCCAAAGCAGGTGTGAAGAACTACAGTAGTTTGAGATGCCCCACAAAGAGAAGAAGGAGAAGCCACATTGGTCATCTGTTGTCGTTCATTATTGTCGACGTAAAAAGACACACAACATCTTCCCTGATGGCAGAACCACACCTCAGGTGTCTTCTGGAAAATGTTGGAAAGTCAACATCACTCCATCACTTGGAGTTCAGTGACAGTGAACTCAGTTGTAGTTACCAGTTGTTGTGACCAGATGATGAGACTGCACAGCTGCGGTGGTCGACGGCAGTTGGAGGAAAGATCTCAGCGAGCCTGAACATCGATCTTCCACTCTGTGTTGTGGAGCCATTGAGAGCTTCTGGGGTTTCATTTTGACTGCACACAAGGTTTCAATCCAGTTGACAGGAAACTCATCTGAGCCGGTAACACAAAAATAAATGATGGTGAAACAATCTTGCGGCCACTGGTGGGTTTTTAACAAGCCATCACTTCATATCACATTCTTTAAGGCAGAACTTTTACGAGGAAACACAAATAAATTCTTCGAGAAGGGAAGCTGCCCTGCTCACCTGTCTTGTCTTGCACATTATAAGTGCACATTATAAGTGCACATTATAAGTGCATTATGTGATGACATTGTGATGCAGGCAGCCTCTCTGCTCGTCACACCACAGGCATTTTTGCCCTGTTTGCTCTTCATGCCGCTAACATTGTGTTGCAGTGCAGCTTGAACTTCTGCTGCTGCTGCTGCCGACCATTAAAAGAGAGAATAAACATGGAGGAATGTTCTGAGAGGAAATAAAGGCACTTGAAGCGCAGCGGCGGCGCAGTGCAGCTGTCTTCAGATGGGAAGTTGCCCGGCAGGGTTGTGAAACACTGAGCTGTCGCCCACTTCTGCATCAGCTGCATCCTGTTGATGACTTTCCTTCAACAACGTGACCGTGACGTCAGCCAAATCTTGAAAGAAAAAAAAAAAATCTGGAATCACGACTCCTCATTTCTCATTGATTCAGCACAATGAAAGTGTGACGAGGCTGAAAGCTGCACATGCTCGGTGGCTGCTGTCATGATGAGGCTGAAGAGTGGAGGAGCCGCAGCAGGGCAGCAACCCTATTGCAGAAGAGTGTTGAGAGCATCACGAGATGTTTGACTACTGAAAGTGTTGCAGTGGTCCAACACTTTCAGCTCTTTATCTTCTTCAGGCACCACAAAGCAACAGCAGGGAAATGAAGACGTGCCGCAGTGCAGAGGCCCTGCTGGCTTCATGGAGCACAGAGTCCACTTTGGGCAACAACTGTCATGGTGCACGTGCACTAAAAACCCACTGCAACCTTTACAGTTCATTTGACCACTGAACTTGTGAAAAGCACTGCTCCGATTGTTCTAATGTGTTATTGCTGGACACGCAGTTCGCTGAGCAGGAGATTAACTGGACACACAAACGCACAAAGACTTTGTGTTGATGTCTTCACCACCGTCTGTGTAAAAAAAAAACAAAAGTGCTTCTTCTTGACGACTCCGTAAGAATCAGACTGGCTCCTCCTCCTCCTCAGTCACTTGTGGCCTCTTACATCCCTTTTCACCAGTAAGTGATTCTACCAACCACTTGTTAAAAATACATCAAAATCACTGAGTTCCTCTTTAAATACGTTCCTAATGAGGGACTCATCTACAGCAAACAGAAGGACTAAAAGCAGCACCACTTGACCGTAAATCCCTTGCGTGTGTCTATGTGGAAGTCCAATTGGAACAAAGCCACCGGATTCAAACTGGCCAGAGGGGAAAAAGCGCTGATGACACATTCAACTGCACTTTGACTGCAGAGGTCCTGAGCAATAAAGCACCGTTTGGTTTGGTTTGCTGCCTATTTATGACGTTCACTCCTGTGTGCAGCCTGGGACGCAACATTCTTGCATAGAAAACTGAAAGTTTCATCAAAATATTGAGACAGACTCCTGCAGCAGCTCCAGTGCTGCTGCTGCCGCTGCTGCTGCTGCTGCTGCTGCCGCTGCTGCTGCATGACTTGGCAGGAGCTCCTCTGGGTGATCCAGCCAGTGAGGTAATGATTTACAACAACAGTTCTCATCTATGATGTCATTGCACACATTATTGCTGTGCAACACCTCTCTATAAGCAGCTGTTTGTGTTGAGGAATCGAAACGTTCATCTGATGAGATGAAAGTGTATGCAGGCAGCTTCAGCCATTGTGACATCTGCCATGGTATCTGATCACTCCAAACCTGTTGGCCCTCACGTGAGGACGTAATGGAGAGGAACATTTTCAGGACGTCTCTTCATACAAAACCAAAGATGACAGAACAGCCATCAACTCCCTGTTTCCTCTGTTTTCCTGTATTATTCTATGAAATAATTCTGCACTGAATGACTTAAATAACAAACATGAAAAGCTTCCCTATTCTCTGATTCCAAAACCCGTTCCGTTCCAGCAACTAGACCAGGCCCCTGAAGCAGCCTGTGCAACAGCTGCCAGCTCCGTTCAACTCCAATTTCCCCACTGATGCTCTAAGGTTTCAGTTGTGAATCAAAGGAAGAGTCGAGCTGCACTCGGCAGAGTGACACACTCACACACACACACACACACACACACACACACACACACACACACACACACACACACACACACACACACACACACACACAGATAGAGAGATGGATGGAGCCACCATCAGTTCTGGGAAGTGAAAGGAGAGTGAGGTTCGTCTTCTGCCTCCAACCGTCTTCTTTTTCATCTGGCCTGTCGAGCGCTTCCTCATTCTGACCCTGACTCACTCGCTCACTCAGGGGACAGTTAACGTCTATTACGACACTCGAAACTCGTGGCCGCTAACGCATCACACTTTCGGTGGAAAATTTTGAAAGAAATTGGCTCAGCATTTTGTGCTCTTGTCTTCCTCTGGCCGCTGCGAGGCGGCTCTGACAGGATGGAGCGAGCGGTCGGTCACGCTGTCACAAGCACAAGAGGAAAGAAACGTGTGAACAAATGGAAAGAATGACCAAGCGTTAACAACATGATGATGGAGAGAGAAGAGGAAAGGAAAGCGAGAGCAGAGGTCAGTCGAGTGACCAGATTAGAAATAAAGAGCAGGAAGAGGACAACTGGGCTCAATCTGGCTGCGACCGGTTTTCCTCAGATTAGCACTCGCTGACACTTTGCAGCGCTGGCAACACCGCCCCCAGAGAGGCTCCCCTGCAGCGCAGAGCAAAAGACCTTTACTGCAGAAATAATCACTGTCTTGTAGCGGCCGCAAAGAGGAGAAAGAGAAGAAATTAATGAAGAAATTAGAGCCTCAATAAATCTGCCAGATATAAAAAAAAAACAAACTCCAACAATACAATCACATGGTCCGTCCTGGCCCAACTACTGCTAAGCACTGCCACAAGTGTGTGTGTGTGTGTGTGTGTGTGTGTGTGTCCCACACTCTTGGTTGTATGTTGTAATAAAGGAGGAACCATTTAAAGGTACAACATTGCATCTTTAGATCTTCACTTGTCTATTGACGGCAACACACTGCCACGTGGGCTGTCAATAACCAGGAAGTGGCATCAGTGCCCCATTTGACATCACAAAGGTCCAAAAACCAGAGGCGTGTGTTTTAAGAGACTTTCAGGGAGACGTCAAGACGGTTTGAGACGTTCAGAAGGTGACTTTTGCCCAATATTGGACCACTTTCAGTGGTTTATTAGATGATAAATATAAATTCTCTGTTAGCTGTTCAGCACAACCAGAGCCGTGCAAAGGATTCACAGCATTTCAGCATCGCAAAACAGCAAACATTTCCAAGATTTCAACACGTTTCAAAAAAGAAGATCCCAAACAAAAACATAGACTGAAGCTTAAAACACAGTGAAAGTAGAAGAGTGAGGAGGTTGTGTGAGTCGGAGGTGGAGATCCTGAGGAGAAGCTGCTGATTGGAGGAGACTGGGCACCTCCACTCTGGGGTTTATGACTCTTCTTCTTCTTCTTCTTCTTCTTCTACTTCTTCTTCCGCTCGGAGATCCTCACCATCTCCACCTCCAGGACAGGGAGGAGCAGAGGCAGCTGATGGGAAAGGTCTCATCTCACTTCCCGTGACAAATGAACCAGGCCTTGATCAATCTTGAGGTCTGATCAGGGCCGAGGAGGAACTCAGATATCTGGGGGGGTTTTCCAACGGGATTTCAAACCTCGAGCCTTCCAGGTGATGCACACACGCCTGAGTGACGGAGAGACAGACAGACGCAGGGAGGCAAAGACAGACAGACACCGAGGGAGAGAGAGAGAGAGAGTGAGAGAAAGAGAGAGAGTGTGAGAGAGAAAGAGAGAGAGAGAGCCAGTGATGTGCTGTGATTCACGCTTCCTCCTCCCTGAGCCAAACAGCAGCAGCCGCAGCAGCTGTCCAGACAGACAGGCAGGCAGACAGACAGACAGACAGGCAGGCAGGCAGGCAGACAGATAGACAGACAGGCAGACAGACAGACAGACAGTTGCGACTGTCATGTCAAGAAATGTGGACGAGATGTTTGAGGAGCTGCTGATCCTTTAAACAGCAGGTCACCATGTTCCTCCACTGGCTCCTCCTCTGGCTCCTCCTCTCCGCCTCACAAATACATTCATTACAACGGGACACATGATTGTTTGCCCCCGATGACCTCACAGCTGGGAAGCATATAAACAGAGATGAAGCGCTCTTGAAAAAAAAAATGTCCCAAACTCTTCCAGCTCTTATCGCTGCGTTCAGGCAGAAGAAAAGATGATGTTTTTTCCTCCGTGCAGCTCATCTCAAACTGTGGTTTCATTGTAAGTGCACAAGGTCTGCCAGGCTTCATCATATCACCAGGAACCTCAAGCAGCCGAGCTGTTTGTCCTTGTACAGGTGGGCAAAAGTTAAGAATGGATAACAGCAGACTGAAGACAGAAGTAACGAGGGAAGAAAAGAAAGAATGCGCTGCTAATAATCTGCAGCGTCAACGTGACACAGAAGCAGAGAGTCAGCGGCCACATGTCTGCTCGGCTGCAACGTGATGCTTTATTGGTACATCTGCAGCAAACAGGCAGCAAACAGGCAGCCAACAGGCAGCAAACAGGCAGCAAACAGGCAGCAGGACTGCTGGCTGCCTGCTGCCTGCTACTTCCGTCCCCCACAGAGCTGCAGGCCAGAGACACTGCAGGCTTCCTAGAAAGCAGGAGGCCTCCACACAGGAGCAGAGGCCCCTGTCTGGCAACAACAGGGTCAAGGGTCGCTGCTAAAAGTCACTAGAGGTCAGTGAAGAACATCCAATCAGCATCATGGAGTCAATGACGAGCCATTCTTGTTTGATTTTTCCTCAAAGACTGGAAATACATCTTGATGCTCCATCACACTGGCATTCTGATTTCACTCTTCAGACTTCAGTTTGAGGGCGTTGGGTTTGTGTAACATTTTAAAGAGAGTAAAAGTCAATCAAAGGTTATTAAAAAGTCAAAAAAGACTCAAAATGAATGTTGTTTGGTGTCGTCCACCTGTGAAGAGCTGCAGTTTGACCTCTGACAGCCGCTGAGGAGATCAAGAGAGGGTGTGTAACCATGACATACCCATAACACACACACACACACACACACACACACACACACACACACACACACACACACACACACACACACACACACACACACACACACACAGAGTTTAGTGGGGCAGAGTGAAGCGTGAGGATGTCGGCCTCCACCATGACATCAGCCAGTTGGCAGAGGAGGTGTCGGAGCAGGTGCAGCATGGGAGTGGGGGGGTGGGGGGGGTGGCGGTGCAGGGTGGAGAGCGGAGGAGGAGGGCGGTGCAGCAGCCAAGATGAGAGTCCAAGTCAGACTATTTATAGCTCCATCATCTCCATCAGGCCATTGAAGCCGCTCCTGATCACCAGCAGCATTACGCCTCCATTTCCCCCCCGCTCATATATGGACTCATATCCAGGGGAGGGGGGGGTGGGGGGGGGGAGCACATTTAGCACTCTGTCAGTCTTGGGCCTATTTTAGGATGTAACATTAATTTTACGGCTCTTTTTATGGCGGATTTAACTGATAATGATGCTGCTTTTACTAAAAGGCTGCAAAAGTTTGAGATTCCCACAATCTACAAGATCCACGTCGTTGTTTCTTCTTCCAACACAACATCTCCAGCTAACTGTCAAACTATCAGCCCGGAGCAGCACAGTGCCACTAACAGCAGACACGTCCAGGAGTCCAGGAGTCCAGGTGTCCAGGAGTCCAGGTGTCCAGGAGTCCAGGAGTCCAGGTGTCCAGGAGTCCAGGTGTCCAAGAGTCCAGGTTCCAGGTGTCCAGGCGTCCAGGCGTCCAGGTGTCCAGGTTCCAGGTGTCCAGGCGTCCAGGTGTCCAGATGTCCAGGTGTCCAGGTTCAAGCCTCCAACAAGGTGGATGATCTCCGCTGACTTCACTGACAGAACTTTAGGAAATCCTCAGGTTGTCCTGCTGCCTCTCAGGAGGTGGTGGGGCGTCACCACAGGGACCAGGATCAGTGCAACTTATTGCTGCGATATTGAATTTCTCTGTGTGTAAAAGCAGCCTGAACGAGGGCCTCCAGTGGTGGAGACGCCTGGGCGAGCTTTGAGAGCGTCGGCCATAAATCACACAGTGTCAATGACAGATAATGTGGCGCTAAGCAGCGTCGCTGGACTCGCACAATTCCCCGACTGGAGCTCATCCGGGCTCACGGCCACGCCGCCACACGCCGCACAATACCATTGTGCGGCGTTGTCGTGTCTCTGGGCCACGTGCGACAAGATAATAGTGTCTTTGTCCCCACTGATGGCTGCGAGGCTCAGCGAGAGTCTAGCCAGCAGACCTCAGGACACAATCCAGCCTGACTGAGGGACTTTATTGTCAGCCACTCTGCACCAACACAATCATCCCCACTGGAGACACACAAGTTGATTTTATTAGCTACTCCCGACCCCCCCCCAACCATCCCACCCCACCCCAACACACACTTCTTCAGCAGGACGCAGCAGCAGGACCGGGTCAAGATAGTCCTGCTGCTGCTGCTGCTGCTGCTGCTGCTGCTACTACTGTTACTGCTGCTGCTGCTGCTACTGCTGCTACTACTGCTGCTGCTACTACTACTGTTACTGCTGCTGCTACTGTTACTGTTACTGCTGCTGCTGCTGCTGCTACTACTGCTGTTACTGCTGCTGCTGCTGCTGCTACTACTGCTGTTACTGCTGCTGCTGCTACTGTTACTGCTGCTGCTACTACTGCTGCTGCTGCTGCTTCTCTTCTTGTCCTTGGTTTGTTTTCATGGTGAATCCCAGAGTCCACCCACACAGGAGAGCCCTGCCGAGACCTTCTGTTCCTCAGCCTGACACACACACACACACACACACACACACACACACACACACACACACACACACACACACAAGCGTGCACAGAAATATGTGCACACAAAGTAATATGCACACACACATTAAAAGAGGAGGAGGGAGAGAAAAGAAACAGCAACAAAGAAGAGAAAAAGGGGAGGAATGTTGTTTGACTTTGTGAAGAAGCAGTTTTCTCTCCTCAGTGACTGACCTCAGATCAGAAGGATGAGCTCAGACCTCTGCTCTCACTGTGGACGTCTCTCAGAATGGCAGGAGCAGAGTCCAGATCATCAGAGCAGTCCCAGAGGCAGAGCTGCACCTCCTCACTTCTGCCTGTTTATAACATTTCTCTTCTCAAATATCTCATGTTTCCTTTTCTCATTTTTCCAGACCTCTCTCTCCCTCTCTCTCTCTCTCTCTCTCTCTCTCCCTCCCTGTCTCTCTCTTGTCTCCCTCTCTCTCTCTCTCTCTCACTCTCTCTCTCTCTCTCTCTCCCTCTCTCTCTCCCTCCCTGTCTCTCTCTTGTCTCCCCCCCCCTCTCTCTCTCTCTCTCTCTCTGAACCGCCCCTGAAGGAATGTCATGTGCAGGCCAAGGCGATGTTGCGGTTGTTCTTTGAAAGAGGCAGTTTCATGCCAATCGCAAAATAAGAAAAAAGGAAAAGGCAGAATTGAGGTTAAAACGATGGTGAGCAGCGGGAGTGAAGTCCTCGGCTCATAGTTCTGATCTTCAGATCAGTGCTCGACTTCACCGCCTTGTTGAAGTCACCACCACCTCCAGCACCACCACCAGGGCCACCTGCAGGACTCCTGCAGTCCACCTGATGTTCCAACCTTGGCCACCATGCAGCCTTCATCTCCCAGCCTGGCCTGTAAACACAACCTACTACTACTACTGCTACTACTACTACCACTACCACTACTACTACTACTACTACCACTACTACTACCACTACTACTACTACTACTACTACCACTACCACTACCACTACTACCGCTACTACTACTACTACTGTTACTACTACCACTACTACTACTACTACCACGACTACCACTACTACTACTACTACCACTACTACTACTCCTACTACTACTACTACTACCACTACTACTACTCCCACTACTACTACTACAACTACTACTACCACTACTACCACTACTACTGCTACTACTACTACCACTACTACTACCACTACTACTACTGCTACTACTAGTACTACGACTACACAGCGGCCAGTGTGGAGGTGATGTGAGGGCAGCAGAGCTGTGAGCTGTGTGATGCTACGCTGCTCCAGACGTGAGCTCACTGGGCTCAGGGTGTCTTTACCTGTGACACACCTGAGGCTTCTAGAGCACCACCTCTTCACAGCCTGCACACTTCCACCAGTTCTCAGTGCAGTTGAACCATTGACTGAGTTGATGTGGGAGGGAAAATGTTTAGTTTGAGGTTTAGTGTGGTTGAGAAGACACCCTGCTTAAAGAATGGACGACCTACAGTGGAAATTAAAACAATAAAGAGCAAACAGCAGTGCCCTTATCCACTGCTTCTCAACTGGTGCAGTGATCTTAAAGAGCAAAGTTACTCGACAACAAGCACACATACAAAAAGGAGTGGGACTGGTGTGTGGGACTGGTGTGTGTGACTGGTGTGTGTGACTGGTGTGTGGGACTGGTGTGTGTGACTGGTGTGCAATGCAGCAGAGCTTCATCGGTGTGACACGAGTCAGTCTGCACTTCAACCTCCAACCTGCAGAGAGAGAGAGAGAGAGAGAGAGAGAGAGAGAGAGAGAGAGACTCCACTGTTGACATCTCCACTAAGCTGCCTGCTGACCCTGATGCTCCAGGCAGTACCCCCCCTCCCTCTCCCCCTCCCACCTTGTTGTTGCACTGGTTAAAAAGATGTGAGCAGTGGGATCCCAGCAGGATCACTGGGGAGCCACACGCACATAAAAGTCTGCTCGTCTCACAATGGGAGCCCTGCAGGCTTCACGCACTGCAGCAGTGTGTGTGTGTGTGTGTGTGAGTGTGTGTGTGTGTGTGTGTGTGTGTGTCGGCGTGTCACAGACAGGAAAAGAACATGCGTGTCTTTTCTTGTTCCCTGCAGTTTTTAAGGCCGTGTGCTCAGACGCCTGCTGCAGCTCCAGCGCTGGAAGCCTCATCTCACAGCGGCGTGGCCTTTAGTTTTGAATGGAGACGGATGCTGCGCAGGCCCCTCATCCAGGCAATGAAAAGAACCATTTCTCTCTACCTACAGATCAATGAGTTCCCATTCAATTAGAAAGTCTGAAACCATTAGCACCTGGCTAATGACTCCATTCTGGGAAGCAGTGGAGCTTTGGCCTCGGGGAAGCAGGGGGGAGGGGTGGAGGT
Source organism: Nelusetta ayraudi (assembly GCF_046127955.1). Lineage (NCBI taxonomy): Eukaryota > Metazoa > Chordata > Actinopteri > Tetraodontiformes > Monacanthidae > Nelusetta > Nelusetta ayraudi. Next base: position 255,980 of record NW_027466069.1, on the reverse strand, counting down.
GGGGGAGGGGGGTGCAGAGACAGCATCCCGGGCCGGGGGGCGGGAGGGGTGGGGGGGGGGGGATTCTTTAACTGCATTCATTATGAGTGCAATACACTCCTTTAGTGTCTTATGGAGCAACACTTAGCAGATAGCATATTGTTGAACGTCCCTCGGGTCACGTTGAGCAAAGCGGTGGCGCTGCAGCTGCTGCACTTCACTGCTGCTGCTGCTGCTCCTGCTGCTGCTGCTCCTCCGCTCCCCAGGCCTGCCGCAGGGAACTTCCTGCGTCCTGAGAAGGCAGGGAGACTTTAACCTGCTCCACCTCCACCGCTCAATCCAACTTTTCCTGTGCTTCAGTTTTAAAGGAGCGCTAAAACACACAGTGATTAGGAGGTGGAGGCGGACGAGGAGGTGGAGGAGGAGGAAGAGAAGGAGGAGGAAGAGGAGGAAGAGGAGGAACTGCCAGCCAGTCTGAAGAAACATGACTGTGTCTGACGCCGTTTATGTGAGGGAAGCATGTGGCTGCAAGGAGGAGGAGGAGGTGGTGGAGGAGGAGAAGGAGGAGGAAGAGGTGGTGGAGGTAGGGGAGGAGGAGGTGGAAGAGGAGGAGGAGGTGGTGGAGCAGGAGCAGCAGGAGGAGGAGGAGGAGGTGGGACACGGTGCACAGCCAGAGTCCACATCCTGTGTGTTAATGATGCTGCTGCAGCCTCAGGGGGAGCAGCAGCTTTAATGGGGAGCCAGTCAGCCACAGCTAACACCGCTAACAATGCTAACACCGCTAACACCGAATTAGGTCATTTGAGATCAGCAGGAGCTCACCGTGGAACAGTGTTTAGGCAGCATGTGTGTGTGTGTGTGTGTGTGTGTGTGTGTGTGTGTGTGTGTGTTGATTGGTTGATTTGGGGGGGGGGGGGTGGAAGGTGGGGCCTCTCTCGACTGGACTGTCCTGCTGCTCTACTTTCCACTCTGGACAGGCAGAGTTGGGGGGGGGGGGGGGGGGCGGCAAGGTATGAGAGGTTGCACTGGGGGAGGGAGGGGGTAGAGGGAGGGTGAGGGAGTGGGTGGGTGAGGGGGGAGGAGGGGGGAGGGAGGGGCTCTTCCTCCCAAACTTGGCCAGTGGGAGGAATTTCTGTGGTTTATCCAACAAGAGCTCCTCCATCTGTATAAACTGCAGCCTGCCAAAACCTAGGCTCGCTCGCCCTCTCTCCCTCTCTCTCTCCTCCAAACACTCACACACACACACACACACACACACACACACACACACACACACATCAGAGGCTGCCAGGACGTCCACAGAGCAGCAGAGAAACTTTAACTCTCTCACTCCTCCTCGTCTGATCAGACGCTCACAACCTCTTATGTAAAACATTACACGTGCGGGGGAGGGGGGGCAAATAAACAACCACAAGCTCGGCAAGCAACACGTTTGAGAGTTTTGACCATGCACGCGGGTCCGTGGGGGAAGGTGAGTCCTGAGTCGCGAGTCCCTCGCTGACTCAAAAGAGTTGTTTCAATCGACGTGGAGATTCAGGTTATGTAAGCGTGAAGAGCAAACAGTCCCAGTCACTTTAGACATGACTCAGCTGGTCCACTGTGTGTGTGTGTGTGTGTGTGTGTGTGTGTGTGTGTGTGTGAGAGAGAGAGAGTGTGTGTGTGAGTGTGAGTGAAGAAAGGATTCGAGCACTCAAGGAGTCACTGTGTTGAATCAATCAATCAATCAATGATCTTTTTCTTCTTTTTTGAATTCTTGCAGGATCGTTTTTTATTTGTTTTTTTTAAATCTTGAGACTGTTATCGTAAATTAAAAACTGTGAGTGTGTGTGAGACACACACACACACACACACACACACACACACACACATACACACAGTTTCCCAGCAGGGATGTGGCAAAGAACTGACATCTTTCCACAGGATATATGAACTGTGTCATCATCCATCTGAGCTTGGAGCCGGGAGGGGAGGAGAGGGTTGGGGGAGGGGGAGAGAGAGAGAGGGAGAGAGAGAGAGAGGGAGAGAGGGAGAGAGGGAGAGAGGGAGAGTCTAAACCCTACAGCGCCTCCTGTTGATCAGTGTGCTGCTCCTCAGTGTCTCACTTCAGCCTCAAGTTGCTCGTGTCTCTTTAAAACTTTGCTCTTCTTTGGCTGAGGGGGGAGGAGGTGGGGAGGGGGGTGCACTCTGTGAGTCACTAGGCCGTCCCTGGCACAGACACACACTCTCTCTCTCTGACACGCACACACAGCTCTCCATGTGTGTGTGTGTGCAGCTGGCCTCAGCACCATGTTAACCCTGAAGAGCCTCAAAGCAGCACAGTTGAAACTTCACAGTATCCACTGGAGAACCTGGTCATCTGAAACTCCACTGGTGCCGACGCAGCTTCCCACGGAGCTGTTTGTTTCCAAGTCACATCCCGGCAGGAAACTCAATACACAATCTTTTTTCCACACAAGCACCAACTTATTTTGTTGTTGTTGTTGTTCAGGTGAACTGTCCCTTTAAACAGCCAGAGTGTTGAACTGTTGAAGAGGCCAAACGCAGTGAGACTGAAGCAACAGTGTTTAGAGCTGTTGAAGTGAACAACAGGATCAACTCAATGTGCTTCAAATGACCCACAAAATAAAACCTCAGGCGTCAGGAGGGAAAAATTCCAGTTTTTCCAGCTGTGTTTCTGTGCACCGACATGATGGTGCCTGTTACTGTTACTATTGGTGTTACTGTGACGGTTAGCGTTACTGTTCCTGGTGTTAGTGTTGGTTGGTTACTGTTCGTGTTACTATTACAGTTAGTGTTACTGCTGGTGTTACTGTGACTGTTACTGTTGGTGTCACTGATTCTGTTGGTGTTACTGTTGGTGTTACTGTTAGTGTTACTGGTGTTACTGTTAGTGTTACTGTTGGTGTCACTGATTCTGTTGGTGTTACTGTTGGTTTTCCTGTTGCTGTTGCTGTTACTGTTAGAGTTACTGGTGTTACTCTTAGTGTTACTGTTACTGTTGAGGTTACTGTTAGTGTTACTGTTACCATTAGTGTTACCATTAGTGTTACCATTAGTGTTACTGGTGTTACTGTTGGTGTCACTGATTCTGTTGGTGTTACTGTTGGTGTCACTGTTGGTGTTACTGTTGGTGTTACTGTTACTGGTGTTACTACTGGTGTTACTCTTAGTGTTACTGTTACTGTTGAGGTTACTGTTAGTGTTACTGTTAGTGGTGTTTCTATTGTTGTTACAGGTAGTGTTACTGCTGGTGTTTCTGTTGATGTTACTGTTACTGTTGGTGTGACTGTTGGTGTGACTGATCCTGTTGGTGTTACTGTTACAGTTAGTGTTACTGTTACTGTGACTGCTGGTGTTACTGTTACTGCTGGTGTGACTGTTACTGTTACTGTTGTCATTTCTCTATTACAGAGGAGCTGAGTGACACACAGCAGCAGTAAAAGCCCCTTGTGAACGTTCACCACACCAGACGCTCAATATCTGGACCTCGGTGACACTTTGACTGGCCAGCAAATAGAAACACGGAGTGCCCTCACATAGCAACCATGAAGGGAGTGACATCACAGGAGTGATGATGTCACTCCAACAGGAGCCGCTGTAAAGAGGAATTGAAGCTCCAAGGCCACAGGTGGAGAGACGACTGATTCACCACCACTACCACCGCAGCAGTGCACCAGGCCCTTCTTATTTTAATTAATTAATTTATTATGTACTTATTTAAAAAAAAAAAAAAATCATTTATTTATAAAATGTATGTTTATGTGAAAATATGTATAATTCTATGTTTGTTTGGGCAATAATAGGAGTATAATAGGAATAATAGTGGTTGTAAAAATCAAAAAATCTTCTTCCTCCTCTTCCTTCTTCTCCCTCTCCTGTTGCACCTCCTCCTGCTGCTGCAGCTCTTTCTCCTCCTTCTTCTCTTTCCTCTCCCTCCTCCTTCCTCCTCCTCTCCTCCTCCTGCTGCTGAATGGATCCCCACGGTGTCGTCGCCGTTCCAATAACACTGTCAGCTGGGAGGTGGCGCCATTGCCCTCCCACCTTGATGGAGGGGCAGCCCGAGCAGTGACACCCCCACCCTCCCCCAGGGAAGGGGGGGCAGTGACCCCCAGGGGAGGGGGGCTAATAACAGGACGTGGATTCCATCCCTTCAGAATTGATCATCCAGCACAGAATCAAACGGCAGTCAAATGTATGTTAAACGCTGCCAACGCGCTTTACATGCGGCGGAGAGTGGAAGGTTGGGCCTTCGTGTTGTGAGTGTATGAGAGAAACACACACACTCACACACGCATCACATCCACACACGACGGGCAAGTGCGGTGGTGTAATTCCAGTGTGTGTTAATGACTCTCACTGGCTCACTGGAGGAGACGCTAAAAACTCCGGCTGTGATTTAATGTGCGGCGATGCAGCTGGGACGCGACCTGGACTCTCACACTCACACTCACACACACACACACACACACACACACACACACACACACACACACACACACACACACACACACACACACACACGAATGATCCAATGATGGGCAGCAGTCCGGACTGATTCCTGGACCGGAGGATGAAACATGTTTTCATGTGAGTTTTATCTCACAAGCGGCATCAATAATGAAACCAATGAGTTTGTTTTGCTTCACTATTATTGCCGTTTCTAACATTTGCGTGTGCAGTGCAGCTTTATGGCCATTATTTGTTTTTGAGTTGAAATGCTTTGCAGCGATTTCTCCAGGCCATTGACGGGCATCACAGCAGCGCATCCATCACGGGGCTCAGTCACTTAGTGTCCATTAAACTGGAACAATGTTTGTGTATATGCAGCGCGGAGCTCGGCCCCCCAAAACAAAAACACACAGTGCACATTCAGCCGCCGCAGCCTCGTTACAGCCGTACAGCTGAGCTATTTTCAATGGGCCAATTACACGGGGGCAGATCTGCAGGAGGATCTGTCTCCAGATTGCGGCCTGCAACTGCAGTAAATCGCGTCGCCACAGCGTCGCAAAGGACAACGCGAGGCTCCCGAGTTTCTTTTCATGAACTGAAAGCAAAACAATGGCGGGCAGCCGTCCAATGACAAACAGGGTTCGCTTCAGACAAAGCTCCTCAGCGCCTTGGATTTATCCAGAGAGTTTCTTGCTAAAATGGAACTGGTGGAGAAAGACTTGACCTCAGTCACCTGGATTCACCCTGGAGTGGCTGGACAGCAGGGGGCAGCAGGGGGCAGCAGTGGGCGTGTCCGAGGCTGGAGGAAAACAACAACAACAAAATTAAGTTGAGTGGGGTGAGACCGATGAATCCACTCTCCTCCCTCTTCCTACTGGTTCTTCCTACTGGTTCTTTCTACTGGTTTTTCCATCGCGCCAAGATCCCGGAGTGCAGCAGTGCTACTTCTGTGCAGCACCAAGAACAACCAGCAGGGGGCCGTCAGGGCCAGCAAGGACTGTTCATCACCATGTGATGTTATCCACTTGGTGGCGCTGCTTCTATTGCTGTATTACAGTAGAGTTTTCATCCAGTCACATTTCAGCTAGCTTGTATACAATCTGCCTGAGGCCTTCAGAATCGACACTGCAGGCTCCTATTGGTTGTCAGTAACTGGACCGCAGTCAGTTGTGACAGCCAATCAGATCTCGATTTTGTATACCAAGGCCAGCCAGCTATGAAACGGCAACAATGTGCAGTTTTTCGTGAACTAATCACCATTTCTGTTGGAGCTTTGACAATACTGATGGTATTATGGGATGTATTCAGTTAGGCAGGACCAAGTACAACGACACCGACGACCTGGATGCGAAACGCACCGCCCTCCACTTGAGCAACACGAAGCCGGACAAGTGACAGTGTGGGCAGCTGCAGCAGAGGGAGGCGAGGTCAGCCAGCAGAAGCCGAGCTGCAAGAAAAGCCACCGCAGACGAGTTAATAACTCAGAGACAAGAAAGAAAGAAAGAAAGAAAGAATGAGAAGGACGGAAATAAAGAATGTGAGTGGGAGGGAATCTATAAAGTTACGGTGAATGAAGGAGACGGAGCGATATGCCCCCCATCCTTTAAAAAGTTACTTCAGTCTCCGGAGGCTTAATTGAATTTGAAATGAGTCGTGGGGCTGAAAGTTAGCAGAAGCTCTGGAAGGCTTCGCCCAGAGATGAAGAGCGAGTGAATGACAGCGGAGAAGAGAGAAGGAACAGGATGAGGAGGTGGAGGAGGAGGAGGAGGAGAGGCTGCGAGACAGAGGAGTCCTGTGTGAGGAGGGGAGAGGGAGAAAAAAGGAGTCGGCCACGCACAGGTAAATTGATCTCACGGGACGCTGAGCAACAGAGGAGTGAGAGCTGCGAGGGGAGGAGTGGACGGAAAGATAGAAGCAGGACGAGACCAAAGAAGATTTGAGGAAAAACAAAACATTGCTAGGCAAAAAGATGAGCTGAGAGCAAAGGAGGGGGAGGACGGTGAGGGGGAGGAGGGGAGGAGGAGGAAGAGGAGGAGAGGACGAGGAGGATAAAAAGGAGGTCCTCCGAACCAACAAAAAGAGTGAGGATGGTTGAGGTGGCCACAGCCGTGGGTTGCCAGGTGCACGGTACAAACAGAGGCAATACAAGAGGGGCTAATAGAGGAGCTAACACAGGCTAGCAGAGGCTAACAGTGGGGCTGCTGTCCTCAGGGCTGCAGGGTGTGGTGCTGCTGCTGCTGGTGGTGGCGGCAGCGGCGGCAGCGGCAGCGGCGGCAGCAGCAGCGGCAGCGGCGGCAGCAGCAGCGCCAGGATGTGAAATTTGACGGCTCTATTTTGGGTCTGGGGCACAGGAACCTCCTCTGCTGTGAACCAGGTGTCAGGGTCAGAGGTCAAGGGCAGGACGGCAGCATGGAAAGGCCCGTCCTCCCCCCGCCCCCCTGGCCCCCTACTGTAATTTCATTTTATGTGCGGTGCACATTCCAGGTTCACAAGTCCATTCAAGCAGGTGGAGAGGATGTGCGCTGCTCTTGGCTGTTGCGTGGTTGTCTGGCAACATGAAGGCCGCTCTCGTACAAACCCTGTTGTCTATTTACAGAAAAATAATTGAAATACACTGCACTGCACTCCACCTGCGTGTGTCACATGACCTCAATGTTTTCAGTTGCTTTTCTGCAGAAAAACCACCGTCCAAACTTTACTTCCTCCTTCCTCTCACACGCCGCTGTTTTGAAAGGATGTCTGGGAAGACGTGAAGGCGTCACCAGCTGTGATGCTTTCAGGTTCCTCTCTCACCGCGGCCTCCTTATGATCACACTTACCCCATAACATCTGCACATTTAGCCCTCTGTTTGCAGCCTCCTGCAGAATCCTCTTTCAGCTTTGTGTTCATTGTTGGGTCCTGGGAGGGGGTATCGGTGAGTCATCTGAGCCCTTTGTGACATCACAAAGGACCATGTTTCCACGGCCCAGTCCCCAGTCATTGATGTGCTGCAGGATTTTCATCACCAGGATTCTTCAGCAGAAGATCAGAAACCAGCAGCTCGCTCACTTCTAGGTCCTGATCCGTCCTGCCTCCCGACTGGCTCCTGGTTCCCATGTCCCTCCCACTGCCCCACCCACTGCCCCTCCCACCCCCACCCCCACCCACCTCCATTTCATTTCTTGTGTGCACCTTTGAAAGAAGCTCCACCACCTCCCACCTCCACCTGCTCTCTGGTCCAGGTCCTATCAGGATCCCGGCAGAAGGTGGAGGTGGTGGGGGTAGGGGGAGGCTGATTATGCAGACAGCTGTCAGGCCTCTAAGGTGAGCCCCCCCACCCCCAACTCCTGCCCCCCCCAGGCGACAGTTCAACGGCTGCTGCTGCTGCTGCGGCGGCGGCTGACAGCAGCAGCAGCACAGAGGGAAGAATGCTAATGGATCCAATCAGATGAGAGGGAGAGATGAGAGGGTGGGGGTGGGGGTGGGGGGCTGCGAGGACGCGCTCCTGATCAGCTGTCATTCACACCCCTCCCCCCATCCCCCACCCCTACACGCCTGCTGTTTGTTGTGCGTTGCTGGTGAGGAGGCGGCGGCCGCCCAGGACGACGCCCACCGACTCATGTTTTCCCTCCAAACAGCCTTGAAGTGGGGGGGGCGGGGGGGGGCGGGTTCTGCTCCTTTCTTCTCACATCTCACTCCGCCTGCCTCCCACCGAGCTCCCCCAACCCCCCCTGACTGTCAGTGGGCCCTGGAGCGACACACGGATCAGAACCTCGGCAGAATGCTGAGTTTAAGATTATTTTGTTTTGAACTTCACTTCACTTTGCTGGCTGCTTCCTGCTCGGGGCCAACCGCAGAGACCAGGCGCTTCACCGCCGCCACTTAGTGCGCAGTCAAACAGCCTCCCTGCGTGGAGCTGCAGGTGGAGATGGAGACACGCTGAGGGCTTCGCTCCTTCGTCTCTTTCTCATATCAGAGCGTCAGCTTCCATTTGCCTCCGCTGGCAGGCGCAGCGAGCGTCTGAGACGGCGACGCGCTCGTCCACGCCATGAACTGATGATGATGATGGGCGGCGACAGCAGAGACAGACAGACGGACGTCTGATCAGCAGTTAGAAAAGACGGAGCAGACGCAGCAGCAGCAGCAGCAGCAGCAGCGCAGCAGGAAGCTGCCGTGTTAAAGCTCCGTCCCCTGAGCTCAGAGCAGAGCTTCACTGTGATGCATTGAATTGAACTGAAATTGATGTTGCATTGAAATTCTGTGATGAAGCGGCCACTGGTCCAGGGTGTCACCCTGCCCAGTGACAGCTGGAGAGGCTCCAGCAGACCCCCGACACCCTCAGTGCAGGACCGAGGGGGCGTTGAAAATGGATGGATGATGAATTGAAACTGAATTAAATTGAACTGAAACTGAATTGAAAGTGAATCGAAATTGCATTGAGTTGGAATTCAATGTAATCAAGCTGCAGGATGAAGCACAATATACAGAGAAGACTCCAACCGCTCCTCCCTATATCTCTGAGTCCAGCCCAGCAGTCCGGCCCAGCAGTCCGGCCACGGCAGATGGTTCGATGAATAAAGACACGATAACGAGATCCTCTGCGATTAATACACACAGCAGTTATGGATTTAGGTGCGAGGGATTCCAGTTAATATGATTAAGGGAGTCGACCGGGGGGGCATCTGGCGGAGCTGCTGAGATGAAGCTGAGTGTGAATGGAGTGAAGTGTGTGTTTCACCTCTTTATCTGTGCGGCTGCCCGCCATGGAGACGGATAGTGGAAGAATCTGGGGGGGGGGGGGGGGGGGGAGTGGTCATCATGCACACTGTTAATCTGCCAGGTTTTATCTTGCTATTGTGTGACAAGCTGTTCTCTGCATGAATAGAGGGATCTGCATGATGCCATATGTCTTCATCTGTGTTTACACAGTGGGAGGAGAACTGTGGAAGAAGTACATCCTCTAATATGAGGGTCAACACTCAGCCAGACCCTCAGCCAGACCCAACCCTCAGCCAGACCCTCAGCCTAACCCTCAGCCAGACCCTAACCCTCAGCCAGACCCTCAGCCAGACCCAACCCTCAGCCAGACCCAACCCTCAGCCTAACCCTCAGCCAGACCCTAACCCTCAGCCAGACCTTCAGCCAGACCCTCAGCCTAACCCTAACCCTAACCCTCAGCCAGACCCTAACCCTCAGCCAGACCCTCAGCCTGACCCTAGCAGGGCTGACTGGAACTGGAGCAAACACATTGGCTCAATGCTGTCACAGATGATTGTCATGAAGTTGAGTGCAAAACTCTCATTATTCATATCATCATAACTAGTCCAAACAGGTATTACAGTGGGGACGGACGGATGGACGGAATCTGAAGGCAACACCAGGCTGCTGTTTCTGTTTTGCTCAGACAAAGAAGCACTTTTGGACGTGATGGAGGGCAGTGGAGGGTTTCCTGGAGAAAGGCCTCAGAATGAAGTGGAAAAAATAGAATGGCCCAAACGTTGAGGGACGTTGAGTTTCCATTCTGATGGTTCCTCTTCACGCAACATCTTCCCGCTTTCCTCCCCACACAACTTTCATTTTCTCTCTTCACACGCGGCTCTTTGGATCGAAACTGTATCTCTGTGTCTTTCACACATGTTGGCCCTTTGAAGCGTGCGAGGCGGCCCCAACCAAATCCACATGGTGCACAATAAAGTCATGTGGCCGCACCTCCTGCCTCTTGTTAACAGCCGTCAACTGCAACTCCACTGTCCAAGGGGGGGATTTGCAGTCAGGTAAAAACACGACGGGGCAAAGAGGCAGAAAGATGCAGAAGAAGAATCTGTCAGCTGATTGGCCAGACGGTTGAAGTGACTCACGCTTGAGATGTTATCATGAGTGGAGGTCGTCTGAGGCTGTGCGTGTGTGTGTGTGTGTGTGTGTGTGTGTGTGTGTGTGTGTGTGTGTGTGTGTTGAAGGGGCCTTGATCAAACCACGCTAGCGGGGAGCAGAACGGTTAAAGGTTGTGATGTCACTAACTGGCTTGTGTCAGCTGGGAGGAGGTGATCAGGAAACCAGCGTGTTGTCAAAGTGAAGCAGGAGTGCAAAGATCTCAGCAGCCGCTGCAGGAGCAGGAAGTGAAACTGAGCGTCAGCTCCCAGGGCTGACAGACAATCAGCTCTCCACAGAGCTTCTGTCCGTTTGAATCTTTGTGAGCAAAGTTTGACAGAGAAAACAGAGTAAAGTTCAGAATGACTGCTTTTAAAACTAGAGATGGGCAAGAGTCAGAAAGCAAAAAAATGCAATCAAACAAAAGTAAATCTTGAAAATGACAGCAGAATCGTGTTCAAGCTGCCCTGACAGAGAAGTTAATTAGATCTTGGAGTCAACGTGCCTGCATGATTAACAGCTGAGTGGATGAATTAAAGATGAAGCTGTGCTTGATGTTGACGGGGCCAATCTGATAAACAACAGTAGTGCATTATTTGTTGAGGCAGCTGTTTCAGGCGAGCCCGCTTTATTTGTTCATAATAGGAAATCAATTGATCAATGTGCTTTGGACGCTAGATGGAAAACACGTCCTTGGAACTTCAGTCGGGTGTCTTAGCAAACACAAACATCATTTGAGGATTTAAAAAAACTGCAAACTTGTGTTCTGTGCTTTCATCTCGGCAAAAGCTAAAATAGCTGCAGGGGCTAATAGCGGAATCAGCCAAACCTATTCCAACCCTAACCTAATTTAGCCTAGCCCTATCTAATCCTAGCCCTAACTAATCCTAACCCTATCTAACCCTAACCCTATCTAATGCTAACTCTAACTAATCCTAACCCTATCTAATCCTAACCCTAACTAACCCTAACCCTATCTAATCCTAACCCTAACTAATCCTAGCCCTATCTAATCCTAACCCTATCTAATCCTAACCCAATCTAATCCTGACCCTAACTAATCCTAACCCTATCTAATCCTAACCCAATCTAATCCTGACCCTAACTAATCCTAACCCTAACTAACCCTAACCCTATCTAATCCTAACCCTAACTAACCCTAATCCTAGCCCTATCTAATCCTAACCCTATCTAACCATAACCCTAACTAACCCTAACCCTAACTAATCCTAGCCCTATCTAACCCTAACCCTATCTAACCCTAACCCTATCTAACCCTAACCCTAACTAATCCTAACCCTAGCTAAAATAGCAGCAGCGGTTATTAGCCCTATTTATAACCCCACCTAATTTAGCATACTCCTGACCTTATCAGCCCTAAAATAACCCAGCCCTAAAATAACCCAGCCCTAAACTAACCCAGCCCTGACCCTCGCTCCAGCCTCAACATTCATCTCTGTGTTTGCTTGCACAAAGCTTCGTTCCCATGCAAGTTAAAGAAAAAAAACAATTTGCCTGCTGTGGGTTGCCAGTCAATCTGATGTGTTGTCTTTATTTATCCACCAACTTGGCTGCAGCCACACTTTCACAGTCAACCAGACAGAATAAAGAGAGTAAAGGAGTATAATTTGACAAAAATAAATGGAGGGGGGGGGGGGGTATCGCAGCCATTGGCACTGAAGGCGAATTAAGGGAGCAAAAGCAAACAGAGGAAAGAAAGTGGGCCGAGGAGAAAGTGTGTGTGTGTGTGTGTGTGGGGGGGGGGGGGGGGGGGGGGGGGGGGGGGGGGGGGGGGGGCTGAGGCAGTAAGCAAAGTGTGGAGTGACTCCAAGAGCAACAGAGTGTTGCTGGTGTGAGAGAGAGTGCTTCATCATGACTCGGACTCTTCATGTCTGGACCAGCATGGACCAGCAGAGAGGGAGGCTGGTTCTGTGGTTCTGGACCCCGACCTCAAACTGACAAAGACAGTCAGAAGACCCCGCGCGCGCACACACACACACACACACACACACACACACACACACACACACACACACACACACAGCCTTGACACAGAATGGATGGTAGACGTGGGCTGAGGAACGCCAGTGCAGCACCAGGGTCGTGTTAACACTGGGCCACACTGGGCCACTGCAGCCACTGCAGCCACTGCAGCCACTGGGAGAGAAGTACATGACAAGCATCTCTGCTTCCTGTTTTTCTGGAAATGAAACTATGTCAAAGGCAGTAATGTTGGCGGCACAAAATGCTGGCGCTCACAAACTCCCCCAGTGCTCGCGTGTGTGAAATCCAAATCTCTGCAACGCCACATTCACTGTGGAGGCGCGGTGCTGTTAAAATAGGCTCACGTCACACCGGGGGGGTTCTGCAGAAGCCTGCCTGCCTTCAGTCCGTCATCGCACCGCTGGCAGCCGCACAAACACAACTTGCGCATTCTGATTTTATCTTGGAATTCTCTCCTTTCAGAAGTGACTGCAGCCTGTTGTCCAGGGCTGCCAAGGCTCCCTGCTCCTCCTCCCTGCTCCTCTTCCCTGTGACTCCTCCCTGCTCCTCCTCTCTCCTCTCCTTTCAGAAGTGACTGCAGCCTGTTGTCCAGGGCTGCCAAGGCTCCTGCTCCTCCTCCCTGCTCCTCCTCCCCGCTCCTCCTCCCTGCTCCTCCCTCCCTGCTCCTCCTCCCTGGTCCTCCCTCCCTCCTCTCCTTTCAGAAGTGACTGCAGCCTGTTGTCGAGGGCTGCCAAGGCTCCCGCGCTCCTCCTCCCTGCTCCTCCTCCCTGCTCCTCCCTCCCTGCTCCTCCTCCCTCCTCTCCTTTCAGAAGTGACTGCAGCCTGTTGTCCAGGGCTGCCAAGGCTCCCGCGCTCCTCCGGCCAGGCAGCAGTGAGACTTCCAAACAAAGCTGACAAACAATATCATTTGAAAATCACTTTGGTTGCATGGCGCACCGGGGGATTCCAGTTAAAAATAAACTTTCCTCTAGTTGGGCCCATGTGAAAGTTCTGGAGATTGACGACGGAGCTCCAACATGAACCCAGATCCCCAGAAAATCAGTTGAGCATGGATTGACCTGCAACTGCTGAAGGTATGGAGAGCAGTCCACTGGCAGGCCGGAGGGGTTGCAGTGGTGGTGTCAAGTGTTGTGGTGAAGCAAGGTGCATCCTGGTGGGAGGGGCCTCAGCTCACCTGCAAGTGAAGCAGGTGAGCTGAGGCCAGTGAGGGAGAACTGAGTGAAGGCCAGCGGACCTCCTCCCTGCTCCTCCTCCCTGCTCCTGCTCCCTGCTCCTGCTCCCCGCTCCTGCTCCCCGTTCCTGCTCCCCGCACCTCCTCCCTGCTCCTGCTACCTGCTCCTCCTCCCTGCTCCTCCTCCCCGCTCCTGCTCCCCGCACCTCCTCCCTCCTCCTGCTACCTGCTCCTCCTCCCTGCTCCGCTCTGACCAATCAATGGAATTACCAGCAAAATTCACACATATTTCCAAGCAGCACAAACACTGTGCATGTGTGTGGAGCTGCTTTGGCCACTAAACCACTAAACTAAAGCCATCACAACCAATCACAGCTTTGAATCATTAAGGTGGACTTCAGGTCAGACGCTGGTTTCTGATTGGTTGTGTGTCTGTCCAACCAGCAGAGGCAGTGTTGCTTACTGTACTGCACATTGAAAGTAATCACTGTGTGTTGTGCCAACGCACATGAGGAAGTGTGTGTTTGTGTGTGTTTTGGGCAAAGGGGGTCTTTAAGCTCTTCATGACCCCTCACCATAAACCGGCTCTTCTATGCAGAAGATGTTGCAATGAACATCTGTTTGTTTTTAGAGTCTCTCTCTCTCTCTCTCTCTCTCTCTCTCTCTCTCTCTCTCTCTCTCTCTCTCTCTCTCTCTCTCTGTCTCTCTCTCTCTCTCTCTCTCCAGCTGCTTCTGGTGCAGCAACATTATTATTACAGGCTCGTCTTCAAACATAACCAACAGTTGGCATCTATTTTCTAAACATGTTACAATGTATATTTTCTCCCCATTGGTGCCACCGCTGCCTGAGTGAATTTCTCTCTCTCTCTCTCTCTCCCTCTCTCTCTCTCTCTCTCTGCCACCGCTGCCTGAGTGAATTCCTCTCTCACTCTCTCTGGATCTGCGATGCTTCTGTTCTACACTTCAGCGGTCGTTTCCATTCTGACACTTTTTGGGTCTCGGTCTTGACTTCTTGCCTTGTTCTTCTTCTTGACGTGTTTCGTCTTCTGGGGCTTTTTCACTAACACGCTAACATGTGGTCGGCTCTATTCATCCTAGCTCTACTCGGTATTTGAACTTTTCCATCAGGTGATATAGCACCTGGTCCAAGTACCATTTTCATACCTACACGTTTTCTAGCAAGCAGAGTTGAGCGGAAAATGGACAGACAGAAAAATTCATGAAAGCAACTCAACCTGCAATCTAAGAAAAACTGATAAAAACAATGTGAGTGTTGTTCAGTAGATGAGGAAAATGGGAAGCTAACTAGTGCCACAGTCAAACAAGGAGGTGAAGGTGTCTGTGTGTGAAAAAAGAGAGCAAGACGGAGCGACCCACAACTACCAACAACCAGAAGGTATCATGTCTCTGAGCTGAACGTGCCAAAAGAAGCTAAACCAATTAAACGATTACTGTAATAGCAATATGGTACCGTAGCATGACGTCATCACCAGTGAAGCTGACTAGAGGCCACTCCAGTGCCAAAGAGTGCAACTGATCCAGCATTTCTCCTGGTCTCAATACTCCTGGTCTTGTTGGTTTCTACGAGAGTTAGTGACTAGTAGTGGTAATGTCTCCTAGTGGCAGTGACTAGTAGTTTTAGTGTCTACTAGTGGCAGTGACTAGGTGGAGGTAGTCTTAGCCTAGTGTGGAGATGGTTTCAGTCTCAGTTCAGGTGGTCTCGGACTGGCTTCAGGTGGTCTCGGTCTGAGTTCAGGTGGTCTCGGTCTCAGGTGGAGGTGGTCTCGGTCTGAGTTCAGGTGGTCTCGGTCTCAGGTGGAGGTGGTCTCGGTCTTAGTTCAGGTGGTCTCGGTCTTAATTCAGCTGGTCTCGGTCTCAGTTCAGGTGGTCTCGGACTGGCTTCAGGTGGTCTCGGTCTGAGTTCAGGTGGTCTCAGTCTCAGGTGGAGATGGTCTCGGTCTTAGTTCAGGTGGTCTCGGTCTGGCTTCAGGTGGTCTTGATCACATCACCATCACTCACTTTGCAACTTGTGTCACTTCACTGCCTTCCAACCAAGTCACCCAGGAGGGAAAACACTCGACTTGCAGAGCCGACGCTGTTCTCGCAGGACATGTTGAGAGCGCGGACCTGCAGACACTCCGTCACTCCTCCTGTTGCTGCTGCTCACCACTCCATGCCTTCGCTGCACCCGTCCGCCACAAACCTCTGCGCTGGACGTTATTTCTGCCGATGTTTCCTGTGAGACTCTGACATGTACATCAGCGGCTGGCCATTTAATTCTAAGACCCCCCTGGGGCCCACTCTGTTTTGGCCCCCTGAGCTCATTGACCCCTACACATCTCCCCCTGGCCCCTATAGGCGGTGAGGGATTGTACAAGAGGCAGGGTCTGAGTGGGGGTGGGGGAGGGGCAATAGAGAGGAGCACTTCTTCAGGAAAAGCATTAAAGAGGCAGCTATTGATTTGGGATTTTAAATGTTTTTCACTGTGATATATCCAATTAGCCTCTGAACCCTCTATGGGTGTAGAGCGGCCCCCCCTGGGGGTGAGCAGAGGGCCACTACAACACCTCCCCCAGGCTTCCCTCTGATAGGGGAGACTTAATACCTGTTAGAGTGTCAGAGAGCCACAGAGGCCCAGAGCTGCAGCGTCACACCATCAGACTGAAGCCAGCTGCAGAAGCTCCAGCAGCTCTCACCTCTTATTCTTCTTTGCTTGTTTTTTTTTTGCAAACTGTAACCAACCAAGCAACCCCACTAAGCCGTCAGTGCAGCGGCTGCATGCTGACCTGTGTCAGGCAGTGTGGACAGCTCCTGGATATTAGAAAGCTTTAAATCTCTCTGCACCCCCCTTCCTGCTCCTCCCCCTCCTCCTCCCCTTCTCTCTTCCTCCACCCATTCTACCCATTCCTCCAACTGCCCCCCCCCCACCCCCAACCCAATCGATGGTAAGTTATTTAGCAGATAAAAGAGTTGGATCAATCCGCCAGCACATATCAGAGTGCCAGCAACTTGTGTATATTATTCAGCATGTGTGTGTGTGTGTGTGTGTGTGTGTGTGTGTGTGTGTGTACCAGAGAGAGAAAGAGAGGAGCAGGGTTGTGTGTTTGTGACAGTGGCAGTGTGTGTGTGTGTTCCTGGATATGTGAGAGTGTTTCAGGTGCGTCATCGTGTCCTCCAACCAGTGTGTGTGTGTGTGTGTGTGTGTGTGTGTGTGTGTGTGTCCTCTTTTGCCAGTGCGCTCACACCTGCATGTGGTGAAAGAGACGGCGGCAGAGAGGACGGAGAGAGAGAGAGTTTGTCCTTGACTGTTACACGTCGGCCTCCTTCTCTTTTTCTCCCAGGATGTACAGACGACTCCCCCCTTCCATCCTCCTACCACCCCCTCCCCCCACCCCCCCCACCCATTGTGGACCTCTAATTTAATTCCACTTGTAATCAGGTGTCTGAATCGCAGCAGTTGAAATTCAATGGGTAGGAAACGGCTCCAACCCGAGCGGCGAAACGGTTCCTCTTTTACAGACAAAGTGACGTTTACAATGGAGGAGAAAGAAAGAAAGGAAGGAAGGCAGACGGAGGGAGGAGAGGAGCAGCACAGACACACTGGAGGAGACACAAAAAGATGGCAGTGCTTTTCAAGAGTGGAGCGTCAAACGCTGCCTTGATTTGAATCTTAGGAAAACAAGGTGGGTGGGGCCGGGTGGAGGTGGGGAAGGGGTGGGGGTGGGTGGTGGAAGGGTGGAGCTGGGGAAGGGGTGGGGCCGGGTGGAGCTGGGGAAGGGGTGGGGGTGGGTGGTGGAAGGG
Organism: Nelusetta ayraudi; assembly: GCF_046127955.1. Taxonomy (NCBI): domain Eukaryota; kingdom Metazoa; phylum Chordata; class Actinopteri; order Tetraodontiformes; family Monacanthidae; genus Nelusetta; species Nelusetta ayraudi. The sequence goes on along the minus strand of NW_027466069.1, from coordinate 238,728 downwards.
TGGGTGCTTCAGCAGCAAGAACTTCCTGATGCGGTTGTTGCAGAAGGAGAAGCGTGAGATTGCTGTGAGTGTTGAAGGCCCTGAACAGACACACAACTGCAGGCTGATCTCACCTAAAGTTATGATTCCAAACCCAGTAAAGCGGCAGATAGCCGATTAATAGGATCATTGGTGCCGCCTCGGCAGCGGGGGTGGAGAGGTGGGGGGGGTTGTGCCGGGTGTAACTGCACTGCGTATCTTTCAAGCGAGACCCGACACACCGGACGAACCACTGTAAGGCAACGTCAAATACACTGGACTTGGTGTGGACTTGGTGTTTGTGCACTGAATGTCCCACACAACGCAGACAGTCAGGCAGAAACAGGCCCACACCTTCACAGGATTAAAAATACTCACAGAGTCAGTCATCAGTTTGTGCACCCGGGCATGAAGAGCTCACACACACACACACACACACACACACACATACACATGTACACACACGCAGAGTGCAGAGTGTGTGTGAGTCAGTGTGCTGGCCAGCAGCTCGGGGATTTCCACACGGAGGAAAACAGGTGACATCTGCCCCAAACAATCTTGTGATGGTGCAGCTACGCTGAAAAGTATCAGCAGGGTCAAAGGTCGCGGTAAAAACGTATATATAAATATATGTATATATATATTTCACCAGTGTCTTCAGACAGCAGTCTGTCTCTCTGGCCAGTCAGTGAAAAGTTCATCCATTACTTCTTCTGCTGGTGAGAACTTGAGTACAAAAAAACAACGGCCTGCTCTGAGAACCAGCTCTTTGTGATGTCACAACAGGCACTAATCCCTGGTTTGTCCCCGTTTGAAGGATTTTTATTTCTTTGATGATGAATTGTTCCCGGGCCTCTGCAGCGTAATCGGGGATGTGGACCGAAGACCTGGATACAGGACCTTCAAAAGAACCGACGGTTCTTCTCACTGTCAGTGATGTGGGATGGGGGGGGGTCAGAGGTCAGCCCACCAGTCAAAGGTCACCTGTCACAAGATGAATCAGCTCAGCAGCTGAGTGGGACACACCTGCTGGTGTGATGAGAGACGGTGCTCGGCCCTGTGCTTACCCATACACACACGACCTGGCCACGCTTGGCCTGTTGTCACCTCAAATAAAGTTCACAGAGACCGAAGACCAATCACAAACACAGCTCCGCCTGCTTCCTGTCACACTGCTTGGCCTCCAAACATCCTTCCTCTCCAGCCAGGCTGCCCTGTCACCTCACCTGCCTCACACACACACACACACACACACACACGGCCATGATCAGGCTGACTGACCATATTTGGTCATTGTGGCTCTGATACCGCCAATGGGAATTTCCCCGTGCGGCGCCCGTCACAATGATGATGATGATGATGATGATGGGATGTCATCATGTTTAGGTTCAGCAGTATACACACTAAATAGCACCACAGCAAAGTGACCACTTCTGTCAAATACACTGGAGATCAGAGGAGGAGTTAGCCTGAGTTTAGCCTGAGATGAGATTAGCCTGAGATGAGATGAGATGAGATGTTTTTGAAGCAGAACTTTCTGAAAAACATCTCTCCAAGGTGCGACCGACACTTGTAACATCTGGCAGTGACCCGGGTCAACTACCAACACACCACTGTTCGGAGAGAGCCTGTGATAAAACAAATCAGCCCTTTGTGATGTCACAAAAAACACTGATACACTGCACAATTAGCACAATGACATCTCTCCCAGTTTGGTCTGGTGACGGCACCAGTCAGGGGTCCAAACATCAGTCTTCTGCAGGAGGCGCTAAACAGAGGGCTAATTATGCTGTTTTTTTGGACATATTTAGAATCTTAGACGGACAACAGGCCAGAAAGGGAAATAAAGAGATCATGAAAACGGGTCACTCATCAACTTTTAGGGTTGCAATAGGAGTTTGTTCAGAGCTGCTGATGCTTCCTTCCAGCTGGTAGCAGCTGCACTCGTCTAGCTGTCAATCCCTCCTTCCCTTCACCTGCTCTCCTCTAAAGTTCATCCTTCCACCTCTGGGCCAACAGGCGCGAAGCACCGCATCGATTCCGGTGTCAGCAGTGGGCAGAGAGAGACGTGCAGGCTGGGACCGTTTGACACAGACCAATATTATTTATCCTGGACAATATCCTGGAATGGCTCATTATACGCAGCAATTAGCGGCTAATTAGACAATTATCCAGGCAGACAATCTTATTGGCTGCAGATAATCAATGGAGGGGAGAGACAGCAGCAATAGATTAGGATTTACTTTTTATTAGCCGGCTAGCCGCTAGCCGCTGGCTCAGGCGTGGGCCAACTACGGCCTGGGGGCCATATGCAGCCCGTTAAGATTTTTAATCCGGCCCTTCAGCCCAACATGAATAAATGATATCAACAGACAGTCAGTCAGTCAGTCAGTCAGTCAGTCATCAAACAGCTGCACTTCCTCCATGGTTGCAGTGTTTCCAGAGTCATTTCAATAAAGAGCTCAACACCCTGGAGGTTCTGGATGGTTCTAAGAGCTAAACACCCTGGTGGTTATGGATGGTTCTAAGAACTAAACAGCCTGGTGGTTCTGGATGGTTCTGGGTGGTTCTAAGAGCTAAACACCCTGATGGTTCTGGATGGTTCTGGATGGTTCTAAGAGCTAAACACCCTGGTGGGGCTTCAAAGACTCTGACTTGGTTGCAACTTTGCTTCATTTTCCATTGACATTCCAGCAACATGTTTCCTCCATGATATCCCAGGATAGATTGTTTCCTCCAATGAGGAGGCTCACCAAAACACTGCATCTACACATGCATCTGCTGCTGCTCCGCTACCCCACTCTGGCACATTTCACAACCCATTGTGGTTCCACCTGACAAAGAGTTGACCCAGCCCTACGCTAGCGGCTAGCCACTAGCCAGGGAGACAAACATGGTTTTGAACCTGCCAGCGTGTGTGTGTGTGTGTGTGTGTGTGTTGTGTAGGAAAGAGTCCGAGTTTGAGTTCCCACAGGACAGAGTGAGAGTCGCTCCCACTGCAGATCTTATCTGATGGAGGCGTCAACAGCAGAGCTTCTGCTACTGCTACCTGTGTTTACGCCATCACACACACACACACACACACACACACACACACACACACACACACACACTCAGAGCTCCTCTTCCGTCTGGATGTAACTGGCAGCCAGTCAAAGTGGCGCTAAATTGCATTAAAATAGTGCAGCGCTCGTCGCAAATTTACATGTGAATTATGGAGAGTAGAGCTAATGACTGCTAGCCGCCGCTAATTGAATAAGGCTGCAGTCTTTTCTCTCCTCTCTCCTTCCTCTTCTTTCATTCTATACACAAAGCTCCTCTTCTCAATGTCATTATGCCACTGCTTTGCCCTCCTCAAGGGCCCTCCCCCTCATCCCCCTCCTCCACCTCCTTCAACTGCTCTCCCTCCTCCACCTCCAACTCCCCTCCTCCTCCTCCTCCTCCTCACAGACATGGGCCAAGGCAACAGAGGCTGTTTTGCATACGAGTGTCCACATCTGCATTTCCATGTATGTTGATAGTTTTTTGTTTGCTCAAGTGGTCGAGTCTCATGGTGGTGCCGTGTGAAACAGCGAGCAGCCCCTCAGCAGCCGCCAGATCACAGGTGTGTATTCCTGAGCCACGTGGGAAATTAGGTGGATAAAATTCACGCACGTTAAGATGAAGACGTTGAGCCGTTTGGAGTCCAGCGGGACACAAATCAGAAGCAGAAGAGTGAAAAACACAGCAGCAGACAGCAAGATGTGACCGGAGCAGCAGCAGACGCCCTGGGCTATGTTTGAAGTGGGCCTGGCAGTAAAAAGCAACAGCGGTGGCCTGTGAGGCGTTGGTGTATCACAGTAACTGTGGCACTGACACACACTGGCTGTTCCCAGCGGAGCATTTGCATGGCAAAGTGTCGCTGGCTGCTTCCCACATCTGCTTCACTCCATCATGACATTCAATCAAACGCCTCTAATGCACTGAAGGTAAACACAGTGCTCCGCATGGCTCGGCTCAGCATGGCTCAGCATGGCTCAGCATGGCTGTGTGGCTTCTGCTGGAGAACACATCAAAAACACACTGCACCTGTCTGCATTCTGCATTCCAAATATTCTCGGCAGGGACATGAATCTTATTTTGCTCTGTGTGTGTGTGTGTGTGTGTGTGTGTGTGTGTGTGTGTGCGTGCGTGCGTGTGCGTTTGTGTGTGTGTGTGAAGAGGAGAAACCTGCTGCTCTCAGGAACATCAACCTGTGGCTGTCAGCCTTATCAGATCTCAGCCGCTCAGGGAGAACCAAACACTCGCAGCCAGCTTTTTTTTTTTAAATGAACACGCACACACACACACAAACACACACACACGCAGATTATGTACATGAAAACAAGAAGACAAAATGAGGGCAGCTTGATATTCCTACAGGAGTTAAAAGGATTTTGAGTGTGTTGGTTACGGGTGACAGAACTATTTTTAATGCAATGTATCACAAATGCACAAATTGGAGCGTCTTCTGTTTTCCCACCACTGTACTTGAGCAGCACCACTGGGAATGAACAGCATGTGGAGAACAGTAAACAGTAAAGGTGCAGCAGTGGTGACTGATGACACCTGGAAAGTCAAATGTGCTGTCAGCAGTGTGTAAAATACAGGGGGGTCTGGAAAGGACCCCCCCCATCAATTAACCCGTGAGACCCCTGAAAGCCTCAAAGCAAAATTTGGAGTTATATTTTTTATTATTTGGTGACACGGTGGCGCAGTGGTTAGCGCTGCCGCCTCACAGCAAGAAGGTCGTGGGTTCGATTCCGGGCCTGGGACCTTTCTGCGTGGAGTTTGCATGTTCTCCCTGTGTCTGCGTGGGTTCTCTCCGGGTTCTCCGGCTTCCTCCCACACTCCAAAAACATGCATGTGAGGTCAATTGAAGACTCTAAATTGTCCGTAGGTGTGCATGTGAGTGTGAATGGTTGTTTGTTTCTATGTGGCCCTGCGATGAACTGGCGACTTGTCCAGGGTGAACCCTGCCTTCGCCCTATGACAGCTGGGATAGGCTTCAGCAGACCCCCGTGACCCTGAGCTCGGGACTAAGTGGGTATGGAAAATGAATGAATGAATTTGTTATTATATATTTGTGAACTTATGATCGGCTGCTGCCTTGTGACAGAATTTGGATGGTCGGTGTTTTACTGAATCCTCAAACTTGACAACAAGACTTCAGGAGAAAATGTTGCAGCATCAGCAGGTATTAACCCGCTGAGTGCAGACGTGACAGACAGTCAGCTGAAAAACACCAGGGGACGTTGTGGGAAAAAGACTTTTGACCCTTACTGGTGCTGCTGCTACTGGAACCCAAACTACCCTGAGGGAACTCACTGGAGGAACCAATCAAGTTTTTATTTATCCATCTATCCATCTATCTATCCATCCATCCATCCATCCATCCATCCATCCATCTATCTATCCATCCATCCATCTATCGATCTATCCATCCATCCATCCATCTATCCATCCATCCATCCATCCATCTATCCATCCATCAATCTATCTATCTATGGAGAGAAACACAAGGGAGCGAGACTGAGCGACAGTCAACCATTGAGCGAGTCAAACAGAGCCAGTCAGGGTTTTGGACGCGGGGGGATGAAGATGAGTGGAGACGAGGATGGCCAGCAGAGGTCGCTGACCCTCAGTGACCTTGAGCAAGGACGAGTGTTGGTGGGAACTCTTGAAAAATATCAAGATTAAATACATCAGCAAAGTGTAACAAAGGCAGGAAGGTGTTCAAGGACTTTCCTCTGCTCTCTGCTAAAGCAGGCTTGATGTGAAAAAGCACTGCAGTTCAACATGTCCAGTCAAAGCGGCCACAGCCTCATTACCTGCGTTTCCACACTGTGGTTTATCAGAGTAGAAGACGAGGAAGTGACGTCAAGAAGACCAGGAAGTGACGTCAAGAAGACCAGGAAGTGAAGTCAAGATGACGAGGAAGTGAAGTCAAGAAGACGAGGAAGTCAAGTAAAGAAGACGAGGAAGTGACGTCAAGAAGACGAGGAAGTGACGTCAAGAAGACCAGGAAGTGAAGTCAAGAAGACGAGGAAGTGAAGTCAAGAAGACGAGGAAGTCAAGGTCAAGAAGACGAGAAAGTCAAGTCAAGAAGACGAGGAAGTCAAGTCAAGAAGAGAAGACGAGGAAGTGAAGTCAAGAAGACGAGGAAGTCAAGTCAAGAAGACGAGGAAGTCAAGTCCAGAAGACGAGGAAGTCAAGTCAAGAAGACGAGGAAGTCAAGTCAAGAAGAGAAGACGAGGAAGTGAAGTCAAGAAGACGAGGAAGTGACGTCAAGAAGACGAGGAAGTCAAGTCAAGAAGACGAGGAAGTGAAGTCAAGAAGACGAGGAAGTCAAGTCCAGAAGACGAGGAAGTCAAGTCAAGAAGACGAGGAAGTCAAGTCAAGAAGACGAGGAAGTCAAGTCAAGAAGACGAGGAAGTGACGTCATATCACAGCTTCAAAAAGTTGCAAATTAGACCACAAAACCAAGAAAAACAAAGAATAGTGTCAACCATCTAGTGGAGCCAGTTCTCAGGCTGGTTGGCCATGTTCATCTGAGGGTGTGTGTGTGTGTGTGTGTGTGTGTGTGTGTGTGTGTGTGTGTGTGTGAGAGTCTTTTGCGGTGCAGATATTATGAGTGAAAATACCTGCTGACGCACAACTGAGAGGTCAAAGACTTGAGCAGCACTTTCATTGATTCATAGCCCCAGGTATGAAGACTGTGTGTGTGTGTGTGTGCGTGTGTGTGCGTGCGTGCATGCTTCAGACAGACAGTCAGACAGATCGTACTGTGTGTGTGTGTGTGTGTGTGTGTGTGTGTGTGTGTGTGTGTGTGTGTGTGTGTGTGTGTGTTGCCCCCAACAGAGCTGCAGGCTGCCTGTGTTTCCTGCTGGAGGCGCCGTCGCTGGTTGTTAACAGAAGAGACACAGAGCGAGAGAACAAAAGAGGAGCCTCGGGGGGGAGAGAGTGAAAGACCTCCGAGAGAGAGAGAGAGAGTGAGAGAGAGAGAGAGAGAGGTAGTGCACCGAGTCGGGGGGGAGGGGGAGTGAGAGAGGGACAGTGGGATCAGAGAGAGAGAGGATGAAGAGCAATGAAGCTCAGAGGGAGGGGTTGGCCTTCCTCTCTCTCTCTAAAGGTGAGGTGGGGTGAGGGGTGGGGTGGGGGTGAGGTGGTGTGAGGGTGGGGGTGTGAGGAGAACACACTTTACAGTAAACACTCCTCAGATCACTCTGATCCTCTCAGCTCCTGTCAAACAAACAGGCAGCAGATGAAGAGATGAAGGGGGGAGGAAAGGAGACACCCAGGTGAAGATCGGGGGGGGGGGGGCAGGATGGGAGGGGGGGGTCGGATGGTGAGGGTCCACATGTGTTTGTGGTTGAGGGCATCACCAGCTGCTTGTTTTCTGCTCCAACAGGACGATCAGCTGATCAGCTGCAGCCTCAAATCAATAATATTAATAAGGTGACTTGGTCTCTGTGGTCTCAGTGGTCTCTGTAGTCTCTGTAGTCTCTGTGGTCACTCTGGTCTCAGTGGTCACTGTGGTCTCAGTGGTCTCAGTGGTCTCTGTGGTCTCAGTGGTCTCTGTAGTCACTCTGGTCTCAGTGGTCACTGTGGTCTCAGTGGTCTCTGTGTGTCTCAGTGGTCTCTGTGTGTCTCTGTGGTCTCTGTGGTCTCAGTGGTCTCAGTGGTCTCTGTGGTCTCTGTGGTCTCAGTGGTCTCTGTGTGTCTCTGTGGTCTCTGTGGTCTCTGTGGTCTCTGTAGTCACTCTGGTCTCAGTGGTCACTGTGGTCTCAGTGGTCTCTGTGTGTCTCAGTGGTCTCAGTGGTCTCAGTGGTCACTGTGGTCTCAGTGGTCTCAGTGGTCTCTGTGTGTCTCTGTGTGTCTCTGTAGTCTCAGTGGTCTCAGTGGTCTCAGTGTGTCTGCTGTGGTCTCAGTGGTCTCTGTGTGTCTCAGTGGTCTCAGTGGTCTCAGTGGTCACTGTGGTCTCAGTGGTCTCAGTGGTCTCTGTGTGTCTCAGTGGTCTCAGTGGTCTCAGTGGTCACTGTGGTCTCAGTGGTCTCTGTGTGTCTCTGTGTGTCTCTGTAGTCTCAGTGGTCTCAGTGGTCTCAGTGTGTCTGCTGTGGTCCCCTCTCACCTGGCTGACCATCATGTTGTTCCTGCCTCAGTCTATCTCTTCAAAACACCGCATGTTTTAATGTTTGATTGTTTTGCTGAAATGTAAAAGTGAAGCCTGCTGTGGAAGTCCCTCCCCCCATTTCCTGCTGACTTCCTGTCCTGGGATTGAAGCAGGCCCCAGCACACACACACACACACACACACACACACACACACACACACACACACACACACACACACACACACACACACACACAGTGCAGTGTGTTTTCTGAAGTGATCACTGCTCAACTCTGTCTGGGAGAAACCAGTGAAGAGCTTCAGGTTGACGTCCCCTCACTGTCCCTCAGTCTGTCCCTCTGTCTGTCCCTCTGTCAGTGGACTCTGTGGTGTTTGGACTCTACTTGGACTTTACACACTTTCCACACAGTGCTGAAACTTTGATCTGACTGGACGTGTTTAACTAGCAGATTAAAAATAGCAGCAGAGACCCCAAACTTCCAGAGAGGACCAGAGGTTGATGACCGCCTGAGGATCCCGTGACTGCTGCTGTTGCTGCTGCTGCTGCTGCTGCTGCTGCTGCTGCTGCTGCTGCAGCTTGGACACCTCAACCAACTGACCTCCACTGGCGGTCAACATTATTTTGGCCCTCTGGTGACGGAGGTGATATCATTTTGTTTTATTGGACACTAACAGCTCACTGAGTGAATCCTGTCAAGTTCCTGAATATTTGGCCGCCTAAACACGAGTTCAACCGTCAGCTCATCTCTGGTCTTTTCTCACATGAATGAATGAGGTTAATATGACAAAGCAAAAAGCAAAAAGCAAAAAGGATAAAGGAAGTGCTTTCAAACATGTGCATTCAGATGTGCCTTCAGTGCTGCTGCTAAGTTTCGCTGAGTCCCTCATTTCCCAGAAGTGCTGCTGGGCGGAGCCTCAAGTCACTTCACATCTTTGACTCATTGAAAAAATCCCCGCTCAAACTTTTGGCCGGTTTGTAGATTGATCACAGGTCTGCTCATAATTTGCAGAAGTCAGAAGGCGTGAGAAAGTCAGTGAGTCCATCCAGCCAGTTAGCAGCTGGAGAACCCAGGAATCAAAGTGCTGCAACTCAATAAACATCATCTTCTCAACCACTTTACATTTGATAACGATGCAATCAAACACATTCACATGTCAGTTTTAGGTAAATAACTGTAAATAATGCAGCTGTTAATAAGATGTTTTCATTTCTTATCCTATAAATATTTCCTTTGATTTCTTTTTACTTAATATGCTTTTCCTTCTCTTCAGCACTATGTTGTTGCTGTAATCATCCCAGTGTGGAATTAATAAAGGCTTCTATTCTATTCTCAATCCCATGGTGCTGGGAACCGTTGGGCCGCTGACTGAGCAGCCTGTGACCAAACCAGTCACCTGGACCTCAGAGTGACCACCAGGGGCCCCCGCTGGGCTTCACTCTGGAATTATGATGGACTCAGAGGTGATGATGTATGAAATATTCATGGCTGGGACCGACTCCTGCAGGGACGCTGAGAAGGCATTGATTTTACAAGACAAACAAACGCTGATGAGGCCCCATAATCAATAATGCCGCTGATGGCGGCGTGCGTTGGCCCTGGGCGGCCGCGATTGGACGAGCTGGCTGTGAATAATGAAGGAGGAGCTTCCTGATTGATCAGCGAGCTCCACTCTCTTCAGACACTCAGCTGGCATTTCAATAGGAGACACAACGACAAGGAACATCCTGGATCAGCTGGAGCAGACCAGGCCAAGGCTCTGCCTCCAACTACAACCACAACTGCAACCACAACTGCAATTACAACTGCAACTACAACCTACTACAACCATGTGTGGACGGGTCAGCAGGTCAGAAGGTTCAAAAGGTCAGAAGGTCAGACTGGGTGAGACAGACCTGATGTCTTCTTCCAGTGGCGGAGCAACAGGTGAGACGACCTTGAAAAGTGAGTTTGTCCTTGACTGCACACGGAGCACAAAGACTCCCTGGCCGCTAACTTCTCCAGCATCACCGTATATCAATACATTTATTTCACATTGTTACTCACAAAGGCAGAGGAACAATCCAAGAACAGTCACGACAACACAACAGTAACACGCTGCACTTGATCTTCACAAGAAGATCAATGTCCTCCAGAGCTTGGACACTCTTCTTGCAGTAACATCCAGCAGTTAGTGCTCAGTCAGTGCAGTCAGTGCAGTCAGTGCAGTCACAGCCTTCCAGTGTGATTGTACTCATCAAGGTTCTGATTGCAGATTCTGACTCCAAACACCATCACAGCCACTGCAGGAGACCATGTGCGTCTGTGCTGCTCCTTCATCTGCTCAGCAGTTAACAGCCTTTGGCAAAACAGCCAGTTTCCTGGTCTCCTGCTCCCTGAGAGCTGATTGGTCCTGGACGGTGGCCAGGACCAATCAGCTCACTGATCTCCTGGAGGAGGAAGAAAGGAACAGTGGCCAGTGAGAGCTGGAAGAAAAGGGAACATGAAGCAGGAGCAGCTTATACCAATGTTTGTTCCTCTCAATTACACCTTTAAATGGAAATCGATGTTGCAGAGGGAGCGAGCGGAGCCCCCAGTGGTCGGGGTGATAATTACATTAAGACTGGAGCTTAAATGAGCAGCAGACCTCCAGAGAGGGAAGAACAACACAGGAGGCTTCCCTCCCTCTCTAGCAATCTATCAATCTGTCTCACACAAGCATCGCCTGCAGACCCTAAAAGCGCTGTGGGGTTGCCGGGATGACGCCCACAAGTTTCACCATGGCAACATCTGGGAACAAGGTGGCCGGGCAGGAGGCCAAAGACAGGCTCCCACTCCAGTCTGGCTGTAAAACTAACAGAATAAATCAGCAGCAGCAGCAAACGCGCGCACACACACACACACACACACACACACACACACACACACACACACACACACACACACACACACACACACACACACGCACACACACGCATGCACACACACGCACACACACGCCTCTCAGCCAATTGAATCCAAGTTTACTGTTTTGTTGCTCATGGGCAGTCGGACAATAAAAAGTGTTTTTCTTCCTCCAACAGATGAGCAGAAATCAAACAGATTTTTTGTTGCAGAAACACCTGAAGTCTGAGGTGGCGCTTCTGTGAGACCCCCCCCGCCCCCCAGCACTACCACCCCCTACACACACACACACACACACACACACACAGACATACTGTGGGTGAGTCCAAGACAGCAGGGTGGGAGGAGGAGACTGACTGTCGGCAACAAACCAGCAGCAGCAGCGATGAGATGATTCGCTCCCATCAGGTCAAAAGGTCACCACCTCTAATGAGTCTGGCCTGCTGCAGTTGTGTTTTCTCGTCCAGGCATTCTTTGGCCATTATAGACGTTTAAATCACAGTTTATTTTGACTGCGGCAGCCCGTTCCAGCATTACTCACCACAACAGCTTGGGAGCGCCGACGCCTCCTCTGGCAATTAATGAACTGCCTGTAAAACATCTGAAGGTTGCAGATAAACTGTCTCCATCTCCACCTCCAACTCCATCTCCATCTCCACCTCCATCTGCACTCACATCTGAGCGGTGGAGCACGTCGTCAAAACTCCCACTGTAAATCAAATTGATTAAATCTTATGCAACTGGCGCAGGCGGCGCTGCTGGAGGGAAATAAAGGACGAGCAAACACACACACACACACACACACACACACACACTAAAGCCTCTGTTATATTGTGTGAGAAGAGAGTGATGGGAGAACAAAGACTGGGGAGCCAATCAGAGAACAAGTAACTTGGTCTCACAGGTGGAAACAAAAGAGCGACAGCGAGTCGTCGCTGTTTCCAAACTGTGGCTCCGGACTCAAAGTGGACCAAACCGAGTCAGCTTGTTTGGAGCTCCAAACTGAGGAATCAGACTTCCGCCTTGTGTTTTCCAGCCCATTTCCATCTTTCTGCATCTTCCACACCAGAGGAAAACAAACACTCGGTGGTGACGGAGGAGATTTTCAACGCCGCTCGCTGTTGGATAATGAATCTCTGAACGTCTTTGCCTCAATCGACTTGACAACCATGGAGAGTCGCAGCACAACTGACGGACTGAGGCTGCGTTCAGACTTCCGGCCAATCTGATTCCAATCACATTCCTTCTCAAATCTGACTTTTAGGGCTGACTGTCCACACTGTTTATCCAGTGTCCAAATGGCGTGTGGCTCTGTTCAGACTGGGCCACATTATGGAGCCATCTGACAGGTTGCTGTAGCAGCGAGGCGGCAGCGGAGGCATGGTCCAGCGTAGTGGAGGCACTTGTTGCGCTACCTGGCCTGGAGCTACAGTATCTCCCCACACACTGATGAGCCAATGAGGTTCCTCCTCAGTGCCTGAGGTGCCTGTCCAGGCACTGCGCTTTTCTACTGCTTCTGTCTGCTCCATTACGTTACAGCTCTGCACCTCCAATGGCGCCCTCTGGTGGCGCTCTTTGCTCTGGGGCATTGGCTCTTGCCTGGCGTAGCGTGACGTCACGGACGGTGAAAAGTCATCGCTGTGCTTGGAGCTGTTCACACTGAGACGCATCTCATTTGAAAGCACCTGCAGAGGAAGCTTTCAATCCGTCTGGCAGAAATCACATCTCATCTCATTTGTGACTGTTCAGACTACGAAAGAGCCGTCCGGTTTCAATCTGACTGATTGACTGACTGACTGACTGACTGACTGACTGACCACAATGTGTTCAAACGCACAGGAGGCAAAGAAACAAGAGACACTGAACCACAAACGTTGTTCCCTCCTCCGTAACCTCCTCTTCCTCATCATGATTCCCTCCTGCCTGTGTCCATCTGGAGGTGTAGAGTTCACACACAAACACACAAACACACACACACACACAAACACACACACACACACACACACACACACACACACACACACACACACACACACACACACACACACACACACGTCCTCTATGCTTGGAGGTGAAGACATGCAAAGCTTCACTACCATCAATACAGAAAAACTGGGGGGAATTTGGACTAATTGAGTGAATTAACAGACATTCCAGGGGACGAGTCTGTCCCCCCCCCATCCCCCCACCCCCTCTGTCTCGCAGTTTCCCACCGAGACCAAACCAGCCAATCACATTCTCGTTCAACGTAGTTCAAACTTACACATCTGTGTTGGTCTGAAGGACACTGAAGGTGACAAACCTCTATTGATGGTTGACTGACTGACTGACTGACTGGTTCAAACAAGGTTGCACAGTGAACAAGCTGCAGTTCAAGAGGACACTGGTGCTCGAGGCCAAGACCACCACATTAGTGTGGTGAAGCTCAGCTATTTTACTGTAACTGTAAGAAAGAAAAACCTTCCTAAATGAACACAAATGATTCCTAAATGTAATAATAAAGCATCTTGCAAAAGACTGAGAGGAGAGTTTCACTGTGGTTGCAACAGCTCCTCCTAGTTTCTGGCTAAGCAAAGCTCTTGTCCCAACGTATTAACCTCTTCTGAATGTGGACACAAAGCACGACCTGCTAGAGGAGGTTTCAGCTGATGAGGAACTCAGGCCGCTGAGCTGTGATTGGTGTGAACTCTGTGTCTTTACTGTTTGAACAGGGCAGACAAGAGCAGCGTGTCAACACACATTACCTGCACCAGGTTGACAGGAACAAGGCCTGTCCATGAAGAAAACCAACACTTGACCAGGAAGCAACCTGAGCTCATGGCAGGTAGCCTAAGGCTGCTAGCACGTTAGAGCCACGCACAAAAAAACATTGTTTTGACCCCAAATATGAAGTCAAGCAAACTCACTTGTTCACTCTAACAGTCAGAGGGCAGATGTGACCCAACAAGGACACACGCACACGCACACACACTCCTACTCTTGGAGGTGTCTGTTGGCATTCCTGTAGTTTGCTCACTTTCCAGTGGAGCCTTCAGGAAGAAGAGCAGTGTGTGAAGGTCCACGCAGCCTGGGCTGGATGTTTGTGTGGCCTCCTTCAAGTTCTGCTTCTCTTCAAGCTTCTCACTGGCCATCACATCTTCACACTCACAGGTCATATTGAAGCTGCTGGCTTGGTGTGTGTTTGGCCTCAAAGTCCCATTGATTCCTGGTGTTCTTTGAGTTTCCGTTTGGCTTTTCTTCTTAAATATGAAATGGGAAGCTGAGATAAGACAAGCGCCTCAGTGCCGTCGCGTGAAGCCAAACCAGCAACATCAGCCTTTCACATCAAGTATTGCTTGTGTGGTTCAGTCTCAAGATCAACGATAGCAGGTCAAAAAATAAAAGCATGCTGTACAAACCGCATGTTGGATAATGCATGAGGAGGAGAGCAGAGGTGTTGAGGTTGTTGGGCGGAGCCTGGAGGTGTGTCCAGACATCAGCTGATCAATAAATCCATGGCAGGGTCACAGAAGCAGCTGGTTAGAGTCGCTGAGCCATCAGCCACATGGGGGGGGGCTCTTTCTATCTGTCACCTCACTGCACAAGAAGAAGAAGAAGAAGAAGATGTTGAGAGTCCTCAGATGTTTTTCTCATCGGGGTTCTCATCGTGTCTGCTGTGTCTCTGTGTGTTTTTATCGGCTCTCTTCCGTCAGCCTCACTGAAAGCTGAACAAAACATCTCCAACGTTCATTTGTATAAACTTGCAGCAACACGCAGCGCCGCCCTGGTGGTGTAACAACAATGGTACGACGGTGGAACAAAACGCCAGACATGCTTTTTGCGTAAGCGCGTGTGTGTTGTTGGAGTTTTGTAATTAGCAGAATACATTTAAATACATTTGGCTGCGGCGCTCCGAGGAGACTTCCTGTCTGCTGCGCCTGCTGCTCCCTCCCTCCTCCCGCCTCCGTCCTCCCTCACTGCCTGCAGCGCTGCTCCCCCACTTCCACCACCACCTTCTCCTCCATCTCCTCATCCACCTCTTCCACCTCCAATGTTGGAGATGTGTATATACATATGTACATCTATATGTTATCATTATTGCACTTTTATTTTATTCTGTACTTCTATCTGTGTTTACCCAATAATTTCACACTTTGCTGTCTTTTGTGCACGAGTTTCCTTGTCAAGCCGCTGTAAACACCAATTTCTCCTGGAGGTAAATATAGTAGCTATCTCTCTATCTATCTATCTATCTGTCCATCTATCTATCTATCTATCTGTCCATCTATCTATCTATCTCTCTGTCTATCTGTCTGTCTGTCTATCGTTCTATCTCTCTATCCCTCTCTCTATCCCTCTGTCTATCTCTCTGTCTATCTCTCTATCTATTGATGTTCAATATATATTGACCCTCGCTGGCTAGTTTGCATGCCAGAACCCAGAAGTCAGTGGTTCTGTCTGGGCCGGTTTCACTGCCTCCCGCCACCACAATGAAACTTGATGACATTTGTGGACTTTCTGTGTGACCAGTGTGGTCTCTGGTCTCCAACATTGAAAAAAGGCTGACCAGTAAACATGCAGACAGTTGTTGGTTTCCGTGTTGGAGCCTGGGAAGCTTGTTGGGAATTGCCCCCCACACTCCCCCGCCCCCATGGAGCCCCTCCTCCCTCATCAACACAGTCTTCATTATTCAGCCGCCGGCTCGACCTCTTTCATCTCGCTGTTAATTGCCCCAGTGGACTTCTCACTGGGACCACGGCGGCCAATGAGAAGCCTCCGCTGGATGCATGTGAGTGAGGTGACAGACAGGAAGGCTCACTTCAAATGTCCATGTTCACTCTAAAGTTTAAACATGAATATAGAAACAGCAGCAATCCGCAGCCACGGGAGTGAAGGGAGGATTTGAGTGAGACCTGACCTGGCAACCGGATAAAATGCCAACTGGATAAAACCTGGTGGAAATGTTTCACATTTTCAGATCAGAACACGTTTATGGGCCAAATTTGAAAAGGAAAAGTCATTGGACGAGGCAAAATGAAAGTGGACCAATCAGATTTGAAAACCATTCCAAGTGGCCAGTCTTCAACACTGCGTATCTTTGGACAGAAAGCAGCTTGCCTTAGCAGCCAATCAGACGTCTCGTCCGCTGCTGAAGTCTGTGGACTTTCAGGAGTTTCCTTGGAATTTTCCCACCCATCTATTTCAGCCAATCCGAGAGCAGTTTATGAAACACACGGATGAGATGTGACGGCTCTCATTGGATTCGTCTCGCTGCTTTTTGCTTCATTTCACCGTCTCATCAACTGATTGGCTCCAGAGCAAAGAGTGCAGTGAGAGAGGCAACCGGAAAAGCAATGAATAATGTTTTTCCTTCGACCAGACCAGACCAGACCAGACCCAGACCCAGACCCAGACCCAGACCAGACCGCCAAAGCCAGTCGCTGTCTCTCCCACAGAATCAAACCCTCTCCATGCTGCTCTATGTCCTTGAGCAAGGCAGCCAATTGTCTCTCATCAAACAGCTGCTGCTCATCACTTCCTTGTGCGATCCAGCGACTGTGAGGTTTTTTGGGAACCTGAAAGGGTTTCCGCACTCGCCACTGGCTTGTAATGAAGTCACGATTCAGTCTTGGACAAAGGCCAAACCATTAATGTAATGTTGAAGCCTCACGGTACCAAAATTTACCATCTGATTCATTCATCAAGTGCAATATAGTGCAATATTTGTGCAGCGCACGTGTGTGTGTGTGTGTGTGTGTGTGTGTGTGTGTGTGTGTGTGTGTGTGTGTGTGTGTGTGTGTGTACTGAGAGTGGAGACAGAACAGTGGGAGGCCAAACAAAGATGCACCTCTGACAGAAACATATTACACTGCCACTAAATATCTTTTCACATGAGCTTCACCTTCACAGAGCAAATCCACGTTCCAAGTAAAGATCACCATCGGCTGTTTCATCATCTAAAGTACACAATATGTAACGTTGAACTACATGCATACGTTTGATCAGTCTATTGTTTGAAGTCTGTTGAAAACTTCCATTTACATCATCGCTAACCAAAATGTTTACCATGGAAGTTAAAGAAAATGGATGAAAGCAAAGCAAAGGACAGTGAGCTTTCAAGCAGAGAGCCACGGCTGAGATCTGATTGGCCGCTGTGAGCTGCAATCCTCCACTCCACCGTCAGGACAGACGGAGCGGCGCGAGTCGGGCTGACGGGGTGAAAAGTGATGAATAGAGACGGAGGGATGGTGGCAGTGAAGGGGTTTTATCTTTGCTCTATATACAGTTTGATGAAAGACAGACGCATGAAATATGACTTGAGCCTTGGAGCAAAGCCTGGGAGGGAGTCACACTCACACACAAGAAGACATGGAAGCAGTCCTGCTTCATTAGAAAACAGCAGAAAGACATTAAAATAGCACAGAGGGAGGAAGGAGCAGGGGGAGGGAGGAGGAGGAGGAGGAGGAGAGGGGGAGGAGGAAGAGGAGGAGAAGAAGGAGGAGGGGAGGGGGAAGAGGTGTGAGGGAGGAGGAGGGTGAGGAAGGAGGAGGAGGAGGAGGAGAAGATGGAGGAGGAGGGTGAGGAAGGAGGAGGAGGAGGAGTAATAGGAGGAGGAGGAGTTGGAGAAGGGGTGAGGGAGGAGGAGGGGGAGGAAGGAGGAGGAGAAGGAGCAGAGGGGGAGGAGGAGAAGATGGAGGAGGAGGGTGAGGAAGGAGGAGGAGGAGGGGTGAGGGAGGAGGAGAAGAAGGAGGAGGGGAGGGGGAAGAGGTGTGAGGGAGGAGGAGGAGGAGTTGGAGGAGGGGTGAGGGAGGAGGAGAAGAAGGAGGAGGAGGAGAAGAGAAGAGTTACCTCAGTGAGAGTTCACCGTCACTAGAAATCTATTATGTTTTCCCAGACAGCCACTTTATCCCAGGAACACTGCACACACACACACACACACACACACACACACACACACACACACACACACACACACACACACACAGTGTCAGTGGCTCTGGAAACAGCGCTTGATAAATTCTGAACACAAAACATTTTGTCCAAAAGATTTAACATCTAATTCAGGAGTGACAGCATCTTCCATCCCAGAGCCTGACTGAACATTGATCTCCAGGCCACACTGGGGCGACCTTGGACACACACACACACACACACACACACACACACACACACACACACACACACACACACACACACACAGAAGCAGCAGCAGCAGTCTTAGCAGCCATGTTTACATCCACACAGTGAGCAGCACTTTAAAGGGCAGCAGCTCGACTCAGTGAGTCAGTGAGTCAGTGAGTCAGTGAGTTCACTCCTCAGCTAAGTCTTCATGATGATCAAGATCACGGTGTGTTACTACAGCAGGAAATATGACTTGCTCACGTTGGCTCTGTCATTTGTATTAAACGCTCAATTTCCTGCATTCCAATGCTACCCCCCCCCCACCCTCCACACACTTCCCCCCCACCCTCACCACCACCACCACCCTCCACCCCAACTCCTCTGCTGCTGCTCCGTCTCCCTGGGGAGTCTTCATGGCTCCTCTGCTTCATTTGGAAGCAGATGCTTCCAGTAATCAATGTAATGTGCGTCTGTGTTTGCGTGTACCAGCGTGTGTGTGTGTGACCGTGTGTGTGTGTATGTGTGCATCGACATCTGTTGTGCTTAGAAGCACTCCAGTGTAGTTGACAGGTCAATACGGAAGCTCGTGTTTGAATCAACAGCAGAGTTTGAAAAGAGGACGAGAGGACGTGAAAACCTGGAGGTTGTAGTCCACACACACACACACACACACACACACACACACACAAACACACACTGCTGGGTGTGGAAGGATCTTCACCATAGTGGCCCAGAGTTCAAAGTGTCAGGAGGAAAACATGACCTTTGACCCATGGCTAATGGGCAAAGAAGAGGAAGGATAGATGGACTGGAGTGGAGCGCTAATCGTGGCTAATGGCTACCGCTAAGGTGCAGCAGAGCCTGAGGTTGGAGTGTGGTGGCGCTGTGACCTGCTGGGACCAGGAGGGGTGTGATGAGGACACGAGACCCCTGGACTCTCAGCTCTGATAATCCAGCTGCCAGATCAAACACTGACCGCAGAAACCCCGCAATCTCTCTCTGTCTGTTTGTCCGTCTGTCTGTCTGTCTGTCTGTATGTCTATAAAAAGCCCCGGGTCAAAGGTCGACAGAGACAGTGTGGATAAGAGGTGACAAGTCTTGTGCAAGCAGACTGGGACAGGTGCAGGTCAAGGTGAGATGTTGTGTGGGTGAGAGACAGTAGAGCTGAAGACAAGACTGGAGGCAGCAGAAGGTCAGAGGTCGAGCTTCTCTTTGGGAACCATGAGCAGGATGGACAGATGAGGAGCGAGGGACAGTGGATGGTAGATGTTCTGGAGATGAAGTCAGAGGTCAGACTGAGGAGGTCTGGACGGTGAACGTCAGGGTGGAAGGACGCTGAGGTTGGAACTGGCAGGAGGTTCATGGATCCAGTGGATCCAGTGGATCCAGTGGAAGAGGGCAGGAAGTCAGCTGGAGTGAGCTGGAGGCAGCTGATTGGCTGTTCCACCCCTGAAGGAGGAGAACAAGAACTTTGGGTAGAATTAAAGGTCCTAAATATCAAATGATGAGATGATTTTCTGGTGGAGGAGCTGCAGATAATTCATCCAGAAAAAGGCCCATTTAGCCCTCTGTTTGTTGCCGGCTACAAAGACACTTGGTTGTTGAATGTTCTGGCATAGATGGAAGTGGCAAAAAACAAGTTGCCATGAATGGAAGGCTGAAATCAACACTGTCAATGCCCCTTGTGACATCATGAAGGACTGAAATCCAGACTGATACGTTTTAACAGAGACTTTCTACCAAGTAAAAGAAGTGAGCAGCTGACTGACAGACTGGAGACACCAATCACTGCTGGGAAACAGGATGTGTAAACGAACTCCAGAACAACTTCTTCATTCAGGTTGCTGTAATTTGGTCCCGATGTGTCCCGTCGTCGCAGCAACAGTTACTGCTGTTGGTGTCAATAAACTGGAATTAGGGGGTTTAATGGGAGTCAGCAGCACTGGGCTGGATTCAACTGCATGATGGAGGCTTTACTCTGGTTAACATCTAAATGGTCCTGGTCCTCATCACATCTTTTCTCTAAACTCTTGAAAGAAAAAAAAAAAGTCACAGAGTTGTTTGTACCAGAGGAACAACACTGACCTCTGACTACCACTGGAGGAACCACTGACTACCACTGGAGGAACCACTGACTATCACTGACTATCACTGGAGGAACCACTGACTACCACTGACTATCACTGACTATCACTGGAGGAACGACTGACTACCACTGGAGGAACCACTGACTACCACTGGAGGAACCACTGACTATCACTGACTATCACTGGAGGAACCACTGACTACTACTGGAGGAACCTCTGACTATCACTGACTACCACTGGAGGAACCACTGACTATCACTGACTATCACTGGAGGAACCACTGACTACTACTGGAGGAACCTCTGACTATCACTGACTACCACTGGAGGAACCACTGACTATCACTGACTATCACTGGAGGAACCACTGACTACCACTGGAGGAACCACTGACTATCACTGACTACCACTGGATTGAGAGGACTTCACTCATGGTGCATGCGCACTAACACACACACACACACACACACACACACACACACACACACACACACACACACACACACACACACACACACACACACACACACACACACACACACACACAGCAGGTCTTGAGGACCATGTCAGAACATATCAGTGACAGCAACCTGCTCTCAACTCCAGCAAAGCAACACAATCCCAATTTGTTTCCCTAATAGCAGGTGTATTATTCACTCACACACACACACACACTCACACACTCACTCACTCACACACACACTCACACACACACACACACACACACACACACACACACACACACACTAGGCTTGTTATTATACAAGTATACCCTTGAGTCGGCCTCAAGTTCACTTGCTGTGTGTGTGTGTGTGTGTGTGTGTGTGTGTGTGGTGGTAATGGTGGGGGGCAGGGCTGGTTGATATTAGGGGAGGTCACATTGAAGTGTAAACACGCTTTGTCTGCTTATTCATTTATTTACTAGGCTGCAGTGGCATCCAATCACAGCCTGTCAGCAGTCTGGGTGGGTGGGGGGAGGGGGGGGGGGGGGGGGGGGGGTGACCAGGTTGGATCCTAACAGTGTGTGTGATGGATAACTGAGTTAGCCCAGTAGTCAGTCAGTCAGTCAGTCTCTGAGGTTCTGGGTGCGTCACAGTGTCTCTGCACAGTAAGTCACTCTTTCTTCACGCCACCACCTCCACAGTGTAGCCCCCCCCCCCGCCCCCCCTTGTCCCAGTATCGACCCCCCCCCCCCCGCTCAGCTCTTTAATATTCATAAAGTCTATTTCAGCAGCTTCACTGGCTGTCTCTCTGAATCCATTCTCATTGATCACAATCGGCTTCCCGAACGCACATCGATCCCATTCAAACTCAGGCTCAAGGTCTCTGAAGCCGGCCCACCTCACAATGCTATCCCCCCCCCCCCCCCCCCCTCACCCACGCCCCGTCAGCCCCCGCAGCGCTTCATCACAGAGATGCTTTTTTATTTTTTTTCTCTCTTTTAACCATTTGACAATGACTGTTGTGACTAGAACCAATCAAAGCGTCCAGACGTGATGAGGTGAGTCTCTCTGATACAACTGAAAAGCTTCTCACTCCGGCCCTTCAGCCCAACCTGAAGAAATTATTCTAATAGTCAGTCATCAAACAGCTAAACACCCCAGTGGTTCTGGGTGGTTCTGGATGGTTCTGGGTGGTTCTAAGAGCTAAACACCCTGGTGGTTCTGGGTGGTTCTGGGTGGTTCTAAGAGCTAAGTACCCTGGTGGTTCTGGGTGGTTCTGGAAGGTTCTAGTTGGTTCTAAGAGCTAAACACCCTGGTGGGGCTTCAAAGACGCTGACTTGGGTGCAACTTTGCTTCATTTTCCATTGACATTACAGCAACATGTTTCCTCCATGATATCCCAGGATAGATTGTTTCCTCCTATGAGGAGGCTCACCACAACACTCCATGCATCAGCTGCTGCTCCGCTACCCCCCTCTGGCACACTGTAGAACCCACTGTGCTTCAGTGGAGCTTCAGTAGAGCTTCAGTGGAGCACCAGTGGAGCTTCAGTGGAGTTCCCAGCAGTTTAGAGCTTCAGTCACAACTTGGCCTCTTGTGCTCATTCTGGGATGGATCCATGGACAATAAAGACACATGAACAACTCTGAGGGCGAGACGGATGAGCAAGATTTGAGAGCGATGACGGTGCCTCAGAGCAGCACTTTGGACAGAAACGGAAGGATTGTGTCTGAGAATGTGTGCTCTCCTCTTTTATTTTCATCTTTCCACTCCTCCTCTTCCTCCTCCGTCTCTTCAGGGACCCTGTGGCCACTCGTCTGCATGGCTAATCACACCATTGTCTTAATTACCGCTTCACAGCAAGCCCTGGGCAACACACACACACACACACACACACACACACACACACACACACACACACACACACACACACACACACACACACACACACACACACACATATGATGTGACTTTATTCTCTCCGGCTGTCGACTGAAATCAAATTGATTTTGTTCCTGGGGATTTAAAGGAGTCCCACTGCTAAACACACACTTTGGTCTCACCTACTGTATGTGAGTGTGCAATGCAGGTCTGGAGCCAAGAACGTGAAGAAGAACAAAAGACACACACACACACACACACACACACACACACACACGCACACACACACACACACACACACACAAAGAGCCACATGCACGGGACACTGGCTGCATTATTCATTCAGCCAAATTGGGAACACCAGTTGTGAGCTCGCACACAATAAACAGAGATGAATTCACTGGAAATCTCCCAAGTGCACAGGGGAAAAAATATGAAAAATTTAATCATGGCACAGAAAAAAAAAATGGTAAAGGAAATGTACAAAATCAATATTTCATGCTACTTACTGTACCTCTTCTTTATTACAAACCCATTCAGGAAGAAGTATTAAAAATTTAAGGGGACGGGTGAAGAAAGAGGGAGCAGGAACGACAGGTAGAGGGAGGTGGTGGGGGGGGGGGGGCATGGTGGCGGGGTGGGGGGGGGTTCAAAAGCAATTCTGTTTCATTCATGTTTAAAGGCACTTTTTTGTTTCTGTGAGAGCCGGTGAGGCAGTGGCAGGACGGCTTTGATAGACGGAGCTGCTGAGCCGCCTGTCAACATCAACACACATAAATAAGTGTGTGTGTGTGTGTGTGTGTGGGGGGGGGGGGGGTTCTAACGGGAGTTTTCAAGGTTACGGCCTGTGGCGGCGCTTCCAAGGCTCCGTGGCACACCTGCCCACCGCAGCGGCGTGCACATCAGCGTGCACGTTATCACTGCGACGGTACGTTCTGCACAGAGCGGCTACACACAGTGCCAGGCTGCAGGAACAACTGGTACCGCACGTCTCGGTACCGCCTGCTCTCTTTCCCACCTTCCTGCTTGTGAGTCATGTGATCAGCGCTCTGACCTCTGACCTTTAGCTCCGCCTCTCAAGCCTCAGGCCCCTGCTCTTGCACTCGCTCATTAGTCAACAACAAGAGCTGATTAAGATCCTCCTCTGTCTTCACTTTTCAAAGCTC
>NW_027466069.1:162500-210000 GCF_046127955.1 Nelusetta ayraudi | reverse complement strand
TTGACATTGTGCAGCAGTTGCTGCAGTTGCACTGCCAGTTGATTCTGCTGGGATGTTTTTAAAGAACGAGAAGAGGAATCAGATCAGAAGAAGCAAACATAAGAAAGTGGAGGCAGTCAGTGGTTGATTGAGCCCCCCCCCACCCACCCTCCCGCCCAGGACCAGTGCTGGGTGGGTGGGTGGGTGCTGCTCTCCAGCAGGAGGAGTACAGAGGTGGATGAAGGTGCAGCAGGACGGCAGGGAAGCAGTGCAGGTGTTGCTGGAAGCACAGAAGATCTCAACAATCTTCTCACATAATCTGCCTTGACAAGGTGAAAATTAACACAACCTCACTCCTGCTGTTACTGTTAGAGTGGGGGGGGGGGGGGGGTTTGTCTCAGACGACACTGCACACACACACACACACACACACACACACACACACACACACACACACACACACACCTTCCTCGCCTGCCGTCATTCTCATTCTCACCCAGACATTTATGTTGTTCACCCCCCTCGCCCCCCCCCAGGTGTTTGTGTCCTCGGCATAAACACCCCCCCCGCCCCTCCCCCTCTTTTCTCTTATTCTTCTTCTTCTCCAGCGACTCTGCTTGCTTCAATGGACTTCCATGACAGTCATTCCCTGCGCCTCCTTTTTTCTCCTCCTCTCCTTCACTTCTCCCCAGGTGAAATATTGATGGATTTTTTATGAATAGCTATGAAAAATTCATTCAAATTCCAAAATGAAAAAGCGTAAACATTCCGCATCTGCCTATGCCTCCCGCATTCATTATCCTTCACAACCCCCCCCTGCCCTCGACCCCCCCCTCCCCCCCAGCACCCCCAGCCCCCCTCACCCCAGGTCTACCTGGGAACGACATGCCGCTCTGTCTCTTTTTCCGCCACTTGGCCTAATTGCTTAATTTGAGCCGCTGCTCCCTCATCAATTAAAAGTCTGTCAGTGGCCGACAGATGGAGGATGGATCAGAGGCCCGATCGATCGGCCGATCAATGACGCAACGGCTCAATAAGTAAATGGAGATGGCCAGTGATGGAAAAGGGAAATGAGGGAGTGGAGGAAGTAGAAGAAGAAGACAACAAATTGAGCAGACTGTCGAAAAAAGAAAGAAAGAAAGAAAGAAAGAAAGTGCAGCGGCTCACTCTGCTCTCTCCTCCTACTGACGCTCCTCCTCCTTTAATCCACCACTCCCCCAAGCTGAGCCCCCCCCCCCTCCCCCGTCACCACCATCCTGCCCCCTCCTGTACCACAACAGAAACAACATCTGGACAAATCAAGTCAGAAATATCAGTGAAAAGTTTCACTGTATCGCACTTTATTTACAAAAACAGACCGACAGTGAGGCGCCTTTTACTGACATAAATAAAAAATAATAAATGAATAGAAAAAATATGAACAACAATCACAGAAAAATCAAACCTGAGCCAAGGAGACAAAAGCCATTCAAGAAAAATATGGGAACAAAGCTGTTGTGTCCCTAAATAACAGCAACCACTTCAGTGGAGGGGTGGAGAGGTGGAGGGGTGGAGGGTGGAGAGGTGGAGAGGTGCAGGAGTGCAGCAGATTTACCTCACCTTTCACTGGACACTCTTCTCTCACAGAGGAAAATGCAACTCCATAAAAAGCAGATTTCAATCAATGTGTCTCAGAGTCGCAGTAAATCTGCTTGTCTCCTGCACGCTCCCGCAGATTTATACCGCCATTTGCATGCATGCATGCATGTATGCGTGGTTGGTGCAACACCGGGGGGGTTGGGGGTGGGGGTGGGGGCGGTGGGCGGGGAGGGGGGGCTGGGGGTGCCCCACCAAAACAAGCAGGATTGAGCAGCTGCAGTGAAAACTGTGCTGATGTTGAGCAGCTCAACGAGTCACAGTTCAGACGGCAGCGTGACGACTCACTGCAAGCACAACACCAGCCCTGCTTTCATAAACAAATAGGACTGAGCAGCGGCGGCCCTCTGAGGCACACACACACACACACACACACACACACACACACACACACACACACACACACACACTATAAACACACACACACACTCACACACGCACATCTATTTTGTTATTTTCCCCTCCAACACCTTGTTTTAATTAGCTTCCTCGTGAGACGGCGACTCCGACCAATTAGGGCAGATTATCAAAGCAGGTCTGGAGTCAGAGGAGCTGCTGTCCCCAGGGACGGCCCGGATGAAAGACCTGCACACACACACACACACACACACACACACACACACACACACACACACACACACACACACACACACACACACACACACACACACACACCGAGCAGCGAGTCTTTCCTGAGCTAAACTCTGAACCTCCAGCAGGTTGCGTGGTTCTTCAGTACAATTAAAACACAAAGAACAACAGCAGGCCTGGACTCAGCAGCAGCAGCAGCAGCAGCAGCAGCAGCAGCAGCAGGTAAGGACAATAAAAGGCTCACACACACACACACACACACACACACACACACACACACACACACACTCAGCGGTGTGCTATTGACCAATGGCAGATGGACGGTGAGGAGCTCCAGGTTGAGATCCGTCCACTCTGTCCCTCCAGGGGAACTGAAACGGCTCCACTGACACGGCAGCTTAATGGAGACGCTGGTGAGAACACGCAGAGCGAGATGAAGCCGGGCGGAGCTCAGCCCATAAAAACTCACATTAGGTGCTGAGGAGCAGGAGGAGTCACGCTGAGGAGCAGGAGGAGTCACGCAGGCCGTCCTCCACACTCAACTTCTCCTGCTTCCACTCCCAACAATCAATAGAAGCTCTTTTGGAGTTATGTTGCACAGCCATGATCCTGATGTATGATCAAAGAGCTACACCCCGCACCCCCACCACCACCACCACCACCACCGCACCCCCACCCCCTCCGAGGAAAAGTGCACCTGTATAATTACTGAGACGTCATCGTCTATCTCTCACCTGCTGCTGCTGCTGCTGCTGTTACTATTGCTGCTGCTGCTGCTGCTGCTGCTTCTGCTGCTGCTGTGTCTCAGTGTTGATCTCAGCACAGCAGAGCAGCGTTTCTCCGCTGTTCCTGAGCCACGGCACATTTTTAACATTGAAAGAATCCCAAGACAAAAACATGATGAAATGACACCTAATAATGACAACATAGCAACAATGTAGTGAAAGAGTAGGAAAATGATATGAAATAAAAAGAAATAAGGAAATAAAATAAAATGAAACTGATGGATGAAGATATTTTCATCATGTGAACAGTGGGATTATTGAAAAGTTGTCTCCTGACATATAAAGAAGTGTTTTATTGCACCTCTATGGAAATGTAAGAGGTTGGCATTGATTGTTGACAGTGATGATTGTTGAGATGCTGATGTCATGAAGGGAAAACGCCTCACATTCCTTTTAAAGCACCACACTCACTTCACTATGGAATGTTCTTTTTTTTAAGAGCAATTCATTGAAATTGGATCATTTTTCATAGCACACCTGATGAGCTGACAGTGCACCAGTGCACTGCAACACAGTGGCTGAAGAACACTGCAGCAGAGTGCGTGTTTGTGATCAGAGTTAATAGCACTCGGCGCCAGAATGTGCAACAATTATTAGATTGGGAGAGGCTGATGGTGAATACTGGCTGGCTCCCTCAGGGAGAAGAGTCAGGGGTCAGAGGTCAGTCACCCTGGGGATCAATGATCAAATGTTACATTCAAATCATTTGCTATACAGCAAACATCAGCTGGATCTAATGTGCAGAGAAATTGCTTAGTTGTGTCTGTGCAGGTGGGAGAGAGAGAGAGAGGAGAGAGAGAGAGAGGGGGAGGGGGGGCAGTGAGATAGAGGGGGGGAGAGAGCGAGAGGGGGAGAGAGAGAGAGAGAGAGAGAGAGAGAGAGGGCAGTGAGATAGAGGGGGGGGGAGAGCGAGAGGGGGAGAGAGAGAGAGAGAGAGAGAGAGAGAGGAGGGAAAGTGACTTCCCCAGGACTTCATCAAGATAATCTGGCCAGCGATGCTAACAGAGTTTAGAGGAGGAGGTGAGGAGAAGTCGCAGCAATGAGATGAAGACTTATTAGATCAGACCACAGCAATTTGTCTTTTGCCTCTCATAGCAGCAGCACCCCCCAACACACACACACACACACACACACACACACACACACACACACACACACACACACACACACACACACACACACACACACACACACACACACACACACACACACAGGCCTGCAGTTAAAGAGGCAGACACAGCATGGATTGATGAAAGGTTCATAAGTGCGATACAACGATGACATGATTGTATACAAGCGTCGCAAAAAAGGCCCGAGCAATATCTGATACGAGAGCAACGCAGACGTGACAAAGACCACAGACAGTGTCAGAGTGTAAGAGTGTAAGAGTGTAAGAGTGTCATCACAAAGTGAGATGAATTCATAGAGCCGTCAAAAGCAGCAGTCAGAGG
Organism: Nelusetta ayraudi; assembly: GCF_046127955.1. Taxonomy (NCBI): domain Eukaryota; kingdom Metazoa; phylum Chordata; class Actinopteri; order Tetraodontiformes; family Monacanthidae; genus Nelusetta; species Nelusetta ayraudi. Next base: position 205,559 of record NW_027466069.1, on the reverse strand, counting down.
ACCGAGCCACTCAGGGACTCGGACTGAATGTCAACCTGAAGCCATGTGATTCCATGAGGAAGAGTAAACTACAGCATCCTCGATTAGTTCCCACTCACTAGCGCCCACAAGTGGCCGCACCTCACACACATCAATCGCATTGCAAACTGGCTTAAGTCTGATAAACAGAATGTAAGAGACACTAATGATCTCATTATTCATGCTAACAACAATAATAATAATAATAATAATAATAATAATAATAATAATAATAATAATGATAATGTAATAATTCTGACAGAGCAGAGTGAAGCTTTCCCAACAGTCCTGCAGAGGTGCTGCTGGGGAAGCAATCATCACCGCCCTGCAGGGGCGGAGCACATGGGATCCAGAGTGCAGCTGGGAACTCACACCCTGCCTCCTCCAATCCCAACCTCTGGGATGTCGCACACTCACCAGGAAAAGTTCATTTATTCACATTTTCATACTTTTCTTCCAACTTGGAAGCCTGAGTTCAACTGATCGGCCCAGTGCTGCTGCTGCTGCTGCTCGTAACGTCTTTCCAGATGTTTGAGGACACCGACGGCGTGACTCGGCTGTGACGACCAACCAGAGTGGAGGAGAAGCCAACAAGGCTTCTGATTGGCTGCGTGGAAGCTGCAGCTTTCCGACGAGTGAGGGGCGAGATGTGAGGCGGCTGGAGGGCAGAGCGAAAACTCAACGCTGCGTTCAAAGACTCCAAGAGCAAAAAGGAGTGAAGGTGTAGGAGGAGGAGGAGGAGGAGGAGGAGCAGGAGGGTAGACGGAGAAGGGGAGGCAGCGCCGCCGCCGCCGCCGCCGCGTCGTTCTTAATCTAGTTTGTCCGTCGTAATCGTGTCAATGTCACTCTCAATCAGGCAGCCGCAACTACGGCGACACAACTTCACTTTGATTGGACCAAACCTCGTCTTTAAAATGACCTCTGAGGGGAGGCATGTGAGGAGATTGAGGAGAAAAATACATAGAGTGGGGGGAGGGGCGGAGACAATATGAGAAGGAGGAGCAGCGGGGAGCACAAATTCACTCTAAAGCTGTTACTCCTCCACCTGTCTGTCAATTTCACTTTGCTCTGCGTCTTTGTTCAGACTCCAGGTGGCGCCGCCATCGATCGGCCTCCTTATTACACAGAAAGAGACGGAGCAGGCGGAGCAGGCGGAGCAATGTGGCGTCGAGCCGCCGCCCCCCCGGCTTTAAGTGGAATTCTCGCCCTTCAGAAGCCGAAGGAATTTCAGCTGCAGGCTTTGTGAAAAGTTCAGCTGAAGGATTGCAGACGTCCCACAAGTTCTGGATCCTGAGTTCTTCACCAAAGGTGGCAGTGTTGCACGATTCGTTGTCCAGAACACTCCAGAACAGCAAATGGATCCTGCTGCGGAACATTGGGCTCCAGCTACCGACCGGAACCGATGTGTTGTTGGACCGTCCACATGTTTGGAAGGAGATGGAAGAAGAAAGACAAGCAAGGTCCAACCCCAAGCCCAGCCGAGGTGTGGTCAGTACACAGGGAGGGCCACCAGGGCCCTTTGTGACATCACAAAGGACTGAATTCCAGAAAGTGTGTGTTTTAGCACTGAGAGTCTGAAGGGAGACTTTAACAAAGGAGCTTTTCAGGCAGCACATCGACAAGACGAGACAGAGAGGATGAGGGAACCTTTCACAATATGGAACCTTGGAGTGTGTGGGCTCATCGAAAAGGCATTACTTAAGCCTGGCTTTGTCAAGCCGCTCTACCGCCTGAGCTCAGGAGTTAGAGCGGCTTGTCCAAGGACTGAAAGGTTGGCGGTTCAAATCTCGCTCCATCCCAGTCCGTCGTGGTGTCCTTGGGCAAAGACACTGAACCCTAAATTGCTCCCAATGGGTTGGGCAGCGCCACCCACTGGTGTGAGAATGTGTGTGTGTGGGTGAATGAGAGGCCTTTGTAAAGCGCTGTGGGGAAGCGTGACGGTGCTGGAAAAGCAAACATCTTCACTCTGTTCTCCACGTTACACACATCTTCATTATAACTGCAGTTGTCTTTGCTTGTTTTCTCTTGTCTGTCCTCTACTTGTGTAAACTTCATTTAGTTCATAAGTTTGTATATTTATTGGAGTTTAGGGGTACATATAAGTTTATACTTCCTCCTCCCCCTTTTCGGACATGAATAACATTATTTTAATGTATATTCCACTGCTGTTTGCTTACTTATGCTATTTTTATTTTATTTTTGTACTTTTCTTTCGTATGTTTTGGTTTTGTATCCCTTTTATTTTCTCATTTTCCTTCATGTTCCAAATAAATAAATAAATCAAATAAAATCAAACCTGTACGTTGGAAACAATTCAACTTCAGTCAGCAAGGCCAGAAAACTTACAAACCGTTGATCCACAGTTGCAATTCTGATGTTTGGCCTTTCTCAAGCACAATCCTGCGGAACAGAATGGCTCATTTCTTGAAGATGTAACCCATCTCCATTGGACAGTAGTAGTGCACATTTAACACAGATTCATTTTCATGCCCATCCGTTGGTTATTTTGTACAAATGAGTGATAAAGTTTTCAAATAATGAACTTTTGTGCGTCTCTCTGTCGTTAAGTTTGAGCAGCGCGGCTGTAAAAGTGGAACTGCGTGTGCCAACACACACACGGCTGCAGACCAACATGCAGCTCCTTGGTGTAACTACTGTACGTGTGCATCCACAGAAGCAAACCACACAAGTGCGGTTTTACATCAGGAACTGGACGATGCAAAGCTGCAGCTGTCAGCAAATCCAAAGTTTCCCTAAAACCATGTTGAAGTATCCAAACATCTCTGATGAGACGTCACGCTAGCATAACGCTTGAAAAGGTCTTTGGGAGCCACCGTGCACAGGATTATTTGTACTAATGACTGCAGACTGCTTGCTTCACAGGCGTCACGTGGAGGCCTGGGCCTGGACCGAAGACGTGACGAAGAGTTGGAGACACTCGTGAATTCCAGCGTGGCGTCAACTTTGTTTTACGGCCGTCTCTGAATCTGACCATCGCGCTTTCATCCACAGACCGACGTTGGCATTTGGTTTTTATCTCCTCTCTGCATACCAACACTGCTGGCTCGCATGCTCACGTCCCTCGGTGCTGCTTTTGATTATGTCAGTTCTGCCAGACTCTATTTGTCTGGTAAAATGAATCAGCCATCACTGAGGGCAGAGCGAGTAGTTTCTGTTCCACTGTCCAGATCCACTGTGGCCAAGCCAGATTTGTAATTGAAGCCTTCAGAGTTTGTTGAAAGTCTCGGGATTTGGTGCAAACGTTGGAGAATCTGTGAACTCTGTAATTGATACCTTTCAAAATAAATCCCTCACATGGTTTTTAGATTGTTTGCTGGAATTCAGCTCTGGTTTGAGCGCCAGGAGGCAGATAAACTTCCCAGACTGACACATTATAGGAATAATAGTCAGACCAATAGAAAGGGCGAGAACCTGGCGGGAATCATGTGTAGGTTATCATAACACAACTGCAAGATATTTGCTTTAATGGGTGGGGGTTTTGGGGGGGGTGGGGTGCATCAAGTTTGTTCTGACTGCTGCCAAAACAAGTCGCAAAAAGCTACGAGTGGTTTTCCAGCGCAGGAAGCCGCCAGTTGTAACAGTGAGTGTGGATTGGACATGGCCACCGTGTTTGTGTGCTCTCGCTTAATGATCCTGACTGCTGGCAGCGGAGAGTTAAATATCACACATATGAATCATGTGGGAGTCTGACACTCACTTCCTGGAGAGCATCCAGCGGTCAGACACGGCCCTCCAACACAGCAGCAGCAGCAGCAGCAGCAGCAGCAGCAGCAAGGATGTCCCTGAGTGTGAGAAAGTCACTTTACAATGTGTGCTGACAACAACAACAACAACAACAACAACAACAACAACAACGTGGTGGTGGTGCGTCTGTGCTAAAGGCCGCAGTTCAGGAAAGGCATCCCTTTGTGATGTCAGAAAGGGCACTACTCCCTCCTCCTACGTGACCACAGATGTTCACTCCACTCTGAGAGAAGAAGAGTGAAGCCTGCTTCCTTCTCGTCCCCTTGAATATGAGGAATTTAGAGGATCTTTACCAGGGAACTGCAACTGAGGTGACAGCAAACACCGGGCTAAATCTACTGTTTAACATTTACCATTTCAATTTACTGTAACCAATCCATCACAGTGCTTGCTATAGTGACACCAGTCTGGCGTTGCAGTGGACACGAAGCTACGCTGCAGTGCTTTGATTGGTCCAGAAGCTCTGCAGGCTCGAAGCCTCTCACAGGAGGCAGAACCCACAGCCATGAGAGGAGAAGTGGGTTTCCTCTGGCTCTGGTCGACTGGGCAGCCAACACACAGGGTCCACATGAACATCCAACTGGCCTTCAGCCATCAGGCCATCCTCACTGGTACTGCAGTGTGTTGAGACCTACTGCTGCACAACATATGGTCCTGCACTTCTCATCTCTCCGGGGAGGAAACACCCACACAAACACGTGCACAAGAGACAGAGAGAGGGGGGGGGGGGCGAGAGAGAGAGAGAGAGAGAGAGAGAGAGACAAAGAGACAGAGAGAGAGAGACAGAGAGAGAGAGACAAAGAGACAGAGAGAGAGAGAGACAGAGAGAGAGGGAGAGAGAGAGAGAGAGAGACATCAATGCCACAGATCACCAGAGAGGAGGAAGTGCAGACAGCGACGCCACGTCCAGGCCAGAAACATTAGACATGAAAACAAAACAAGTCGACTCCAAACGACGACGGCCTGGATGAATAAAACATTGAGCTGCGGTGGGAACGCAGCAGCCTGCCTCACTGCTCAGGAATATTGCACTCTGGGAAATATTCCCAGGAGGCAGCAGGACCCATGTGAGCGATGAGCTGCTCCAGGAGGACGCAGGAGCTTCAGTTCATCAAACTGTTTCACAGAGACTTGGCCCCACTTTGACTGGAGGTGGAAGGAGGAAGTAGCACACAGTGTAACTCGCTCTCTCAAGAGAGAGAGACAGAGAGACAGAGAGAGATACAGAGAGAGAGAGTGGAATGATTTGAATTGTTTCCAGTTCAAACTGGGAATCCGTTTCGTACTTTTTGAATGGTTGCAAAGTCACACTAATGTTCTCCTAAAAAAAAGCAGTGGGACAAACACAGAAAAGTACAAATAAGAAAATGCACACACACACGCATACACACACACACACTGCTCTAAATCACGGCTGAGGCTGGCGAACGCACGGATCCATACTGCTCAGGGTGAATTAACGTTAGTAATAAGATATCATGGCTCTGATTGATCCTCTATTTCCATGTCCAGCCATAAAACGACCCCAGCCGGGGCCACTGCACACACACTTGCACACCATCAGTCTAATGCTGCATTGATTCCACTGCCTGCAGCTGCCCTGGACTGTAGCAGGGCTTCCAGTGGTGCAGCTGCTGAGGCTCCACTGGCAACCAGTGCAGGAGTGTCATACTGCCGCTAGGGGGCGCTGAGCTGAGCCCCTTTTCACTCACAGTGGTAACAAGTAGCAACTGGCCAAGGCTTCTTCAAGGCTTCTTCAAGGCTGCGATGCACCACAACGTTTGGAAAAACTCTCAGGCACCAAGGAATTTGCTTCTTGTGCCATTTTCACTGCTTGATTTATTTTTTCCTCTGCTCACAGGGCTCTTCATGCAGTCACTTCCTGGACCGCTGAATCAAAGTCGTGATCTTTGCATCCAAAGGAGTTCAGTGCGTTTCAGTGTCGAGCTTCTACTGCCACACGTTCATTCAATCAAGATGAATTCAGTGTTATATAACACATCAATGCTGTGCAACAACCCCAGTGGCCAGATGAACTGGATGGTCGGGGTCTTCAAGATCTTCTCCATCTTTCAGTGGCTTTCTTCACATTCCTTCACTGACTCGAGTGGGGAAATTCAAAAATGACTGAATGAATTTTATTTTGCCCACAATAAGCATTTTATATATCCAATGAATCCATTTTTAGAACCAAATTGTTTCTGACACTTTAAGTGCAGTGAAAACACACAGACTATCAGGTTACTTCCACTGCCGGTCTGTTTACTCTTTCAGTGCATCAGAAGGCTCGTCGGTGTCCCGGTGGCTTGTGAGGATCTTTCCACCAACGAGCCTCTCAAACCGCCGTCAACACCGCCCAGAGCAAAGACAAACAGGCTGAGTGACCCGTTTCATTCCCCTGGAGGAGCCCGAGGCGGACGGATTCACCCGCCATCATCACACGCCATCATCACACGCCATCATCACACGCCAAGCGGCCTGGTGACGGAGCAAACACTGTCATTGAAACCATGTGTGCCGACTTACTGAAGGAGAGCCGCCAGTTCCAGGAAACTGCTGCTCACTGTCCCACTGTAGCACGCTGCAACACACTGTACTGTCTGGAGGAGCCCGGAGTGACTGACAAAACCAGCAGGGGGCCCCGTCACCAGCACGCCATGCAGTCCCCCTGATGGGAGGGGGGTGGGGCGGGAGGGGTGGAGGTGGGGTTCTGGAGACCCCCGCCACCGGATGTGGAGTGAGCGCCAAGCACACCTCCGCACTGGCTGGGCTGCACGCACGCACACACACACACAAACACACACACACACACACACAGTCAGATGCAAAGACATTCCTGGCTGTCTGAAGGAGGCGCTGGACGACGGCCATCATTAGAAACACATTGGGAGCTTTGAAGAGACAGACAACACGCTAAACACGCACGCTGGTTCTCTCACACTCACACGGACAACATGTGCACACACACACACACACACACACACACACACACACACACACACGGCTGCCCTCAAGGCAAAGTGTTGCTTCCCAGCGAGGCCCTTGGTCCAGTATTCTCTGCTTGGTATGAGGAGACTGAGGTGGGGGGGGGGACGAGAGATAGTCGACAGACAGACAGACAGACAGACAGGAGTGAGTCATGCACTATAATATCAAACAGGTGAAAACGAGTCACAACTGGTGGAAACTGAGCTGTATAAGACGGCCAGACCAGGCCGTCTTATACAGCACACACACACACACACACACACAGTGAGACAATGGCCGATGGAACAAAAAGCATCACCATGTTCACATTCAGTGAACCAACGTATGCCAGTCAGAGTCACTGAGAGTCTCCCAGCAGCAGCAGCAGCAGCAGCAGCAGACGGCTGAGGCTCCTGCATGGCCCTCACTGGAGCACTGCTGTGTTGTGCAGTGTTGTGTTGCACTCACTGGACTGCAGTGGCTTGTCACCTCATCGCTGACACCATCTGGTCATCATGTTCATACACAAATGTCTTGGCTGCACTTCACATCCATTCTGTCAATTAGCAGCCCACTCCCCACAGAGCACCCCTCCCCCGACACACACACACACACACACACACACACACACACACACACACACACACACACACACACACACACACCATATTTTCCTTCTTTCTTTCATCATGATCCTCTCATTCTATCTCTTCACTTCTCCTCCGTCTTAATTCTTCACATCTCCTCCTTCCTCCACCTTCCATTCCTTTATTCCTGCCATCACACTGGATTCCTTCGCACTCCCCGTCTCCAGTGTCCGGCGCCACTCAAATCCAAAGTCCCTGATAATTCCTCCTCCTCCTCCTCCTCCTCCTCCTCCTCCTCCTCCTCCTCCTCTCAGTCCCATCCCTCGTTCCTCTGTCACAGGCTAAGCTGGCTGGAAAATCCCCACAGGGGTTTTAGTCTGAAGCCAACTTATTTTGGTGAGTGATATCGATCCCGTCTCCCGTCTCTTAATGGTTACTCACCCACCCCCCCACTTTTTTTTAATAAATCCAAATCCATATTGACTTACGGAGACATATTAAACGTTGTCTTGCAGTCGCACACAGAATAATCAGCAATATTGTAAAACAAGGAAAACATAATTTCACACTCACACACAGTCAGTCCTCACATAAACACAATGGAGCGGTGAAATCAGACGTACTGGTGGAGGTGGGGGGGGCAGCAGAGAGAGGGGCGGGGTGGAGGGGGGGGCAGCCAGGTGGACGGCCAGAAAACTGCAGTGTTTCCTGGTGACAGAGTCACTTTACTGGTAGCACAACCACAGCAGAGTCAACTCAGGGGCTTTCACACCACCGCCCTCACCATCCTATAACACCAAAATATCACCTGGGTCACTCTGCCTCTTCACTCCCCAGTCACACACACACACACACACACACACACACACACACACACACACACACACACACACACACACACACACACACACACACACGATGGAACAGTCATTTGCACTGCTTTCACACACCCACACACACAAGCAGCTGTCACTCATACACAGCAGCAGCAACCGCACTGGCAGACCCCCCCCCCTCCACCCCACCCCACCCAACCTTCCACAGCTGGAGGTTGGGTTTGTCACACTTGGCTGTGAAGGCTATTTATTCTGAGAGGTGCATGCTGGGAGGTGGCTGCAGATCGGAGGGAATCAGCGCCGCTGTTAATTATTTCCACCAGCCGCTGTTTGACGAGGTGTTTTTGTTTTTTTCTTGACGTCCAGTGGACGGAGGGGCGGCCCCGTTCGCCCTCACTGCCCTCTTCATCGCAGCCGCTGGGCTCAGGGGGGCGCTGACGGCCGCAAAAAGACAGGGGACGGTTGAAGAGTTGAAGAGAAGGTCTGAAACCACACCCTTCCACTGCCATTCACACACCTCCCTGCCTGGGCTTCCACATCTCCACCTGCTCACACCACACATCGCAATGTCCTCTGCAAACATCATAGTGGACTGAGATTCCTGTCCACCAGCGGGGCAAACAGGAAGAGGCCCAGAGTTCATCCCCCCTGCCCCCAACCTCCCTGGAACATCTCCTGCGTCTCCACCCAGAAAAGCCCAGTGCTACTATCCAGTGCTACTACCCAGTGCAGCTGCCCAGTGCAGTGGCCCAGTGCAGCAGCCCAGTGCAGCGGCCCAGTACAGCTGCCCACTGCAGAAGCCCAGTGCAGCAGCCCAGTGCGGTTGCCCTGTCAACCACCAGTACCATGTGAAATCAGTGTGAAGATGAAGAGCTACTGGTGGTGAGCTGATTATTCATTGAAGCTACGCTGCAGAACAAGACGTCTCCAGTGGAGATCAGTCCAGGACGAGCTGTCCGCATGAAGCTAGCGAGCCAGCCGGGAGGTTGCGGCCATTTGTCAAATCATTGCGTTGGTGTAATCACAATGATGAGATGCGAACGTGGGGGAGAAGCTGTGAGCAATTAAGGAGGCAAAGGAAGAAAAATGGCGAGATGGTCGTAAATAACAGCGACAAGGTGAAGCCTCCTGGGCCGCTGCCAGGTGTAGTAGAGGATTGGCTGATGGGCCCCATAACAGTGAAGATAAATGTCTCTTATTGTTATATATCCTTTTTAAAGTGCTGCTTGTTGCACTTCTGCAGTTTCGTACTGGATTTAACAAATTTGCTGTAAATGTTTTGGCTTATTATTGACTTTTTACAGTAGCCAACGGTGCTTTAGTGCTTAGAGGACAGTTTCTTATTTCACGTCCTGTCGAGTTCAAGTGTCAACTGAAAAAGGAGCCCCGCATCATTCAGAATGTCTTTGCTGCTCCCTTTTGTCTCGATAGACAAGAAGCAGCTTTCTACATTCAGGTTGCGAGTGGAGAGAAAAAGTTGTGTGAGGACGGCGCCATGTGGTTCTGCAGAACAGCGATGAGCCAGATTGAAAAAAAAGAGTCAACAGATTGATCCATAATGATGATAATCGCTTGGCACCGTCCCTTATTTGCATTCCAAATGATTCCAACGACTCTTGGAGGCACAACAACAGTTAATAGAGCGCAGCCAATCTTTACAGCAATAAGGCAGCAGGCACGACTCGTGCAAGTCTCAAAGAAACTCTGAAAACAAAGAGAATGTGGGAGGATTTTCTTTCTGCTAAATGTCTTGGCAACACCGAGGTCACGTGATGACGACAGTCCTTGAAGGTGCAGTTTGTCTCCGTGGAAGTCAACACTAGTCACAGGTGGTGCAGGACGCAGCGGAGGGCTGACGGGCGGCGCCAGTGAGCGGGCGGGCCAGGTCGGGGACGGCGGTGCCAAGGTGAAACCTGAGAGGGACGTCCCGTCCACGCATTCCATTACAAACGCACACCGACGCAGCAGCGCGGCTGGGAAAATAAAATGAGGAAAAATATGAGCGAGAAGCAACGTGTGGAGAAGTTTGGCAGCGTGAAGCTGAGTCCTGATTAGACTCAAAACAACAACAACAACAACAACAACAACAACAGGGACAGTGAGAAGGATTCACACAGGGACTGACTGGAAGTCTCTGCGTCTCCACTGCAGGAAGAAAAACTATTAATCTATAAATATCAGTCAGCAGTTTTCCCAGAGTGGGATAATGCACAACACACTGCTGTATGATGTGGTGATACAGCAGCTGCACTCTCTGGTGTGTGTGTGTGTGTGTGTGTGTGTGTGTGTGTGTGTCTAGATTTCTTCCTGCTTTCTGATGAATGGCAGCCAGGCGGGTTAAGAGGCAGGGCAGCGCAGATGGACGACTGTTTGTGCCCATTTCTGTCAAGCCTACACAATTGGCACACGTGCGCACCCGCACACACACACACACACGCGCACCCGCACACACACACACACACACACACACACACACACACACACACACACACACACACACACACACACACAGGCAAGGCACAGACACACCACTTTCTCCTGTGCTGCAAAACAGCCAATGAGCAACAAACAGAGCGACCTGCGGGAATTAGTAAGTACTACTTAAATCATTTTTAGCTTTTTTGTTTGTTGTTGTTTTCTCCCCCCTCCTTCTCCTCCTCCTCCTCCTTCGCTTTATGTTACATCTGCTCTCCTGACCGAGCTCCTGACTCTTACTGGAAGACTTGTTTTCCCACCCGTTACCTCCGAGGGCCGTGGGCGGTTGAGTGTGTAATATTTAACATGTTGAGCTCAGGGTATCTCCTGTCCACCACATCCTCCTCCTCATCCACAACAACACGCCTGCTTCCAGGACTCGGGCTCCAGCCTCAGCCCCAGCCGGGGGGGTGGGGGGGACTTTCCAGAACAGCCCTGCCCAGCCACGGAGAGTGCGAGTCAGCCGCAGCTCCTCCAGCGCTGCTCCTCCAGCGCTGCTCCTCCTCCAGCGCTGCTCCTCCAGCACAGCTCCTCCACCGCTGCTCCTCCAGCGCTGCTCCTCCAACGCTGCTCCTCCTCCAGCGCTACTCCTCCAGCGCTGCTCCTCCTCCAGCGCTACTCCTCCAGCGCTACTCCTCCAGCGCAGCTCCTCCTCCAGCGCTGCTCCTCCTCCAGCGCAGCTCCTCCAGCGCTGCTTCTCCAGCGCTGCTTCTCCAGCGCTGCTCCTCCAGCCCCACCAAAGAAGACTGGAGGTCTTTCTTCTCAAATGGTCCTCTCACAGAGCTGTGGCTCCCTGCTGGCTGGCAGGAGGGATGAGAGTGGTAAAACTGCACCAGAGTCCAGAAGTTAATAATGACATAATGAGAGGCCCTTTACCGGATCAAAATATTGAGTAACTGTTCAAAGGCGCTCTTCAAAAACAAAACAAGACATTTTTTTGTGATTCAGAGCTCACAGGTGTAGCCGTGTTTAACAAACACACGGCCGGGCTTTGTGATCAACAGCCCTCATAAACAACACCGGTGAAAAGAAAGAAATCCAGATGACTCATCCGACCATCGTCTCATTTCAACTCCCCACAACTCCTGGGTGTTCTCGCTGCTCCTGCAGCTGACAATCCAGTGACTTTGATGCAGGAGTTACCAGGAGGTCTGCAGCCTCGGCCAGGAGGTTCATCAACACACACCTGTGGCTTCCTTCACTTTCTCAACCATCCGCTTCATCTCACTGGGGCTCCCTGAAGAGCAGGATGCCAGGCTGGCGTGGGTGTGTGTGTGTGTGTGTGTGTGTAAAAAAAAAACATAAAACATTTTTCTTTTTTCAGAACAGATGAGTAAAATCAAGCAGCTGTGGAGTTGAATCATGATGTAAGATCCAAACTTTGGCTTCCAGCAGCTTTGAAGAGCAGAGTCGACCAACTGTGGTCAACACAACACCTGCCACTTGAAAGGAGCCACCAGAGCCCCCCGGACCACCGGAGGCCAGCAGCCCCTGTGGGAAAACACCTTCACGGCTCCGTCACTCTAATCAAGTTGACCATGGTGTCAACACACCTGTGACCGACCACTTCCTGTCACTTCCACTGGCCACTGGCTCCTCCTGCTGGGGCTCCTTCTGCTCCTTGCTGCTCAGACTCAGTGACATGACAACATCTCCAAATATTCTCAAGATCCACTTCTGGGCCGCAACCAAAGCCACCAAGCACCAGAGCAGGTCCACAGGGTGAGCAGAGTCCCCCAGCCCAGCAGAGGAGGTCTGGACCCCCATCCAGCCCAGACGAGAGGCCCTGGAACTGGGACTAAAGGAACAGATCAGCAGCCCCCACCCCCCGCTGCCCTACTGCTGCTGCTGCTGCTGCTGCTGCTGCTGCTGCTGCGGGAGGTTTTGTTTAGAGGAACATCGGACAACTTGCAGGCCGTCCACACTGACGTCACTCTTATCTGACATCCTGACTGGCAAACACCTGGCAAACACTTCCAGCCACAGCGAGTACAAACACAAAGTCTCTGCCAGAAAGAACAAACAACAACATGTCGTGCCGGACTGCGGTGTTCTGACGGCCGAGGAGGCAGGAGGTATGACCTCACTGAAGCCAGGGAGGAGGAGAGGAGGAGGAGGACGAGGAGGAGGAGGAGGAGGACGAGGAGGAGAAGGATGAGGAGGAGGAGGGGGAGGAGGAGGGGAGGTCAGCAGAAGAGCAGCAGCATCCAGGGAGGAGCCCAGCACAACAGCAGCACCAGGTCTGTCACACACACAAACACACACACACACAAACACACACACACACACACACACACACACACACCACCTTTACTATCCTTCACACTGACCCCACACACACACACACACACACACACACACACACACACACACACACACACACACACACACAAGAGAGGAGACATTATACAATTGAGTGTGAAGGGACTGGGGCTCATAAGGCGGCTCCCCCTGGGGGCCGAGGGGAGCCAGCGCCTGTCAGCAGGGAAAAACAAAACAAAGAGATGAAAAAATAGAGCAACAAAATAAAGGCGGTGGCGAGAGAGAGAGAGAGAGAGAGAGAGAGCGGAGGTGTGATTAGAATACAGGGGGGGGGCTACCTCTGCTTTAATATCAGCAGGAGAATCTGGGCCTCCTTCACTTCCAGGCCTGTGAGGACGACGGCAGGTTGAGGTGCTTTTCTAATAACCACTGGCCTCAGGTTATTGTGTTGCTGTGTCTATGTGCTCATATGGGCTTTATGTATATATGTGGCTGCCTTTGTGCACTGTGACACACACACACAGACACAGGGAGGCACCCAGTGAGAGTGGGGTGATGTGGAGGAGCAGCGACCGTGCTGTGACAGATTGAGACCAAGTGTCGCCTTCATCTGCCTGGACTGCACACTGAGTGATTGTGTCGCATTAGACGCAAATGTTTTGTCAAGAAAAATGTGTCATTGTCAGGTGTGTTGTTGTTGTATTGTTTGAGACTGGGAAGAGATCCTCCACACACAGAGCAGAGCAAAGCACTGCTTGACCTCCAAGTCAAACACAGTTTCATTTCAAATTGACCATGTTTGATTACATGTTGCTGCATGGAGTCTTACGTACAGTGTCGGGTTGGATGGGCAAAATATTGGTGAAAAATGATATTAAAAAGTCACTTGCAGCCATTGTGAAGTGCCAGTCCCAGCCTCTGTTATTGTCCTCTTAGGATTTCCCATAAGTTCCCTTCTTTCATTTTGGGAAGAATGAAAGTGTGAGAGTGCACCTGGCTGTGTTTATATTGCCTGCCACACACTGATTCTCTTTAACTCTGCTGCATCAAGTCAGCCTCTCGTGCCTGATTTCCTTTTACACACGCGTCATAATAACAGAGATGCTTCAAGGACCTCAGTCAGAGTAGCAGCGCTGGTTGCACTTATTGATGATGAACTGGTGGAGATGAATTCCAAACTGTCTGAAACCCTCTGAGAGCTTCCAGTTAGTCAAGAAAACTCATCAAACACGAGCATCCAGGTGGTCATGACATGGATGGATGGATGGAGGGAGGGAGGGAGGGAGGGAGGGATGGATGGATGGATGGATGGACATTTTGCGAGGTAAAATATCTTCACTGCTTCTTCTGTTCAGGATTAAAAAAAACCACAGCCAGAGGTGCGTGAGAGCTTGCATTGTTGGAAAAGAACACATAGCGCAGCAGCAAGCGTGCACGCGCACGTGCGCACACACACACACATACACACACACACACACACACTCACACGCATCTCCTTTGTGTGTGTGTGTGTGTGTGTGTGTGTGTGTGTGTGTGTGTGTGTGTGTGTGTGTGTGTATAATGGACACGCACAATAAAAAAAGACCACAACAAAACAAGCACCAGCTCTGTGATCTGTCAGAATAAAACGGCTCAAGTCGACGAGGGTCATGTGGTTCTCTGTGTGAGTGTGTGCTTGAGAGAGTTTGCTCTCTCACACACACACACACACACACACACACACACACACACACACACACACACACACACACACACACACACACACACACACACACACACACACACACACACACACAGCTTGGCCAAAGTCAGACTCACACAGAGACACATATAGAGCGCAGCCATATGGTGAGATGACGAGAGTAAGGAGGCTCTCACGTTGCCGCAGGAGGACGCAGGACAGCGAGAAGTTCCATTACATACATATTATATATTAGGGAGCCGCACACACAAGTGGGGCAACGACACAAGTTGTGAGTCACACAGTAACAAAGTGCAAAGTGAACACAATCCAGTGCGAGCCAGAAGGAGGCTCAGGTTTCTCACACTTGCTCTGGGGCCTGATGTGAAACACATTAGCCTGCACTTGCTTCCACACTCACATTCACCCCCCAACCTGATGTCATCCAGAGGTGAAGCACAAATCACTGTCGCCTGGATGAGATGATTTGCAGAGAAAAACAGCAGAGGGATGGAGGGATGGAGGGATGGAGGGATGGAAGTCTGCTAGATTCCCATCAGATATCCTGACTGGAACCAGATGTTCTACTGGAACCCAGTCTGAATCATCATGTGTGTCAGTGTGTCATCCAGGCTCTCCACCAAGAACATCCTCTCTCTCCATCAACAGAGATGACATAATGTCCATGAGCAACCACTGCTGGAGTCCACACACCTCCAGGTTTTAACCTCCGTCCTTCGAGCAGCAATGTGCAGGCATCAAAGCCGCTGTATCAGAATAATGTGGTCCAGAGCAGCAGATGAGATAAATCAGCTTCCTGGTGACGCGAGCGGCGGCTCCTCTGGAACGTAAACTCTGCTCATGTTGTGTCTGGCCGCGGAAAAATAAAGCTGCTTTCTGGAAAGTGCGGCGGGCAGCGGAGGGGAATTCTGGATGGTGCAACTTGTTTTTCAGTGGTGGGACAAGAAGACCCCTTACCTCCCCCACCCTACACACACACACACACCGTCAGTGCACCGCCACAACACAGCCTCCCTCAAATCCCCTCCAGGCCACTGAGACTCTCCTGCCTCAGGGGCAGCAGGGTTACGACACCACGACCACAGCTGCTTCTACTCAGTCCATACAGTGAGCACAACCCCACCCCACCCCCGCCCCAGGCCAGACCATAATAAACACCAAGACCTTCCAGCACCACCGGATGCTGACAAGAAGGCAAGAAGGAGGATTTAAAACAGCAGCAGGGCGACTTGAAGGCAGTGAGAGTCAAGCAGAGGAGCAGCAGTGAAGCTGCTGCTGCTGCTGCTGCTGCTCAAACAGATGTGCTGGCTGGGGGCAGCGGTCACATGAAGTCCAGAGGTGGGGGGGGGGGGGGGGGGTGCAGACTCAGCACCGACCTGTTGACTCACTCCATGACATCATCAGTCATGAGCAGAGAGCACTGCTCACACTGGGCCTCAGCACGGAGCTCCTGGTGGAGGTGGAGGTGGAGGTGGGGTTGGTTGGGTAACTTCTGTGTCTCAGCACTGGAGCTGACTGGATCTGCTGACCGGGCCAATGACCGGGTCACCAGATCCACACCTGCATGAGTCACCAGCTCCAGTGCTGAGGAGCAGTGGAGCTGCTCACTCCATCACAGCTCCATCCAGTGAGCTCAGTGGCAACAGGAAGTGAGTGAGAGAGAGTTTGTTGCTCATTGGCTGTTTTGCAGCACAGGAGAAAGTGGTGTGTCTGTGCCTTGCCTGTGTGTGTGTGTGTGTGTGTGTGTGTGTGTGTGTGTGTGTGTGCTCTGTTTCTACACTTGGCCTGTGTGAGTGTTGAGTTTGCATGTGTGTGTGAGTAAGTCCATACAGTAACACAGTCCAGCATGTAATCAGGGCAGGAAAGAGCACTTGATTGCGTGCGTGTGTGTGTGCGTGCGTGTGTGTGCGTGCGTGTGTGTGTGTGTGGATGCTAACCAGAACTAAGAGCTGCTGACTCACTACTATCTGTTTGTTTCCTCAGAGGTTCTGAAAGGCCCCTGATGAGGTCACAACAGGCTGGCACAGAGCAACATGAGACTGAACAACCAGCGCTGCAGCTGCAGGTGGAGCTGGAGGTGGAGCTGCAGGTGGAGCTGGAGGTGGAGCTGCAGCTGCAGCGCCATCCAGGAAGCAGCCTCCTGCACCTGGACTAGGTGAGTGTTTGACGACACACAGACCAGAGGAACATTAAAGAGGATGAAAAGGTTGATGACCTTTGACCCTCACGGCGCTCTCCTCAGGTCACCCCTCCTCTGGTGTTGGGAGCAGGGGTCTCACTCCCTCTTCACAAACTCAAGTTTCTCTTTCAGATCCACTTTGAATTCCGATGCATGAGACTCACCGTGACCAAGAGGTGACTGGACCGGTGCTGATGACTGCACTGAATGAATCACACACACACACACTCACAATGACGATGGAGTCAACATCAGGGCTCTGGAGAAGCTGCTGCTGCTCTCTTTCAACCAACACACACACACACACAACACACACGCACAACACTGTCAGCCAATGTTATAATGTAACACACCTGATACAATGTAACACACCTAAGTCCACACACGTGATGTTTTCCCTCGCAGCCTGATGGTGAACGAGACACAGAAGCAGTGAAGACTGCTGGAGGAGGGAAGACTGGGAAGACTGGGAAGACTGGGAAGAGTGGTGTTGGTGGATGAGGAGGAGGAGGAGGAGGAGGAGGAGGAGGAAGAAGGCCCCGGACAGAGAACATCAAAGATCCTTGAACCTCCTCCTCCTCCTCCTCTTCCTCGCCCCCCCTCCCCCTCCTCCAGTGGAAACTGCACCCCCCTCCCCTCCGCTGCCCCCCACTAGGAAGTGAATCCCTCCGTCGCTCCCCGTCGTCCCAGCCCTCTTCCTCTTCCTCCTCCTCCACCGCTCTCTAATTGGCTGTTTGGCCCCGTGGCCTGGTCCTGTCCCTCAGAGGGAAGGATCCTGGGTTCTCTGCGGACGTTGTGGAGTCCACGTGGACACCGTGAGGAAGCACATCCTGGATCTGCCACGTTCCCACAATCCCCCGGTGCAGCGGCGTGCCGGGGAGTCTCCCTGGGACAGCAGCTCTTCCTGGTGCAGCGGGAGCAGCACACTCCTCCTGGAGGGACTGCGGCTCTTCTGAGACTCTGAGCTGTTGTGATCACAGTGTCTTCAACCCCACCGACGTCTTTTCTTCACTAATCCGTTTCCGCACTCGTCGCTGGAAGTCTTCCGGCGGTGCCGGCGATCCAGATGATCAGATGGAGGTCAATGTTAAAAATCAAATGCGTCTGCGTTTTCAAACCCACTCACTTACTGCATTTTCTGACATGAACTGGCATCAAGATTGAAGAAAAATTGACCCGAGCTCCTCTCAGAAGGCAGCATCAGAGTCACTGAGAAACCTGCTGAATCTGACCGGGGCTGGCACAACATTCTGACTGGTGGGCTACAGAGGGGGGTAGTGGAGCAGCAGCAGATGCATGGAGTGTTGTGGTGAGCCTCCTCATTGGAGGAAACAATCTATCCTGGGATATCATGGAGGAAACATGTTGCCGGAATGTCAATGGAAAATGAAGCAAAGTTGCAACCAAGTCAGAGTCTTTGAAGCCCCACCAGGGTGTTTAGCTCTTAGAACCATCCAGAACCACTTGGAACCATCCAGAACCACCAGGGTGTTTAGCTCTTAGAACCATCCAGAACCACTTAGAACCACTTAGAACCACCTAGAAATCACCTAGAACCACCAGGGTGTTTAGCTCTTTATTGAAATCTAGGGAGAATGAGAGAAGGTGGAGAGAAGGTGGAGAGGGGAGAGAGGGGAGAGAGAGAGGGGAGAGAGAGAGGAGAGAGAGAGGGGAGAGAGAGAGGAGAGAGAGAGGAGAGAGAGAGAGGGGAGGCTGGACGAGTCGACAGGTGCAGGAGGAATAAAGTGGCTGTTAGGCCGTGTGTGATCTGCTCGCCAGGCGTAAACAGACCTGCTGTTTGTCCCCTCAGGCCTCCTTCACCTCCTCCTCCTCCTCCTCCTCTCCCACTTTGATTTCATCAGCCTCCCTCTTCCTCCCAGCAGCAGCAGCAGCAGCAGCAGGACTAACGGTCGTGTGTTGTCTCTCAACATCTCTGCGTGTGTGTGTGTTTGTTTGCTTGTTTGTGTGTGTTGACTTCACACCAGCAGGAAGCAGCTTGGTGCACTTCAAGCCAAGCAGTGTCGCCACACATGCAGCACGTTGCATTGTTGAGATGTTGAGAACATAAGGTCAAGTGTGAAGTCGCACTTCAGCAAAATGTAAATACATACAGGATATATAAACTTATATCCGTGTGTGTGTGTGTGTGTGTGTGTGTGTGTGTGTGTGTGTGTGTGTGTGTGTGTAAGGGTATTGTGGTAATTGCTCAGCAGCCGTGGTGTCGCTGCACATCTGGCTTCACAACTAAACAGTTTTCTCAGCCACTTACAATTCAGTGAAATAAAACACTGATTTATCTGTCAATACACTGCAGATGACTTGTAAACAGTCCAGCGTTCCAGAAGATGGAAACATCTTCTTTGCTACCATACAAATATTTCATTTTAGTCCTTATTCTTTTAATGAATAGAACTTTCCTTCTCTTTGCACTATATTGTTGCTGTAAGCATGCAACTTTCCCCAATGTGAGATCAATGAAGGCGTTCTATTCTATTCTACTCTACTCTACTCTACTCTACTCTACTCTACTCTACTCTACTCTACTCTTGTTCTTTGCAAACATTGTTATTCAGGGCAGTGATGCAGATGAAGGAAAGTTAATACAGTCTTAGTGTCCCGCCTTGGTCCTCATGTGTTCCTCCATCCATCTGGGCCTCGGCTAATAATGTCAGAGAGAGGGAGAGAGAGAGAGAGAGAGAGAGAGAGAGAGAGAGAGAGAGAGAGAGTCAGGGGTGGAGGGAGGGATGGAGGGATGGAGCAGCAGTGCCACTGTGATCCTTCATGGCAGCACTCAGCTCAGTGTTCAACACAAATTCCTACAAGGTGGAGATAAATACACAACCCCCTCCTCCCCCCCCCCCCCCTCCATCACCCCCTCCTGTCCTCCTACACATCCTCTCATCCTCTCATCCCCAGCTCCCTTTCATGTGCAAAGCAGATGGAGTCAATTGACATGCTAATGAGACAAGGGCTGCTTCACAGTCCTGGAGCCACACACACAGACACACACACAGACACACACACACACCTAGAAGCTCAGTGCAACCCCCCCTCGCCCACCCTCCCCCAACAATAACACAGATTGACCTCAAACTATTTCTCAATAAACAGAGAGAGAGAGCAGAGAGGCTGTGGTTGGAGGACAGCAGGTGGCTGAGGGTCACGGCTGCTCAACTGGGGGTCTCACTGTGAGCAGCACAAGTGGGAAGTGCTAACACGCTAACGTGCTAGCAGCCAAAAGTCTCAACTGTGCTGCCTGCAGAGTGACAACAGGTCCAATAGAGTATCAGCACTGACAGAGAGCATCCTCAGTGCACTGCACTCATATCAAGCTCAGCCAGCACCTTCACCGTCCACACTTGACAATGGCCTCTCATTCACACACACACACACACACACCAATGGGTGGCGCTGCCATGCAAGCAGCCGCCATTGGGAGCAATTAGTTCAGTGTCTTTGCCCAAGGACACAACGATAGACTGGGATGGAGCGGGAGTTGAACCGCCAACCTCTCAGTCATTGGACAACTCGCGCTACCTCCTGAGCTACAGTCGCCCCCCCAAAGTGTTGTTTCGTGTGTGCGTGTATGGACATGGGTGTTGAAGCCACCAGCAGGTCACCTGGGTCACCTGGTTCTGAATGGTTCTGCCTGTTTAGCATCAACACAAGAGTAAATGTGAGCAACTAAACACTGAGATGCTCAAAGACAAAACAGCCTTCAGAAGGAAAAAAAGAGCTTTTCAGACTCTGACATGCTGACACGTCCAATGAGTGAGTGACAGTGCAAACAGTTCACATGCTCCCACTGCACAGCATCATCATCATCATCATCATCATCATCATCCTCACCACTGACTCTCCAGGTCTTTGCCAACAGATGGTTCAGGCCAGAGCAGATATTTGTGTTTGTGTTGCATGAGTTCTGGCGCTGGCCAGCATCACTCATCAGCTGCTCCACTTGTTTGTGACTGCTGGCGTTTGAGCTTCGTCTCCGAGCCTTGGATGTGTGTTTGTTGTTTACAACCACCGTCCTTTTCTTCTCCGACCACGTTGGCCATCGATAATCAGTCGCCTCAACACGAGCTTCATCAAAGAAACACATGGTGGTGGTGGTGGTGGTGGGGTTGGGAATGCAATGTTTCTGAGATGAGCTCAGTCCAATGGGATGACGGAGCAGCAGACGGATGAGCGCAGTTCTCTGGCTGCTGTATCACCACATCAAGTCCAGAAGCTGCAGTGCCTTCCAGTGCAGGCCGTGTTATTGAACTCAATGTGTTTTATCGCCCACTTTGAGTGTCAGCGTATGCACGCTGCACCCCCGACCACCACCCCCCACCACCACCACCACCACCCACTACAACCCGGTGCCTCCAGCAGGGTTCTCCTCCATCGCTCAGCATGGTGATAGCTGAGCGGCGCTGAGCAGCACTTGAAGCCAGATTAACAGGTGACATTTACGAGGGTGCCAGAGTGTGTGTGTGTGTGTGTGTGTGTGTGTGTGTGTGTGTGTGTGTGTGTGTGAGTGGCACTGAGTGATTTAAGGCTCGCCATCAGCAGACAGGAGTCAACTATTCCCACCCTCCCACCCTAAAGGCCAGGCTTTATGGCTTTATGGCTTTATGGCTTTCTGGCTCTATGGCCACGTCTTGATATATTCATCCCCCACCCCCCCGACCCCCACCCCACCCCAGCACCACCACCACCACCCACACGTGGCAACTTTTATTTAGGAGGCCCCTGACGGACCCTTGTCTCCTCTGCCCACTATTTATGAACTTATTAAAAGGCCGCCGTGGTGTTTTCCACTGGTCAGTGACGTTTTATTGGAAATTCAATGAAGCAACTAAACTTGGGTTGCGTCGTCCTCGTTCCTTTATTAACTTCAGCTCAATGTAGAATCACATCAGACGGTGAAATGGACAGAGAAAGCGCCTGCGTCACTGAATCTGATGACTTGTGTTGATTTCTGCACCGCAGGTTGTTGACAAACTGCTGTTTTCCCCTGAATAACCTGCCAGTGGTTTCCTCAACAACTCACTGCTTCACTGGCTCATACAGTGTTTTTGACTCTACGCTGAACATTACTGAGGTGGGAAGTCTCGGATTTGTCTTCCTGCCAGAAACACAGGTGGAGCAGCATTCTGAGTAAAGGTGAATGAAAGGAGCTTCCTGGTGAAAGCTTGCTCAGTTCTTTTCAAGTTCTGTTGCTGGTTCATTTTGTCGACGTAAGACAAGAGCAGTTTACCTTGCTGAGCAGCAACTTCCTCACGTGGATCACCAGGCGACAGCTGCTGACCAGCCTCAGCAGCTCATGTTATGAGGCGTGATCCAGCTCTCCGTTCCAATGTCTGCAAAAAGAAAGCAGAAACAGAAATGTGAAGATTTAATAGACCTGACGAACCTCCACAGTACACATCAGCAGCAGGACAGTTTAGTCTCTCTCCCCTGGAGGAGGTTGGGGTGAAAGGTCAGGTCATCCTGGTCCACTCACTGCATCAACGCTGTATTATTCATCTGGGCTTCACTGCAATCTGGTGCTACTTGACATCGTGACAGCAGGTCCAGGTGCAGAGGGGACTCAGTATCTGCTGCGTCCTACAGGGTTTGCAAAAGTCCACACACTTCCCGACGACTCATAGTCACATTGCTTGCCAACAGCGTCATCATTTTTGTTATTACCACTACTTGCATTGCTAATGCATGCATTCAAAACTCACTCTTTGAACTACATCACTGCAGCCACTTTGCCTGCTGAGTCAAAAAGTTCAAGTTGTAACCGAAGCTGAATGAGTCACGACTGGGGTCAAGCACCAGTGTGTGTGTGTGTGTGTGTGTGTGTGTGTGTGTGTTGTGAACCCCGGTGGCTGAATGAGAGCGCGTCCGAGCTTCATTTATGACCAACACTTAGAAACAGAATCAATTTCCAGTAAATGTCCATGGGCTCAAAATAGAGAAGGTTCATGTAGAAAACTGCAGGGGCATAAAACCAGCCCCTTCCCCTCCCCGTCCCCCCGTCCATAATGTGGACACTTTTTTCTTTTCAATTCCACATTTTGATTGTGGTTTCCTCTGAGCAACAAGAGCGCTTCTTGGTTTCAGAGGGAATGTTTGTCTAAATATATTTGCTGAATCTGTAATGAATTGAATTCAATTTAAAGAAGCATGAGATCAAATAATTACTATTGACAGGAAGTAAATGACTGGAGATTAAACTCCAGGAGAGATGATCACATAGTTTTCATTCTTCTTCCGCAAGCAAAGAGTCAGTGAGCGGAACCATGAAGGAGCTTCTGAGGGATGAACTGCAGGAGATACACATGACACATCCAGCACAGTGTGTGTATGAAAGGGCCCACCGGGAGGCGCTATCCAAAGAAAGCTGATGGACGAACCTGACACACTGCACATTAACCAGCAACCATTCAACAATCTCTAAACTGCAGGCACTGACCAGGACCAGGTCCAGGTCCTTGAAAAGCCAGGTTCTCCACGGCCATTTGAAGAGCAAGTCAGAGGGTCAACTTTCCTACACTGGGGTAGATGATCGATGAACACCGTTTCTTCTCCCAGTCTGAGGTGGAGCTCCACCTCCCAGTCTGAGGTGGAGCTCCCTCCATCTCCTGGTCTGAGGTGGAGCTCCACCTCCTGGTCGGCAGGTCTGCAGGGTTCCCCCACAGCTTTCCTGCCGTCAGCTTCCCTCAGATCTTTGGGTTTTTCCAAACCAAACCCCAGACTGGTCCGTGTGTGTGTGCGCGTGCGTGTGTGTGTGCGTCAGACTGGGTGGAGCAGTGTGTTTTGACAGGATCAGGTGTCCAGACTTTAATCCTGGTCGGCTCTCTCCGCCAGTTACACCCAGGAAGAAAAACACCTGTGTTGCAGCAACACAGGGCCACCGGGGGGCGGGGGGGCGGAAGCCACAGGACCAGGAGGCTGCAGAGGGATCAGGAGGGTCTCTGGCCGCTGTGTGTGTGTTGGACTGGTTGGGGTGTGTGTGTGGTGGGGGAGGGAGGGGGCTCTAGGGGGCATCGCACGGTGAGCCTTGGCCTCCGGCCCACCTCTGACCCGGGTCCTTCAGGGGTCAGCAGTCTGAGGAGATACTGACTCTGAGCCCTCCTTCTCTTCGCCCTCCCCCACCCACCATCCTCCGACCCCCCCCAACACGCAGCCCACCGCCAATACTGCGGGCCGATCGATAGTAAGTGTTCTCTCGATAATTCATAACATTAACATCCAGTCAGAGAGGAGACAGAGGAGGCCATCACTCCACTATTGATCCCAGCAGAGGGAGTCGATGAGCTGATGGACTGACAGCCTGCTGGAGGTGGAGCCTCTCACACACACACACAAACACACACACACACACACACACACACACACAGTCCTGGTCTTCTCATGCCCACACACACGGTGATGGCCATCAGCAAAGCCTCATCAGAGCCACTGGAAGAAGAAACTAGGTGCCATATTGGCAGTGTGGTATCCAGTGGTTCTCCTCCAGTGGTTCTCCTCCAGTGGTTCTCCTCCATCCCTGGTTGTGTCATTGTGTCACCAGCAGATGAGAAGAAACTTGTTAATTAGCCCCCAGAGCCTGTTGTTCTCCCTCCACTCTGTCTCCACTATCACCACATCCATCTGACTGCCCCCCCCACCCCCCTGCCATCTCCACATCCTTCCACCCCTCCTCCCCCCACCCCCTATAGGGACCCCGTCCCCCAAGATTTCTCAACTGCACTTTTTGCCTTTTGATTTTTACGTCCCATCACACCTCACATCCCCCCAGCAGCAGCAGCAGCAGAAGAAGCAGGAGATGGAGCAGCAGCAGCAGCAGCAGCAGCAGCAGGAGATGGAGGAGCAGCAGCAGCAGCAGCCCTCACTGTGCTTCATGGTTCTAATGGTGAGTGGATATGGAAGGGGCGCTGCTGACAATCTTTTCAACTCGTCAAACTCATGTTGGGTGGTTGAATACCTGCAACTCTCCAACTGGTTTGTGAGAACTGAAGAAGCCTCTTGGATGAGAGGCGAAGCGTCTTCAAGATGACAGAACAAGTCCAGTTGCCCTGACTCCACCCCTCTACCTCAAGATGACCTGAACGACTGAGAACCTGCACAGACTCATGTTAATATCTTCTAAAATGGAATAAAATGTGCCTCTTGTTACTCGGTGAACGGCCCACAAACTACAAATGTATTATTTAAAAAAGAGAAATGAGCCCTTTGTGATGTCACAATGGGCGTCGCGTCCTCTTCCAGGTTAGGGACCCCACAGCCCATCCAGGTGCTGTTTCTGATCTCTGACCTGATCGTGCAGGTGTTTCAATCTCTTTCCAAAGGTGTGGAAGAGACAGACAACCTTCTTTTTCTTCTTCTTCTTCTTCTTCAGACAGCCAAAAGTGCAGAGGCAGCTTTTTTCACTGCAGTTGACGAAGAGCCTGGTGAGGAGATGGAGCCCTCGTCTTCCTCCTCTTCTCTACCACCTCCTCCTCCTCCTCCTCCTCCTCCTCCTTGTCCTCTCTCATGAGACATAAAGCACTTCTCACCCATTTCCTGCAGCTCCTCTTCTTCCTGCTCTTCCTCCCTCAGCAGCAGCAGAACCCTGAGATATGGTCGGGTGTAATGGCCCACTAAATTAACTCCTTGTAAGCGAGCTTCAGCAGTGGCTGTAATTAGCATATAATAGGTGAGTGAGGAGGTAAAAGGCCGGCCTGCCCCGGGGGGGCCGGACCCTCGAGGGGGGTGGGGGTCGTACTGGGGGAGCTACTGGCTCCGTCTCTCACAGCGCTGCAAAGTTCAGCCTTATAAACATGTCAGAGAGATGTGTGATTAAACGACGTGGTCATTAGATACCTGTGGGCTGCACACTCCCCCCCACCCACCACCACACCCACATACCACCGTCCCGCCCCACCACCACCACTACCACTCCATGCCGGCCGTCACAAATTAACACACACGTGAGTGCCATGTGCTTTTACGGCATCTTCTATCATTTGGTTTTGCACAAGAAGGCATGAGAGAGATGAGAGATGGGGGGGGCTGAGGTGGGGGGGGCACCTTCCTGACTGATGTGCTTCCAATAATTGCAGGGCCCTGCTTCCTCATCCAAGTGCCTTTTACTTATTTAAACTGTTTGCTTAAAGCGCCACTGAAGCCAATTAGGGGAGGCATAATTCAGCAGGGCAGCCAGTGAGGAAGGTGGGGGGAGGGAGGGTGGTCCGGGGCAGGGGGCCTGGGGGGGGCCAGAAGACCAGCGGACTCCAGGATTTGGGCCGGCTCCTCCTCTGCTGTGCTGGGGTCAGCCAGATTCACACACCACCATCACTCTGAACCAGGAAGTACTATCATACAGTCAAACTAGTGACTCATCCTCCTTCCCTCCTTCCCTCCTTCTCTCCATCCCTCTGTCTTTGTGTCTGAGCGCTATCACAAGTAATCAACGTCCGAGTGAAAGCAATAACGGCCCGACGCAAATAAAGGCAAGAAGTTGCCTGAAGATTTGCTCTCAAAGCTGCACATTCAATATAGTGCAAAATCAATAGAGCCTGGCAATCTTCTGATAATGTATCAAGAGGCATTCATCAAGCAGCCTCCCACATTAAGCCGCTCTTCCTCCTCTTCCTCCTCTTCTCCTTTAATTTTTTGATGGCTACTTGGCAAGTGAAGCCAACACCGGCCTCCCCAGAGAAGACCTGCTGGACTTGCACAAACAACCAGGATTTACAAATGCCAATAAAGATAATGGTATTGCTCGCGTTAACGAGCCGTGAGTTATACATTTATACAGAGAGAGAGAGAGAGAGAGACAGAGAGACAGAGAGACAGAGACAGAGACAGAGAGAGACAGGGAAAGAGACAGAGAGACAGAGAGAGAGAGAGACAGAGAGAGAGACAGAGACAGAGACAGAGACAGAGAGAGACAGGGAGAGAGAGAGAGAGAGAGAGAGAGAGAGAGAGAGAGAGAGAGAGACAGAGAGACAGAGACAGAGACAGAGAGAGACAGGGAAAGAGACAGAGAGACAGAGAGAGAGAGAGACAGAGAGAGAGACAGAGACAGAGACAGAGACAGAGAGAGACAGGGAGACAGAGACAGAGAGAGACAGGGAGAGAGAGAGACAGAGAGAGACAGGGAGAGAGACAGAGAGACAGAGAGAGAGAGAGACAGGGAGAGAGAGAGAGAGAGAGAGAGAGCGAGACAGGGAGAGAGAGAGAGACAGGGAGAGAGAGAGAGAGAGAGAGAGAGAGAGAGAGAGCGAGACAGGGAGAGAGAGACAGAGAGAGAGAGACAGGCAGTGCGTTTACATGCAGAGCTTAATCGGACTAAGCAATAATTCGGTTTTCTCGTCCAATCGGAGTTCTCACCTTGGTCCCCGTATACATGCAGCTAAGAAATTTGAATTATTGACGGGAACGTGTCCTCCTCCCAACACTAGGGGGTGGAGTGAGTCCTTTCAGCTGGTCAGCTGCTTTCGGTTGACATATTAAATCATTATGATATGGAACGATAGTTCATAATCTACGTGTTACTTGCTTTGCAGATAAGGTGTACCCTATTTTTTGTGCTCATGGTTATTTTCGTCGTTTGCTGTTGGAGGGCTACAACAACACAATGCAAATGTCAACATTCTTATTCGCGTTTGCCAGGTTGTTTCGCGCCGTCTGTTTTGTTAGACAACGTAGTTGTGCGGTCCTGAGTCGCGAGAGCGAGGCGTGGCGCGTGTGCACTCGCGTTGTCCAGTTAATAGTCCGACTAAGGCGTATACATGGCAGAGAAATTCGAATTCCAATCGCATTATCTGGGTGTCCCAATCGGAGTTCTCCGATTCCAATCGGAGTTCTCAATCATAATCGGACTAAGGCAATAATTCGAATTTCTCTAGTGCCATGTAAACGCACTGAGGGAGAGAGAGACAGAGAGACATAGAGGTGACTAAGCTGCGATGTGTGTGAGACAAGCAGAAGCAGAGCCATGACAAGAAGACACTGATGAGCAGATGAACTCGTACAAGTACTGCAACGCTAGTACCAGTACTACAACACTAGTACTAGTACTACAACACGAGTACTAGTACTACAAGACTAGTACCAGTACTACAACGCTAGTACCAGTACTACAACACTAGTACCAGTACTACAACACTAGTGCCAGTACTACAACACTAGTACTAGTACTACAACACTGGTACAACACTAGTACTAGTACTACAACACTGGTACCAGTACTACAATGCTAGTACTAGTACTGCAACGCTAGTACCAGTACTACAACACTGGTACAACACTAGTACTAGTACTACAACACTAGTGCCAGTATTACAACACGAGTACCAGTACTACAACACTAGTACTAGTACTACAACACTGGTACAACACTAGTACTAGTACTACAACACTAGTGCCAGTATTACAACACTAGTACCAGTACTACAACACTAGTACTAGTACTACAACACTGGTACAACACTAGTACTAGTACTACAACACTAGTACCAGTACTACAATACTAGTACTAAGTTGAACGGCAGGAGTGGGCAGGACCTTCATGTCTCATGACAGAAGATCCAGTGTGGCCCAGTGAGGAGCTGCTCACTGTCTGATCACCAGCTGGCTACTGACACCATGCAGTGTCAGGTACTGGGACCGATACCGGGCTTGAGTGCTCACTGATACCAGTTGGGTACTGTATGAGAATTTAGTTCAATGTGTGGCGAAGGTTGTTCAAATAACACAACAGCTGCAGGAAACTGAAAGAATAAAGTAATTCATTCAAGTGTAATGACCTCACCAAGTACCCAGTATCAGTATCAGGTACTCAGTACTGGAATGCAAGTACTGGTACTCTACTGGTTCTGTCAGAAAGCAGCATTGGTGCCTGATCTCTAACACCATGCAATCAAGGTGGTTCCCAGCAGAGTGAGAAACAACATGCAATTATTCCATCACCCCCCCCCCACACACACACACACACACACACACACCCCACCCCTCTAAACATCTACACCTGCCCTCCCTGGACCTGGAGGACCTGGAGGACCTGGAGGACCTGGAAGCTGAGCTCCTGAGCTGAGCTGCCTCCACTTTCACTCTTCTAACAGCCGCTTAATAAATGTGATTGCAAATGGAAGTTGTCACTTGCGCAGGGAGGGTGTGTGTGTGTGTGCGCGGGGGGGGTACTGCCATTCGATAGCTCAGCTGGCAGGTGCCTGGGGTCACATATAAGTCAGCCAGTGATGGATATGTATCCAATAATTGATGTCGGCCAGCAGTTATTGTCAGTTTGGCTCCTGCCTCTATTGCTTATTAAAAGCTGCTGGCCTTAAGTACCAGCCAGCCAATTACTGAGGAGGCCAGGGGACTGTTTAGGAGTCTGGGCCCCGGGGCCCCAGGCCCCCCTTCCCCCACCACACACACACACACACACACACCACCCCCTTCCCAGCAGGGAGGTGGAATGAAGAACCCTATTGTTTTAGGGTTAAGTGTGTCCTTCTCACTGCTTGTGTGTGTGTGTGTGTGTGTGTGTGTGTGTGTGTGTGTGTGTGTCTCACATCTTGAGTGCCTTTTTTGCATTTTTTTCAGTAAACTTCCGCTCTTTTTTGCTTTTTTTTCTTCCATCTCATTGTTCTGCTGAACTTCCTCACACGTTCACATTAATCTGCTGCCTGATCTCCAGCGCCTCTCATCAGGCCTCCATTGTTGTCTTTGACCTTGCAGGTGATGTCGGAGCCTGAGAAGAGCCGCAGAAAACGGCCAACGCTCCCAGATGACCTTTTGACCCCCACTGAGCTTCCTACTGGTGGTTATTAATGGACGGATGGTTTCCTCTGGTTGGTCCATCTCAGTTCAAGGTGAGTCTGTCTGGAGACGAGCTGGTTTCAAGCCAGCAGAGTGTGTGTGTGTGTGTGTGTGTGTGTGTGCGCAGGGGGGTGGGGGGTCTCCATGGTGACACATCTCAAAGGTTAAGGGTCAGCCCAGATGAAGAGACACCAGCCCAGTCCTCCAGTGCCAAGTACAGCAGCGGCAGTGGGAACAAAGTGAGATTCCCAAAGAATCCCATCTCTCCCAGTCTTCTTCCCACCACACCACCCCCCCACTGCCGTCGGCCCCAATCCTCAGACTGTTGGGGGGGGGGGGGGGCTGTGGATGTGACCGCGCTGTGTAGTAATTGTAAAAGTGGGAAAGAGCTGCTGAAGCAGAATTCTGACATGCAGCGCTGCTGCCTTTCAGCTGTGATCAAAGCGTCCGGCAGCGGAGCAGCAGCTGATAACCCAATCAATTCACTCCTTTTGTTTTTCGCTGAATGATGCACGTTTAGCGCTAACCTCCAGGCAAAGAATGAAGGAAAGAAAAGGAGGCAACGCGGAGGGGGAGGGGCGGCGGTGGAAGGGGAGAGGATGGGGGGGGGGGGCAAAGAGGAAATTGAGGCAAGAGGATGTAAAAGCATTTGAATTCCAGGAAAAAGTCAAAAAAGAGAGAAGGAGGAGGGGGAATTAAATAAAGTGCGATTGTTGGTAGTTTGATGGATCTATAGAAGGTATTAAGAGGCGCTGCAGGGGAGCAGACGCACACGGAGCCCATTAGAATATGAAATGTTTTAGCAGAGAATGGAGTAAAAAGGCAGCGAGATGGAGGAGAGATAGAAAGACGAGCTCGTCCTTCAGCAGCCTGAAGACCGAGAGTGGCCGGCCAATAGGAGACAGCCGCAGAGAGGAAGAGAGGGAGGAAGTGAGGACGAGAGACAGAGAGAGACAGAGAGAGAGACAGAGAGAGAGAGAGAGAGAGAGGGGAGGTGGACGGAGGGCGAGTGAAAAGCTTGTGCTTCATATGATGGAAGGATGCAATGAGAAACAAATGTTGAAAGAGAAGCTTCTTATCAATCAGCCAATCAAATCAGCCGATCAACGGTCATGTGTTCTGACCTCCAGAGGACAGAGAGGGAGGGGTCAAGGTCAAACACTGACCCTCAGCCAGCCTCCCACCAGCAGGGGGCGCTCAGCTCAACCCCACTGACTTGATGAAACAGTTGTGTGGTATGGTGTGGTATTTCCTTTCTGTTATTATCATGTCATTACAGTGTCGGCTGAGTCTTCACTGGTCTGGGTCAAAGACCAGTCAGTCGGCCCAGTGCCAGACCGAGACTAGACCCAGGAAAACTGCCTCAGAGACCAGAGCCAGACCTCTAAGAAGTGGTCTGAAGATCAGTAGGACAACACTAGCAGAGACACACAAGTCAGCAGGACGGCCGCGTGAGCAAGGAGTGACAGGTGTGATGTTGTTCCACGTGGATCAGAAATCTAAAGAGAACCACAAGGTCCAGATCATTAAGTATCAGGAGGAGCAGCGTTTCAAAGCAGGTCTGCAGGAGCATCACTGTGGAGTGAACAAAGACATTTATCCTGCTTCTGATCTGCAGTTGGAAAGACAAAGAGCAAATCCACGGATCTCCACCGGGGGCGCTGCAGCTCCACTGCCTCCTCCCAGCAGCGTTCTGACGGATGGCCGTTAAAAGACGCTAATGTGCGCGAGGCCGCTGACCTTCCGCACCAAACCTCTTCACAGTGGCAGCAGAGAGGCGCCAGTAAATCAGCGAGCGGCTGCAGTGGACGTCCCTCCGACTGTCAGCAGCGACAGCTGCACATCCATCACCTCCACCTCCAGATACAGCAGCAGCACCGCCGTCCATCCATCCTCCTCCTGCCAGGAACCTCCACACGCCACACCAACATCAGCAATATCAATATGCAAAAGACCAGGCGTGGGCAAAGTACGGCCCGGGGGCCATATGCGGCCCATTGAACGTTTTAATCCGGCCCTCCAATCTTGAAGAAATGATATCAACAGTCAGTGAGTCGTCAAACAGCTGTATCTCCTCCATGTTTGCAGTGTTTCCAGTCATTTCAATAAAGAGCTAAACACCCTGGAGGTTCTGGATGGTTCTGGGTGGTTCTAGGTTGTTCTAGGAGGCTCTAAGAGCTAAACACCCTGGTGGTTCTGGGTGGTTCTAGGAGGTTCTAAGAGCTAAACACCGTGGTGGTTCTGGATGGTTCTAGGTGGTTCTAGGAGGCTCTGAGAGCTCAACACCCTGGAGGTTCTGGGTGGTTCTAGGAGGTTCTAAGAGCTAAACACCCTGGTGGTTCTGGATGGTTCTGGGTGGTTCTAGGTGATTCTAAGAGCTAAACACCATGGTGGACCTGGGTGGTTCTAGGTGGTTCTAGGAGGTTCTAAGAGCTAAACACCCTGGAGGTTCTGGATGGTTCTAGGTGGTTCTAGGAGGTTCTAAGAGCTAAACACCCTGGTGGGGCTTTGCTTCATTTTCCATTGACATTAAAGCAACATATGGAACATAGATTGTTGGCTCACCAAAACAAACCATCCATCTGCTGCTGCTCCGCTACCTCTGTGTACGTTAGAAGCCACCTCAGAAGCGTCCACTTCCATGAATGAGACTGTAAAAATGTTCATTTCGTCTTCATGGATAGAAACTCTTATTTTCTTCTGCTCTGCTTCTGAGGAAGACTGGAGTCACAGTGGAAACTGTCCCGCAGACGTCACAGACGTCAGGACACGACAATTCAGTTACAGTGAGTTAAACAACAGAAGCAGTGAACACATCACCTTGGCTGGCCGCTGGTTTAAATCTAAATGTCACAAACAGAGCAGTGGCACCAGTGGACTTCTGAGTTGTTGTTGTTTTCCATCATTGCTGGATGTGATTGGTCCTGGTTAGTGAGGAGGAACATCTGCCATGGCTTCACATCGGAAGCCAAGGAGCTCTGGCACAGCAGAGGAGGAACCTGGAGCTGTCCAGTGCGAGTCAGCAGTCTCACTGCACCAGTTGTGTTGTGTGAGTGAACACACGTGGCTGAAGACACCAGCGACAGTGGCTGAACTTCATCTTCACATTCGGATCAGTGGTGATTCCGGCACTTCGGGATCTTCTGTACTTGAGAGAAGCATCATCGCACTGTTGAATTGTGGGAAAAAAACACTCCATGTGTCTCCAAACAGCTTGTTTAGCCCTCTGTTTGCATCCCATCAAAACAGTCTACTTTCTTCTTCTGCTTGATGGTAGGAAATCATACCTATCTGTGTAAGTGCCCTTTATGACATCACAGAGGGCTGGTCTCTCAAACTGCTGTTGGTAGCACACAGGTTGATGGAACAAACGTTGGAATTTTCTCACTTCACTGACATTCCAGTGACATTCTGAATGTGAAGTGAAAACCAGATCATCCAGAAGGTGGAGGTGGAGCCTGTGGAGTGTATCAGGGTGGAGCAGTGCTAGTAGCCAGTGCTGCCAGTGGTCCAGTGGTGGCTGCTAGAGGTGGTTCAGTCTTATAGAGCAGTGAAGCAGTGAAGCAGTGAAGCAGGGCCCCACAGAGACCACAGTCCCTTTATAGACTGACCCTGACTGCACTCAGGCCAGAGGCTAGTGGGGCGGGGGGGGCATTAACCCCCCACAGGTCAGGCCCCCCGACCCACCACCACAGGCGGCCAGGCCCGGTCCCAGGCCCAGGCCCAGCAGCCCCCTCCCCACCCACTCAATACTCTTTTAATTGCATGGGGATGGTTTGCGACCTATCGATTAATATGTGTATTTATGTGGTCCCCGAGCCCGCAGGCTACACTGTATTTCCACCTGGCATATTCATTTATTTACCTATCTGTCCACCGCCCCCCCTGCATCATCCATATATCTATCCATCTCTCCTCCGAGAGCACTTCAATTCAAGGGCTCCATAATTACCACAGCCCTATAATTGAGTGCTTTGATTTAGGATTTTGTTCTTTTCTCTCTTCCCTCCTCCGCCGGCGCTCGCTCACTCGCTCCGCTCCTCCAATGAGAGACGGAGGGATGAGATATGGAAATAAAAAAAAATAAAATGGGGAGATGGAGAGCAGAAGATACCCCCCCTCACACACACACACACACACACATACACACACACACACACACACACACACAGCCTTCACTCCCCCTCCTTATCAGAATCTACTGTTTCTGTCACCCGAGGGTGGGGGAAGGGATGGGGGGGGGGCGCTGATAATTACTGAGGGAGATTCATGCAAATCGATGCCAAATTAAAGCATTATAAAGGCTTTTATCAGCTTTCCTTTAACAAATTGAAGACGATAAAAAGCCATTTGAGAAGCAGGACAAATGGCCCCCGTCCATTCCTCTTTTATTTTTTATTTTTTTGAATTGTAATTATGTTAACGCCAAGGGAAGGGGCGGGGGGGTGTAAAACCTTTTCTTAGCCTTACTTACTCATTCATAATTAATTAATTTCTCACAAAACTGGGCGGGAAGAACAATACAGGCCAGCGTCTCCCCTCTGCCTATTTTTTAGGAGAATGAGGGGATGAGATATTGTTGAGTGTTGCGATAGAGGGCTCATTTCCATACCTTCGCCCAGCGCCAGTCATCCCTCTCTCTCAGCCCGGCTACCGCCGCCTCTGGGTGGCAATAAAACCCCCCTGTGTTTTAGAAACAAAGGTTGGCGGGCAAAACCCGGAGAGAGAGAGAGAGAGAGAGAGAGAGAGAGAGAGAGAGAGAGACACACACACACACACACACACACACACACACACACACACACACACACACACACACACACACACACACACACACACACAGGGCCGAGCGAGGGGAGGAGAAAATGTGCAGCCGAGTCCCGGTTGACCACAGATATTTCTTTACGTCAACAACAGAGGCAAAAAATAGACGCGCGTCTTATTTATTCCATCACACGAGGCCTTTCGGGGAAAAACTGGGGAGGAAAAGTTCCCCGTGTGAGGCGACTCAAGGACCAGAGCCGCAGGGAGACACAACACTGATAGCAGGCCTCCAAGAGACAGACTGCTGGCTGGCAGACAGACAGACAGACAGACAGGCAGGCAGACAGGCAGGCAGGCAGGCAGGCAGGCAGGCAGGCAGACAGGCAGGCAGACAGACAGACAGGCAGGCAGACAGGCAGGCAGGCAGGCAGGCAGGCAGGCAGGCAGACAGGCTGGCAGACAGACAGACAGACAGACAGACAGGCAGGCAGACAGGCAGGCAGGCAGGCAGGCAGGCAGGCAGGCAGACAGGCAGGCAGACAGGCAGGCAGACTCCTCAGGGCTTCATATGATCTATCAGGCTTCCGGGGGCAGGTGACGTCAGCTGGGTCATGTGACACGTCATCACATGACAGCACCTGGTCGTGTCCCATCATGCTTTGCACCCAGACAGGCTGACACAGGTGAGGTCAGATCAGTGAGGGGTTAGCGAGGCTTCTTGTTGTGCTGATTCCACCTGGTGGGAAATTCCCAGATTCCCTGCAGTGGTCTGCAGCCGTCTGATGGGCTTTTATTTGACTTTATGAAGCTACCGACCTTCTCTGGCCTGTGTTGGCAGAGGTGAGCAGTGCCTGCCAGGAGGCGCCGCTATACGCTGCTAATCCAGGCTAATGTGCTGTTGACAGCAGCCCAATTACACAGGACGCCTGCTGGGCGGGTGGGGGGGTGGGGGGGATCACGGGACAGAGAGGAGCAGCGAGATGTTAACTGACACATTTGAAGAAGAAGAAGAATGAGGAGGAGGAGGAGGAGGAGGAGGAGGAGTCACTACTGGCTGAATCCACAACAACCACTGCCTCCTGCACACACACACACACACACACACACACACACACACACACACACGCACACACACAGGCTCAGATTGGAGCATCACTTGTCCAAACGGTCTCTGTGACAGATTTTACAAACTAACGTGTTGCAGTAACTGCAATGAATGATGATTATTTTGAAACTGATCTTTCACATGAGGACGATTCTAGTTTTCTTTCCCGTTATTGAAGATTCCAAAGAGAATTTAAACGGATGCCATCGACGCAGATGTGACTTCACAGAGGTTCAGTTTGAGACCAACAGCTTTGCATTTGAACGTAGTCCTTAAAAACAAACCTGTGCACAGTGGTCAGGGAGTCACAGAGGGAAACG
Source organism: Nelusetta ayraudi (assembly GCF_046127955.1). Taxonomy (NCBI): domain Eukaryota; kingdom Metazoa; phylum Chordata; class Actinopteri; order Tetraodontiformes; family Monacanthidae; genus Nelusetta; species Nelusetta ayraudi. The sequence goes on along the minus strand of NW_027466069.1, from coordinate 169,790 downwards.
TTGAGGCCTGGCTGCATTGCAGCAGCACCTGAGTGATAATTTCATGCAACAACAACAACAACAAGGTCCAGAGGCCGTTCCTGGTTCAGGCCTCTGCTCTGGAAGGACTCAGAAGATAGATGCCTCTTTTTATTGTGTATAGAACCAAAAAAAGAGATCTGTTTTCATGGATGCCAGCTTCAATACTTGTCTTCTCAAAATATCTTGACGTCAATTTAGAGAAGAGAGCGATTCAACTATAGAGACAATAAAAAGCAACGTCTTCCAAAAATCTTTTTTTTAAAAGTTCTTTCAAGACCACCACAGAGACTCTTCATCAACCGTCGGTGTAAAGTGGCTTCTGCTTCTCCTGAGCCAAATAATGCCATCAAACCAAACAACACTAGAAGGACTTGGACTGGATGTTTGGACACGTAATGAGGAAAACACGCCCCCAACAGTGTGTTTGCATTCAAACAGCCTCAGGCACGCTGTTCCTGCCGCGGGTCCAAACAAAGCTCTTGGAGCTCAGCGACGACGACGGCGACGTCTCAGGGCCACAAATCCTGCAGCGTAAATCAGACCTGGCAGGAAAATGAGGCTCGAGGAAATTGAGAGAATGAAAGGCGGACGAGGAAAGAACAGAAAAGAGGGAAGGACGGTGTAAAGCGGAGAGATAGAGAGAGCTGAGTGACAGAAAAAAAAAAAGGCAGGAAATACTACAGAGAGGAAGGCAAGACGGGGTGAAAGAGAGGATGAAGCAGTGAAACGAGGGGGGGGGGGGGTGAGCATCACAGAGGAAGGGGGAGGGGGGAAGAATTAAATAAAAATGCAATAAAACGGCCAGTGTGAAATCAATCTGCTTAGAGTTTTGTTTAATAAAAATTCATGAAGGGCTGCTGGCCGAGAGTCATGAGAAATATTGGTGGCAATGTGGAGACTAGAGAGGATGGAGGAGGTGTGTGTGTGTGTGTGTGTGTGTGTGTGTGTGTGTGTGTGTGTGTGTTGGTTGTGTGAGTTACAGGGCTGCAGTGAGTCTTTGACAGAGCAGACAAAGAGGAGAAGGACTGAAGGTCTCCGTCATAACGGCCTCTCCACCTCCAGCCGTACGTCACGTCTGTCTGTGCACGTCTGCACGCACGTCTTTGTCTGCATCACCGAGCCTTCTTCAAGGCCTTCAGAGCAGCAGCACCCGCAGCAGCAGCAGCAGTAACAGTAACAGCAGCAGTAGCAGCAGCAGAGGCAGCAGTAACAGCAGCAGCAGCAGCAGCAGCAGCAGCAGCAGCAGCAGCAACAGCAACAGCAGCAGCAGCAGCAGTAGCAGCAGCAGCGGCAACAGCAGCAGCAGCAGCAGCAGCAGTAGTAGCAGCAGCAGCGGCAACAGCAGCAGCAGCAGCAGCAGCAGAGGCAGCAGTAACAGCAGCAGCAGTAGCAGCAGCAGCGGCAACAGCAGCAGCAGCAGCAGCAGCAGCAATAGCAACAGCAGCAGCAGTAGCAGCAGCAGCAGCAGTAACAGCAACAGCAGCAGCAGCAGTAGCAGCAGAGGCAGCAGTAGCAGCAGCCGCAGCAGCAGTAGCGGCAACAGTAGCAGCAGCAGTAGCAGCAACAGTAACAGCAGCAGCAGTAGCAGCAGCAGTAGCAGCAGCAGAGGCAGCAGCAGCAACAGCAGCAGTAACAGCAGCAGTAACATCAGCAACAGCAGTAACAGTAACAACAGCAGCAGTCGCACAATGTAAATCTGTTTCCAACACACACTCATGACGCTCTGTGTTTCAGGTGCAGAGCCTGGTGACACCTGCTGACCAGGTGAGAGCAGGTGTCACCTGGTCAGCAGGTGTCCCCTGGTCAGCAGGTGTCACCTGGTCAGCAGGTGTCACCTGGTCAGCAGGTGTCAATGTCACTTCCTGCGACTAAACACCCAAAAATCTGTCTGAAAAACATCATCATTCCAACTTTTAGCAGAAATGTTATGAAAACAGCCCTCACAAAGCAGCACTCAGCCTTTACCAGTCAGCTTCAAGACTAAACATCACATGTGACATGTGACAGCTGCCACCAATAACAATACAGGAATGTTTCTCTTTTTTGCTCTAATTGTTTGATCAAGTTAAAATATACCAAAACATTTAAAATGACAGTGTTGACTTAAAGTTCAGACCTGCTAAATAATCACTGAGAAAAACAGACTTCAGTGTTTCCAACCTCGACCCCATAGTTCACATAATTCCTCAGAAGATCAACCTTCCTCCAAACCTCTGAAGGTTTTTCAATGGTCTGACACATTCAGCCCCAGTTTGAAGAAAGCCTGCAAAGCTGTGTGTTTGTTTGTTTGTTTGTTTGTTTGTTTGAATGTCAGGAAATGAGTGACTGGCAACACACCCTGTTTTCAAATAACTTTGTAACAAGAGGATAATGAAACAAGCAGATAACACAACAAAATGAGCCAAAGGTCAGGGGTCAGATAATAATTCTGGGGAAAAAAAAAAGAAAAAAAAAGCTTTGACAGGATCCAGCTGCAGGAAACACTGTACTCCCTCATCCTCCGGGTCTTTCACAATCGCACACACACACACACACACACACACACACACACACACACACACAGTGGGTAAGTTGTTGTGTCATCTCTTGCATCACTTCATTACTCAGCTGCTGTTGCAGGGCGGCCTGACAGTAAACGTGGGTTGTGTTACTGTGTTATAATGTTGCAGAGCAGCCAGTGCAGACCGACGTCTCATCTCCTTCAAAATAAAATATCAGGAATGTCATCCTGCAGGAGTTCCAGGGCTGCACTCAGGTCTGAAGGTCAGAGGTCAACAGGAGGTGGCAGGTCAGGAGACAGGAGTCATTTTCTATCTGGGGTCACATGACGCAGGGCTCAGGGCCAAGACAATTTAGATAAGAATTCTTTACCTCCGTCCCGTCCCTTCCTTCCTTCCTTCCTTCCTTCCTTCCTTCCTTTCTTTTTCCTTTGAAAGCGCAGCAGGCGGCAGCTTGAGAGTAAAAGTCCTCCTACTTGCTGTTCCCAGCAGCAGTGCTTCCTGGGTAAAACAGGCCCAGTGGCTTCCAGTGTGAGTTGAAGAGACTTCTCCCTTGACAAAAGATATGAAACACCACTGATGTGAACATGATGTGACACCTGTCCTTCCTACACTGCACTCACACTGTACTTCTACTGCACTCACAATGTACTCACACTGCACTCTCAGAGTGTCCCAGAGTTTTGAAGCAGTCAACTGGACCGGGTAACAACAGCCACTGACACTGTAATGTCCCGTTTTGTTTTGCTCACTGCAGAGTGTGAGCGGACCTCAAGTTGCTTCCAACCTTTACAAGCCAGTAGAGCAGTGATAGCTGCCATGCATCAACCACAGCCACTGTGTGGAGAAGGTTGTGAAGACACATGTTGCCATCAATAGAAAGACAGCTTGGTGTTGCATGGAAGAGCTCTACTGCAACATCCACGCTAGTCATCTTAGCACTAGCAGGGCCTGCAGCTGCTTCCTGTGTCGTTTTTAAATAGGACACCTCGCAGCACTTCCTCCCTGGTCTTCACCAACACCAGGAGGACAGTCACTGGTTACAGCAAATGTTTGGAGATGAGGAGTGAGAGTTGATTCATGGGCGTAGCAGCAACCAAACTCCACTGCAAGACACTCAGACGGAGGATTAATAATCATTTGGTTGGGGAATAATGACATGGAGTGATGTCATTGTTCCTGTCCAGCATCATGGAGAAGAATCCCAGTGGAGGTCGGAGCAGCGGCCAATCAGAGAGTCTGTTAGTGACATGAGTGCAGTTGAAGGTTTGATGGAAAAACTCCTTTGAGACGAGGCCACAGTTGGATGGAGGGAGAACCTCTGGCTCTGGAATCACCAGCCTGCACTCCACTGGCACTCTGTCTGTTTCTCCTCATCTTGACGGCTCCACTCTTCTCTCTGCACTCTCACACTCGCAAAGTATTTCAAGAAATAAGCACAACCATTGTGACACAATAGCGCAGAATAAAATCCAAGTGTCAGGCTGTAAGCTTTGCTGTGTTTCTACAGAAACTGCTGGGAGTTTCATCCATGTCTTCAGCACTGAGTGAACACACACACACACACACACACACACACACACACACACACACACACACACACACACACACACACACACACACACACACACACACACGAGTGCTTCCTTCCTGCCTATTGTGAGAGCAGCCAGGGGAATCCCTGCACTGCGTCCTCATCATCTCCAGTGTGCTCTCCCTCTTCTCAGCCATCACTTCACTCTCACAGGGCTGAGGAGCAGCAGCTGAGGGACACCACACAGCTTCCTGCCCCCCACCCCCGACCCAGAAGGTGGAGAAGCAGGCGCTACACTGGGCCACTGCATCAAGCAGAACCACCAAAGACCCAGGGGGCGCTGTTCTCACATCAGAACCCAGCACCTCCAGTCACTGCAGTTCACATCACTGCAAGCCACAAGGGAAGTGTAGTTTCACTGATCAGTTGCAAACAAAGTGCATTGCCAGCTGTGTGTGTCTGCAAAACTGGCAGCAAGAAGAAATGTGACCAAGGTTTTCAAATCTGAATCTTCAACTCAAACAAATGCAATCTTTTTTTTCTTTTTCTTTTTAAAAAGTATAATTGCATAAATATAACTTTGGCTTCTTTGAGCTTCTTTGGGAGTTTCGACAGTATTTCCAGGAGGCCAGGTGTCAAAGTGTCCTCAGGAGGTCCTCAACATCTGGACACACTACTTCAATCACACACACAACAGATTCACTCCAACATCGTGAAAAAATATTGAGGAACATCTAAGGTAGTTTAAAAAAGCAGCAGCAGAAGGAGGAGGAAGAGGAGGAGTAGGTGGAGGTGGATGGGGAGAATGAGGAAGAGGAGGAGGAGGTAGAAGAAGAGGAAGAGGAGAAGGAGGCAGATCAATGAGAGAGGAGGTGCAGCCTAATGAAAGCAGGAGGGATGGAGGGTTGGATGGAGGGTTAGATGTAGGTAGGGATGGAGGGATGGAGGCAGATGGATGAGTGAGGAGGTGCAGCCTAATGAAAGATGGATGATAGGGTGGATGGAGGGGTAGATGGAGGGAGGGATGGTGGGGTGGATGGAGGGTTGGATGGAGGGGTAGATGGAGGGATGGATGGTGGGGTGGATGGTGGGGTGGATGGAGGGAGGGATGGAGGGTTGGATGGAGGGAGGGGTGGAGGCAGATGGATGAAAGAGGAGGTGCAGCCTAATGAAAACAGGAGGGATGGAGGGTTGGATGGAGGGTTGGATGGAGGTAGGGATGGAGGGAGGGATGGAGGGGTGGATGGAGGGGTAGATAGAGGGAGGTAGGGATGGAGGGATGATGGAGGTAGATGGATGAGGGGAGGTGCAGCCTAATGGGGTAGATGGAGGGAGGGATGGAGGGATGGGTGGAGGTAGATGGATGAGGGGAGGTGCAGCCTAATGAAAGCAGGAGGGATGGAGGGTTGGATGGAGGGGTAGATGGAGGGAGGGATGGAGGGATGGGTGGGGGCAGATGGATGAAAGTAGGCGCTGCCTGGTGGCAGCAGTAATGAAGAACACTCAATACTATTAATTGCTACAATGGCTGTGTTCATTTAGCACAGTCGTTAACGGAGTTCTAGAGAGGAGCAGCTCGCCCCCCCTGCAACCCTGTGACCCCCTGACCCCTGACCCCACCACCATCTCTCCTCACAACACACAGCAGGAGGCTCTTTTCCTTCTTATCCTCCTGGATGCAGATTGTTCCTCCACTCCAGCACGGTGACAACACTTTTCCTCCTCCCATCATTAAACACCACACGGTCCCGTCATGTGTGTGTCAGTGTGTCAGTGTGTGTGCTGCCACCAGCTGCTGGGGGCAGTGTGGAGCCATTTCAAGTCATGCGCTAATAGCAGGAGGCTAATTGTCTTCAACCATGTGTGATGGCTTCACATCCAGTGGCAGCTTCTCCCACTGCTGCAGCTCCAGTGCCAGCTGCACCTGACACTGGAGCTGCAGCACACAGCAGAATTATCATCAACATCATTATTATTGTTTATTTTGCTGCTTGTTGTTTTGTTGTTTGTGCGTCAGGTGTCGAAAGTCCTTCTGGCCTTAAACTGCTTAACTGGGAGGGGGACTAACTTAAAGGACATTAACAGAGAGAAAGCCCCTCCCCCAACTCCCCCACACCCCAAGCCCCCTCCCCCACCTGGACAATTAAATCGGAAGGCAATTAAAGGCAGTGTATGGTCCCTGCTGGGTGAGCTGTTAAACAAGATGGGGGTTATTGTCGTTGGAGGAAATGGTCCAGAAATTCAGACACCGCGGCTCTTCTGTTCCATCCATCTGCCCTGCTGCTTCAGTCTCCTGCTGTCCAAACTTCTCTGCTCCATAAACACACCACACAAAGCCCGACACCGCTCACGCCCTCCCGGCCGGGTACATCGGTCCGGCGCAGCCTCAAGCGTCCAGACCATAAGAAGAAAAATAGACGTTGGAGAGAAAGCTGGAAGTTTGAGGAGATTCCCGACCACAGCGCCTCCGACCCGGACCCGGACCTCGCTCGGTTCCCGGAGAAGAAGACGGGAAGGCCCACCCCAAGCTTCCCGTGTAGCCCCGTGCTGCATTTAATGACCTTTACGGAAGCAGGAAGCAGGGGAAACACCTTTCTCCTGAGAGAGCTGCTTTACCGCCGAGGCCCCGAGGTGACGGCACGTTATAAAAGAAGCACGATGGGGGGAGGGGACTGCACGAACGCAGCCATGAGACGCAGGAGGCATCTGTGACTCCATCGCTCGCCGTCTGCAGCGTCTCAATCTCAGGAGAGGAAGGACTCATCGAGCCAGCGCCGCCCTAATGGGCCAAAGTCAAAGATAGATCTGCTGCTTCACACAGCTGATTAACCAGCACACTGTGTGTGTGTGTGTGTGTGTGTGTGTGTGTGTGTGTGTGTGTGTGTGTGTGTGTGTGTGTGTGGAAGAAATAAAGATTATTACAAGCTCATTAAGGAAGACAATGTTTGCATTGCGATCATGCACACAATTAAATAATTGTACCACAGCTGTTTGTATGCACAACCACAGGGTGTCATCACGTGTCATCACCGCCACAACAGTTGTGTGGCTACAGTGTTGTGTTGTTCTGTTTTCCCCCACCTGGTCACAGTCTTCAGTGGGTGGATGAGAGTCTTCACTGGGTGGATGAGGGTCTTCAGTGGGTGGATGAGGGTCTTCAGCACATGGAGGAGAACTTCACACATTCAGCAGGTTGACTTTTTTTCCTATTGAGAAAAAATGTGTGCAAGTATAATG
>NW_027466069.1:65000-157500 GCF_046127955.1 Nelusetta ayraudi | reverse complement strand
CCCCACTGGCCTGCCAACATGATAGATAGTAGAGAGAACAGGACGCGCTTTTAAGAAGGGGGGGGTGGTGGAAAAAAATCATGCTGCAGCAGCTGTCAGACAACAGAGCCCAAGCTTCCATGACCGGCTCTTAACAGAGGCGGGGGGGGTGGGGGGGGTGGGGGGGCTGACAGCTACAAAGCAGATACATGAATCAGATGGATGAGATGATCAAGACGCACAAACACAACCTGCCAGGAAGATGAAGAGGTGAGACTGTCACTGAGGGTCTCACTGGGTTCCACTGGGTTCCACTGGGTCACTGAGGGTCTCACTGGGTCTCCCTGGGTCCCACTGGGTTCCACTGGGTCACTGAGGGTCTCACTGGGTTCCACTGGGTCAATGAGGGTCTCACTGGGTCTCACTGGGTCAGTGAGGGTCCCACTGGGTCACTGAGGGTCCCACTGGGTCTCCCTGGGTCTCACTGGGTTCCACTGAGGGTCAGACCGGGTCTCAGAGGGTCACTGGTTTCCACTGGGTTCCACTGTGTCTCACTTTGTCTGGATCTGAACTGAGGTTCATCATTTACAGGTGGAGGCTGTAAACGGAGGGCTAACCCCGCTGCCCCCTGGTGGAGGTCCAGACTGGATCCAGTCAGTGAGGTGGGCGACCAGGAGGTGGCGCCGCCCTGCTGGCAGTTTGATCAGCAGGCTGCCGGAGGGACAAAGGCGTCGCGTCGTCTCCACACCTCCGTTCCTTCCAGCCGCACTCGCGCGTGCCGAGTCAACAGGTGGCGCCGCACTCGGCCCCTCCCACAGCACAACACTGGCAACGCAGTCAGTGCCAGCAGACAGAAGAAAAGAAATCTGCCACCGTTCATTTCTTTCACTTTTTGCTTTTTGCTCGACCAGCTGAGCAGCTGAACTGACCTCTGACCTCTGACCTGCACGTCTCCCCTTCACTTCTTAAAGTGCAAAGCTGCCTCACTGGCACCACGAAGCTGCTCATGTCTCCAGTCCAGATGGGAAGATTGATACTGGCGATACTGGTGGGATTCAGGAGTAGGAGGAGGTGAAAGGGGGGGGGGGGGATACAGCAGGGGGTCAAACACTGCAATTACTGCAGCATTGATTTCCAGTGGAGGAGTGTTACTGCGTCGATGCTCACTCTAGTCAGGGGGGCTTGGGGGGGTGGGGGTCACTTCCTCCACCTCTCCGTCCGTCCTCATCCTGAGTGGGACTGGGGGAGTGGGGATTGTGTGGAGCTGCAGGCGCTTCTGTCATTTCACTGAGTGTCGCTGTGGAGAGACGTCCAGTCAACCAGCAGCAGGGGGTGTGACGTCAGCCCACTGGCAGTGTCTGATGGGATTCTAGGACTTGGCAATGACTTTCTGATGGGAGAGTTGATTTTTCAGTGGTGGGTGGGGGGTGGGGGTGAGGGTGAGGGTGGGGGTGGTACAGCTCCTGGTTTTCTTCTGAGGTTTTCCAAGGAAGCAGCAGCAGCAGCAGCAGCAGATGGATGCAGAGGGAGCCACTGGTCTGGAGCTTCACTTGGAAACTGAACATCACATCCCATCATCACTCCTCCATCAGATCTTCTCTCTCCTGCCTCGCCACATTCCTCACATGGTTGTTTCCTCCGCCACCCCCCCCCCCCCCCCACACACACACACACACACACACACACACACACACACACACACACACACACACACACACACACACACACCACCACCACCACCACCCACCCAGGCCAGACTTCAGACTGGGGTCTGTCCATGAAACCAGTGGAAACCAGTTTGGAACCCAAACCTCAGTGAAATCATTTGATTACAGCTTCCCGCTGGTCTGGAAGCTGCACTGGCTCGTCAGAGCCTTTCCATCTTGTGTTGAGGTTGTAACACAATAGTGGCTGTGGTTTCTCCTCCAAGGACGAGCTGCAACAGTTGCTTCATTTACTGATTTATCTATTTATTTACTGGAGGCGGGGGGGCATTTTTAATTTGAAATGATCAACTCAGAAAAGTGGAGATGAACCGATGACAGACAAATAGGGGAGAGTGGAAGCAGCGTTACGCAATCATGGAAAAGCAGAGCGACTATTATCCTGATCCCATGTGAAGACAGTGAGCAGCAGCAGCAGCAGCAGCACCAGCCTGCAGTTCTGATGCTTCTCTTGGACTTTCCTAGACCTTGAAAACACACAGTGGTGTAATGGAGCCAGTTGCAGTGGCACTAAGCTGAGGGAAGCTGTCCTGATTCTTCTCCCAGGCTGGTGACAACACAACTGGGAAGCTGCTTGGTCTGGTTTGATCTGGCTTTACCCGTCCCAAAGAGCAAAAATCATGCAGTTAACTGTAAACAGGGGGCTAAATATGATGTTGTCTGGGAAGAAATCTATTTATGGACAATTGATCGTGAACTTCTGCTCCACTCGTTCCCCTGAAGAGGCCTGAAGAAGGCGAGGAGGCTTCAGGAGGACGGAAGCGGAGACATTGGAGGTTGTAGTTACAGCACACATGGAAATAAAGAACAAGCAGGAAAAAATAATGTACCTATGTCTCTGCTGGGCTTGTGCACACAGACTGTGTGTGTGTGTGTGTGTGTGTGTGTGTGTGCGTGTGTGTGTGTGTGTGTGCTTGGCAGGTAGAGGGCTGTGAGTGCAGCCTGTCATCGCCCAGCCCTGATTACTCCGCACCATTCATCAAAGTGTCACCTCGCTGACAGCTGCTAATAAATATACTGCCACAGACCCCCACTCGCACCTGGCAGCTCCCACCTTCTCGCACACACACACACACACACACACACACACACACACACACACACACACACACACACACACACACACACACACACACACAGCGTCATCAGCACCCCGAAACAGCAGCAAACACTCCTCCAATAAGCACCATTTCCTTGGGCTCATTTGTTAATTGCTGCGTTTCCATCACTTCTTCTTCTTCTTTCTTTCTTTCTCTCTCTCTCCCTCTCCCTGTATCTCTCTCTTTCTCAATAAGATTTAACAGGATGTGACCTGCAAAAACATGCGACTTGGATTTCCTTTCGTTCTTTCTTTCTTTTTTCTTTTTTTCTGTGACAAATATTTCACATTTAGAGCCCACATATGATATTGAATTTATTTTTTTTTTTATGTTTGCTTCTTTTCTTCTGGAATAGAGCCGGCGGTCGACAGGTGAGCGAGTGGAAAGACTGCGTGCCAGTGAAGCCACACATTCCCGCCACAACCTGGAGAATGAAGCCCTGGGTCTGCCCTCCAGTGTGAGGTGACCACAGTGACACCACTGCAACATCACAACACCTGCTTCATTTCTCATGTTGGCACAAGTACAAACATCAGGTAAGCGCAGCTTTTGGTCGTCACTTTCAAATCCCTGTGCTTGCTCAGGAATGTATTGTTGCAAAAAGCCAAAACACAGAGAACGATGTGTTGTAGAGTCGGCGGCTGTGATAGGTTGATGTTTACCGTTCTGGAGCCAGTTAGCTTCCTCAAAACATCCTTGTTTCCATCATGACAATATGGCCTCACATTTTCCCAGCATGCTCTGCAACCAGCAGGACACACGCAGATACACTCAGCAGCAGTCATGTGACCTCCTGCTTTTCCCTCCATTTCTCGTCAGAGTGAAACACTGTGTGTGTGTGTGTGTGTGTGTGTGTGTGTGTGTGTGTGTGTGTGTGTGTGTGTGTGTGATTAGGCAGTGAGTGACTGCTGCAGTGATTTGCTCTCTTACCGTAATGGGAGGCGTCTCTTCCTGCACTGCTGTCTGGGCGCCGGCTCCCCCTGTTGGGAGACAGATTGAGTCATTGGGGCCGAGTGAGAGTGAGAGAGTGTGTGTGTGTGTGTGTGTGTGTTGGTGGCGGAAGCCTGGATCTTGGTGCATCCTGCACTAGAAGGTGTCCTTGCCAGGCCGGCAGGGCACGTGTGTGTGTGTGTGTGTGTGTGTGTGTGTGTGTGTGTGTGTGTGTGTGTGTGTGTGCGTGCGTGCGTGCGTGCGTGCGTGTGCGTGTGTGTGTGCACACGCTATGGGCCCCGCTGCGCTGGCAGATGGCGCTGCTGTGTGGCTGGGCCAGGCCGGCTAACTGGACGAGGACGAGGAGCTGGTGGGAGACCGGGAGGTTGCGGGTTCGACTCCCAGTCCGAGCGGAGAGATGGCAGGAGAAGGAAGGTTGAGGGGGTGAAGAATGAAAGGAGGACGAGTGGAGAGAAAGAATACATCACTGTCTTGTACTATTATGTTTGTTGGTGGGTTTTTTTTAGTTGTTTCAAAAGACTTGAGGTGTTGATGAACAACACGTCAAGGATTCTTTCATTTTTAACCCCATCAATGCAATATTTTACATTCCTAAAGTTTAGAGCAACGAGTTATTGGTAGAGTGAAAACAAGCTGAGAAAGAATGAAAGTTGTTGTTTAAGATAAATTCAAGATTCATGACATATTTTCAAGTGCATCCGTCTCACTCAGTTCCTTTAAAAAAGACTAAACTCTTCATCTTCATCCTCTAATTTGCTGTGCGGCGCAACTCAGCGCTGCCAGACGAAACAATAACCCGAGTACCTGTGTGTGTGTGACTGGGCCGGCCAGGTGGAAGAACACTGGGAAGACTGGGAGCAGTGGGCCTGTTAATTAGAGCGGGGTGATTAATGGGACTGGCTCAGCGGGGGCCCCTGGTGGAAGACAACAGCAGCAGCAGCAGGAGTTCACGATGGACGTTGTATGTTAGCCGTCCAGCGTCCGTCCAGCATCCATCCGTCCGTCCGTCCGTCCGTCCGCTACTGTGGCGGCATGGAGGAACGTGATACACTAACACCAGTCCACACCTCACCCCCAACCCAACAACCCCCCTCCCCCAACAATCTGGGCCTCCACTTCCTGTCTGGTGCATGAGGACAAGGCTCAAAGGCCAAAGGTCATCTGTCCCCCTGCTGGAGGGAGGCGGAGTCAGTCCTGGTTTCACCTCCTGCAGTGGGAGGACCTGAGGGAAGTCCTGGTTGGCTCTGACCACCTTTGAGGGACAATAAGTCTCATCATCATCATCATCATCATCATCAGAAGGTCCAGACGAGCCGACCAATGAGGGAGGAGCAGCTGCAGTGTGTCATTATCTTCAGAGCAGCAGCAACAGCAGTCTGAAGGAGAGACCGGCAAAAACCTCCAGTTTCAACACTGCATCCCAGGAAAGTCACTGAGAATAAACTGGCCAGTGACTGGCACTGCAGTGAACACAAGGCTCTGCTGCACAGTGGGAGCACAGTGACAGTGAAGACAAAGTCAGGATGGGATTGGAGGAGGTGAGACAATGCACACCAGTGTTTCCTGTCACTTCAAAGCAGCCCGAAGAAGAAGAAGAAGAAGAAGAAGAAGAAGAAGAAGAAGAAGATTTTTCTGATTTTTGAAAAATAACATTTATTGCCGCTCTCATTTCCATTAATCAATCAAACTAAATAAATAAATAATTTTCTTGGTTTTTTTTTTTTTGAAGAAGAAGAAGAAGAATTTTACAATCACATTTATTTACAAAATACAGATTAAAAAATGATGCACCTTTTCCTAACATAAATAAATGATTCAAAAAGAAATTAAATTAACTAAAAGAATTTAATAATGAACAATAAACATAAAATCAAAACCAAGCCAAAGGAGACAAGAAGAAGAAGAAATGATGCTGCTGTTTAAATATTGATGGATTGTGGTCCTTGAACGCAGCCCGCGTTCCTCTCATCATCACCATCATCATCATCATCATCACCACCACAACCAAACATGCTTAGCATCCAGTCTGTTATCACGACGCATTAATCTCCTTCATCAGCAGCAGCTGAGAACATCTTCCCTCTCACTGCTGCTCTGGCAACTCCTCCCCAGGAACAGAGACGCTCATCAGCTTGTTATGTCAATCTGACACACACACACGCACGCACACACACGCACGCACACACACGCTCACACACACACACACACACACACACGCACACACGCACACACGCACACACACACTCTCTGCATTTGCAAGGAGCTGTAAACTTGTAATGCGTTGGTAGGAGGGGTGTGTGTGTGTGTGTGTGTGTGTGTGTGTGTGTGTGTGTATGTGAGCTGGAGTCAGTGCAGTGTTGCCCCCCCAGAGTCAACACACTGGTGGGTGTGTTGGCACAGTGAGGGGGCTGGTGAGTGGTGTTAATGAGGGGGGGGGGGTTCAAGTCAGAGTGAGACGCTCAGCGGGACTTTACGCAGGTGCTTGTTGGAGTGTCGTGTGTGTGTGTGTGTGTGTGTGTGTGTGTGTGTGGTGTGTGTGGTGTGTGTCGGGGCCACAGGGCAGCCTGACAGAAACTGCACTAATTGTGACCACTGGGTTTTGACCTGGGGGGGGGTGTGGGGGGCTAATATCATCAGCTAATCTGCTGTAACCCCCCCCCACCCCCCCGCTCTGCCAACACAACCGGCGGCATCGCATTCCCCCCCCCCACACACACACACACTCAGCCCCCCCGAGCCCACCGCAGACTGCTGAGTCGGGTTTGTGCTGCTGGAAGCGGCTGCATCTGGCCTCCACTGACAAAGAAGATTAATATTTCTCACACACACACACACACACACACAGTAGTGATGGATCCACTTCAGATGCCACACAGAGGCAGCAGGATGTCCTGCTCCTTCCCAGGCTGCGGACCACCATCCCCCCACCCCCGACACTCCCCTACCCCCCCACACCCCAAACACACACACACCCTCAACCACCCCCCCACCAACCACCACACTCTAAAAAGAATCTCCAGGCCAAAGAAAATACACACACACACACACACACACACACACACACACACACACACACATATATATATACAAGTCCAGCTTTTTGCTGATGCTGCTGCTGCTGCTGAGCTCTGAGCTGTGATGCAGACGTTCAGTGTGATCAGAGCAGCAAAGTGCTGCTGATGTTCCTCCTGGGGAGGGGACGGGGGGGACGGGGGGGACGGGGGGGGGGGACGGGACCAGCAGAGCTTCACTCACCAGTCGCCCGTCTGCTCCTCAACCATCTCAAATAATACAGAGAGAGAAAAGAAGAAGCGACGCTCAAAATAAAATGACAAACAATACTGAATGACGAGTGGAAGGACAGAAATCCATCATCTGCTGAAAATGTAAATTTGTGTTTTTAATTTGACAGAATTTTCTGGCAACTTCCAGTCAGTGATGCTGACGGCCGGCCTTCTAACCTCAAAAGTGAAACTGCAAACACGAGAAGCTGAAAATATCCTTGGGGGGGGGGGGGGGGGGCAGAGGGGGCGGAGGGGAAGCCCGGGACAGAAAGAGCAGAGGGATCTTCCCACACGGCTGCTATTTCTACACCTTCACCCTGCATCATGTGATCACCGGGGAAAGTTCCCGGCATTCCCCCCGACCGCTGCCAACCCTGAGGCCCCGCCCCCCCACCCGGCCGGGGACGGGGGGGGGCACCCTCCTCAACTGCACTCACCTGGAGTCGGTGAGGTGAGCAGAGTGACTCCAGGAGGTAAAAACAAGAAGAAAGTGATTCTCCAGGCCCGGGATTTATGCAAAATTCACTTTTCAGCCGGTAAGTCCAACCAGTCCTTTGACATCCCCCTTTGTGATGTCACAAAAGGCTAGCTGACCGATAGCTCTCCCAGGTTGAAACAGCAGCTCCCTGCCACCTGGTTGTTTCCCTCCAACTGAGCAGAGAATCAGCGCAGCAGGAGGCTTCAAACACAGAGCTAACTGCAGAGTACTGGCCACTGCACAGTACTGCGCTGCTGCGCAGGCAGACGGAGGGAACAACACCTTTTAAACATGTCTGCAAAATGGTATTTAAAATGTAAAAGTTGAAGAGAGCGCAGCAGCACAGAGGCAATCACAAAAACCTGAAAATGATAAAACTGAGCGTAGAGTTCTCTGACTGACTACTGCAGTGCACTGGAATAATAATAAAGGTTATTAAAAAAAAAAAAAAAAACATTTAATTTATTTATTTATTTTTAAAAAAAAAGGAAGCAGACAGGAGCCGAAGAATCAAAAAAAGGAAGCAGACAGGAGCAGAAGAATCAATCTCTCTCTCTCTCTCTCTCTCTCTCTCTCTCTCTCTGAATGTTGTAGAGCAGAGACGACACACTGCAAATGTAAAGTAGGGCTTTGCACTTTATAAGATACATGGAAGGAAAGTGAAACACACACACACACACACACACACACACACACACACACACACACACACACACACACACACACACACACACACACACACACACACACACACACACACGAGCTGACCTTGATATTTGAAGTCCCTCAGTAAATGCCAGAGCAGCGTCCACACTGACACTTCATTAATGGGCCTCCTGCTTCACAACACAATGATGCTCAGGGCAACACCAACACTGCTGCACTGCCACTGGCACAGTACTTCCAGTTTAAACCAAGGCCAGGCTGAAGTTCACTTTCATCAAATACATTTTAATGCTCTCCAACGTCCAACGGATTTTTACATCTTAAACCAAACACCCCACCCCCCTCCACACACACACACACACACACACACACACACACACACACACACACACACACACACACACACACACACACACCTTCCTACATCGTATTTTAATGAGGTTCAAATGTGCAAGATGCACAAAAAAATAGCAACCAAACTGGTTTCACTGGCTTCACTGGTTTCACTGGTTCTCAGGCTTCTTCTTCTTCCATGAGGGTTTATATCAAACTGAAGGTGTGTGTGTGTGTGTGTGTGTGTGTGTGTGCGGGGCAGAGAAAATAGGTAATAGCATTTAAAGCCAAATAATAAAACACCTTTATGGTGTAATTTTTCCACCAGTGATCTTTTTAATATGAGGCTGTGGAGGGAAACACTGGTGAACATTAGAGAAATGAATAAGTGCAGTGTGAAGTGTCATGATCAAACTTGTAATGTTGTTTGGCTGATATTGTGGCTGTGTTCTTCCATCCAGCAGCAGCAGCAGCAGCAGCAGCTTCCATGTCCTGATAAATAATTCATTTTTTAATCTGATTCCCTGGAGCCATTCTCACTGCGTTAGTCACATATTCAATAACAGCGCGCAGTGAATAATCTGGCCGTGCGTTTCTGTGACCCCCCCGCCCCCCCATCTCTCACACACACACACACACACACACACACACACACACACACACACACACACAGGCAGTGTGAGGAGACGGGTGTGACGGCCTGGAGGAGGAGGTGGGAGGAGCACTGAAGAGGAGTCAGGCTCTCCGTCATCACTCAGCAGCTTGACAATCAACACATGCACGCACAACTACTACACAACCTGGCTGGGATCAGTCATCTCTGTCATCATCAGCGCCACACACGTGCACCAGGCCGAGCACGCAGGCCACGGCTCCCGTCAAACTACACGCTTCAGCAACACGCTTCAGCAACTCAACAACACGCTTCAGCAACACGCTTCAGCAACACGCTTCGGCAACACGCTTCAGTAACTCAACAACACGCTTCAGCAACACGCTTCAGTAACTCAACAACACGCTTCGGCAACACGCTTCAGCAACTCAACAACATGCTTCAGCAACACGCTTCGACAACACGCTTCGGCAACACACTTCAGTAACTCAACAACACGCTTCAGCAACACGCTTCAGCAACACGCTTCAACTACACGCTTCGACTACATGGTTTGACAACACGCTTCGACAACACGCTTCGACTACATGGTTTGACAACACGCTTCGACAACACGCTTCGACTACATGGTTTGACAACACGCTTCGACAACACGCTTCGACAACACGCTTCAATGCAGAGAAAAGCTTTTTAAAAAGAGAAGCTTTATGAATTTCAGACTGGCCTTTGTGCGACATTTAATAGTGAGGAAATGATTTGCAGTGTTCCTGCTGCGCCTGCAGCTCCTCTTATATTTCTGGCAGTCTGTGGAAATGCTCCAGTGGAAGAGTAAAAGCAGGGAACCGTGGGAGATTATTGTGGGATAAAATGTTTGGAGGATTTCTTTCATTCAAAAGGCAAAAGTTGTGTGTGGATAATAAAAACCAAGTGAACGGTGGATTTCTCCTCTGCTCGCTGTCCACATGGTGGCGCTGTTGAGCGCTGATGGACTGAAAATTCTGACCAATCATGAAAGCTTCCCAAAATCTCAGAGCTCAACACAAAATGCAACAACTGAAGCTAATAATTAAAACCTGGCAATCATTTCATGCAGCAAAATAAAGCAAAAGAGAAAAGTAAAAAAATGCAAGTTAAAACTATTAAAAAAAAGCTCAGAGTCCGGGTTAGTTAGGGTTAGGGTTAGGGTTAGTTCATGTCTGACTGAGGGCCTCAAAATATGGAGATTGTTTAACAAACCACTTTACTGTCTTGAAACTGAGGAGTCGTCCAAAATGATGCACGTGTGTGTGTGTGTGTGTGTGTGTGTGTGTGTGTGTGTGTGTGTGTCTTTGTTTTTGTTGAAAGTCTCTGAATAAAGAGAAGATCAGTACGTCAAACATCCAATTAGCACTGTGGTGTCAACTCAGCAGTTTGTTGACATTTGCCGGCATTAAGTCACTAAATTTGAAGTTGCTGCTCGGACCTTCAGCTAAAACTTCAACTATTAACCGCGTTCAACAGCAGCGCGTTGCATTTGGAGAGCGAGCGAGTGAGCGTGAAGCCACATCAACAGGATCATCAAGTTAATGATGAGGGGGAAGGCGGAGAGGCGCGCGCGCGCGCGCACGCACGCACACACACACACACACACACACACACACACACACACACACACACACACACACACACACACACACACCCTGGAGCGCAGCGCTGCGACTCACGATTTCGTTTGACAAACCTTGAGCACCACCTAGTGTTGATTTTCTTCTTCTTCTTTTTTTTCAATCATTCACATATGAACCCGTAATAACGGGAAGAAAAGCTGTCGCTCATCAATGTTGACAGCAGTAATATTTTCATCTTCTGCTTTTCATTGCATTTTTAAGTGAAATTTTGGTTGACTGAAGGAAGAAAATGTTTTCTTTTTGTCAGGCACATTAAGATATTTGATGCTTGACGCAGCAGCATCAGTTGAATGGAGCGACGAAGCCAAGATGGTTTGAATAATAAATCTCTGCTTCATGTTGAAGATCAGTTTGGGGTGAAACTTTCACACTGCCATAAATCCCAGCAATATGTTGGCAGTAAAAGTGTCTGTAAATCGCAGTGATGGTGGTTTGTTTGTGTTTGTTCTCAGGCTAGTGGGCAGGAACCCCACTCAGGTGGGTCAGTGAGATCCAGTCCGCTCCAGCAGCAGCTCAAGCATCGTGTTTTCATCCCAGACTCGGGGAAATGTTTGTGATTAACAAAATTCAAATGAAAAAAGCCCAGCGCGGCGGTGATGATGGAGCAGCAGCGAGCCATCCGAGAGGCGAGGAGGCCTTTTTCTGCAATCTTAGCACCAGCTAATTTGGTGCAGGGGGAGTTAACGCACCTGCCAGCAGCTGCTGACCAGGCGGATTCTGCTGCTGCCGCTGCTGCTGTTTACGCCGTCAGTTTAAGGCCCTGAGAAGAGACAGCCAGCCGGGGGAGAGAACTTCTGGATGGGGAAAGACAGCACACACACACACACACACACACACACACACACACACACACACACACACACACACACACACACACACACACACACACACACACACACACACACACACACACACACACACACACACACACACACACACACACAGATCCCAGGCTGCTGCCAATAACAGGCCATAGTAACGTGTGAAAACGTTGACTGCTTGATGATTTATGGAGGTTATTTGTGGCTTTCCAACACTCCTCTGATGCCCCTCCACCCCTCCTCCCCTGCACCCCTCCTCTCCCCCTCCTCCTCTTCCCCTCCTCCTCTTCCCCTCCTCCTCCTCCTCTTCCTCTCCGGGCCACCACTTCCCTTCCTGCTGCACCGCTTCCGTGCAATGTGAAGATGATTAATAATGCGTAATGTGGTGCGAGCAGCCGGCTGTCCGTCCGTCCGTCCGTCACTCGACCACGTCTGACTTCCCTTGAAAGGTCCACAGCTGCTGAATGTGGCGTTGACGGGAGGGACGTCGCAAAAGGTTTTTCTGGTTTGAAAATTTGGTTTGAAAAAAAGCGCACGCAGGAGGGAGAATGTGGCGTTTGCATGGAGCGGAATGGAACGCACACAGTTGAGCTCATGTCAGTGATCATGTGATCAGTTAGTGTCTGTGAAAATCTGGGTGTTGTCGTTCTTTTTATTCAGATGTGGATCAGTGCACAGATCCATAAATAAAGATGTGAGCAGTGAGACACATGAAGAAGTGGCAGCGGAGCTCTGGGTGTCTGCTAATGCTGACACATCCATCACCAGCTAACTGTGTGTGTGTGTGTGTGTGTGTGTGTGTGTGTGTGTGTGTGTGTGTGTGTGTGTGTAGGAGGAGGATCAGGCCAGAGGAAGAGGAGGCCACGGTGCCAGCTCCTCATCCATCACCTCCAGAGGAAACAGGGAGATGTTTTCTCACAATCATCCCTGGCTTCCCTCCTCCTTCCCTGCAGTCTTCAGAGAGCGGCAGGAGGAAGAGGGCGGCAGGACGGCAGGACGGCAGGAGGAGGAGAGCGGCAGGAGGAGGAGAGCGGCAGCGGTGGTGGTGCCTGCCGCGTTCCTACAGCCAGGCCAGGAATTCCTCCCTTTCTGCGACTCACCCTCTTTACCCTTTAGCACCCTCCCCCCCGCCACACACACACACACACACACACACACACACACACACACACACACACACACACACACACACACACACACACACACACACACACACACACACTGGCCCCTCCTCTGCAGACGTGGGGGGGGGGCCTTCAGTCTAGAGATCATTACCTTTACATTATTAATGTATGATGGCCAAACCACAGAGGACGCTGCAGCCAATGAGGAAGAAAGTGACTGCGTGTGGCGTTCAGGAACCTCCAGTTCTGGAGCCACCGCACTGGAGCACTGCAACACACTCAACTGATTATGATCAATGGTCCCTCCAGTGGCCAATACTGTGACAACTGCACCAAGAAGACTTCACGCCAAATGGATTCTAATCTAATTTTTTGATCTTCTTCTCGTGTTTGATTTCACTGTGATTTTGCCAACAAAGAATCTAAATCAAAAGCTGTCCATCAAACACACACTGTTTATTCTTATCTTGCAGAAGTCTCATGTGATTGATTCTCCATGGAGGTCGTCCATCACTGACAAGCATCAAAGAAAATAGATTTATTTCTATTTTCTTTGGGATTATATGAGGTCTTGTAGTTATTTATTATTACATGTGTTGCATCCAGACTGACAGAAGCAACTTTACAGACAGTATTTAATGTACCGGATAAAAAGATTGAAAACTGCTGAAAACAAGCTGGACGTGAACAAATAATGAATGTTTAAAAAAAACGTGTCTGTGTGCGTGCGTGCGCGCGTGTGTGTGAGTGTGTGTGTGTGAGTGTGTGTGTGTGAGCGTGTGTGTGTGTGTGTGCGTGAGTGAGCGCGCGTGTGTGTGTGTGAGCGCGTGTGTGTGTGTGTGTGTGAGCGTGTGTGCGTGTGTGTGCGTGTGTGAGCGTGTGTGCGTGTGAGTGTGTGTGTGTGTGCGTGCGTGAGCATGTGTGTGTGTGCACAGGTCTGCAGTGAGCCTGGGTGCAGCTGAATTAAGCGGTGCGATGTGTGTTTCATTAAATGCTCAATATATCTTGTGTTTTCTGGATCATTTAAGCCCCATTACAGAACAGTGGCACTGCTTTAATTTCTAAAGTGCCTTTCAGAAGGAATCACCTCGGGCACTCACTCACTCACTCACTCACTCACTCACTCACTCACTCACTCACTGCCAGGCATTGCCTGCTGCATGTCGATGTGCAGAAAAGTCGCTGCAAACACGACTGAGAAGAGAAAACAACTCCTCATCACAGTGCAGTGAAATGCTGCAGCTTTGCTGCTTGCTGCACTGCATCTGCTCTGGTTTTGCTTTTTGTTCAACCAATGACATCAGCTGTGGTGCAGTTGCAGTGGTGGCGCCACCTGCTGACTTGGCCATTGTTCCTGTGGGCTCTGCCAGTTTGGCCCAGGGACGAACTCTGAGGGGCCAAGGTCACATTCCACCAGTGTGTGTGTGTGTGTGTGTGTGTGTGTGTGTGTGTGTGTGTTCAGCACTGGGACAAACAAACACGTCCATCCACTGAGTCTCTTGCAGGCAGGAGCAAACTACGGCCGGGAGTTAAACACCCTGGTGGTTCTGGGTGGTTCTGGGTGGTTCTCGATGGTTCTGGGTGGTTCTAAGAGCTAAACACCCTGGTGGTTCCAGGTGGTTGTGGAAGGTTCTAGGTGGTTCTGGATGGTTCCAGGTGGTTCTAAGAGCTAAACACCCTGGTGGTTCTGGATGGTTCTGGATGGTTCTAGGTGGTTCTAAGAGCTAAACACCCTGGTGGGGCTTCAAAGACTCTGACTTGGTTGCAACTTTGCTTCATTTTCCATTGACATTCTAGCAAGATGTTTCCTCCATGATATCCCAGGATAGATTGTCTCCTCCTATGAGGAGGCTCACCACGACACTCCATGCATCTGCTGCTGCTCCGGCTCCTCTGTCACATGCAGCGCTTCTTTCATATAGAGGGAGAAAAAACGTAAGCATTTGCAAAGCGGAGGGTGTGAAGGTGTGTGTGAGGTGTGCTGAGCCAGCGGCAGGGAGGTGGGGAGGGGGGGGGGGGGGGGGGGGGTTGTTGAGAGGAAGTGATACAGATTGAGTGGACCTCCTGTCTGGGTTTTGCGGCTAAAGTGCTAAACGCTCCAGGAAAGCAGATACACCTGGACTTCCTGAAGAGATTGGGGGGGGGGGCGTGGTCCGTCCCGTCCCGGCCTTACAGTGTTATACTGGGCCCAACATGGACTGAGGGCTGCTTGGTCCTGGCCCTGGTCCTCGTCCTGGACCTGCTGGCCGCTAATGAGATGAAGTGTGTGGATGATCAGCGGAGCCTCCACTCAATGCCATCAAATCATCCTTCACAAAACACTCAATATGCATTTGGTGTCGGCTTTGTGGAAATAGGATGTCACCCCCCACCTTCCCCCCTCATGCTCTTAGAAGGGGGGGGGCTCGGGGGGGTGAAAAACGCCAAACTGAAGTCATCCATCACGGTGCAATAAAAGCGGCCTGCAGCGCTTCGAGGGAGTGAGAGGGAGTGAGATGTTTGCGTTGGGCCACTGACTCTGGGAGGCGGAGTGATGTGGAGGAGCCGCTCCTTTTATTATTAGACGAATTGCATCATTAAATCACATTATAAAAACAAAAAATGCACCATTAATTTTCCTCCCCAAACAGACGAACGTCCACGACTCGCCGTCCCCCGAGCCCCCCCCCCCCTGTCAATCCCACAAGCTATTCCCTTCTATGATGCAGACCAGTGGGGTCGGGAAGATCCGTGTTCAGGGCACTGCAGTGGCAGTGGCAAGGCAGCAGGAGGCTGGAGAACCATGCTGGAGCTGGACAGACTCACTGCTGGTGTCTCCTTTCCTCTTCTTCTGCCCTTCCTCCATCACGACCAGCAGCAGCATGAATAATAGATGAAGCCAGTGATGAGATCAATCACAGGACATCAGTCTGGAAGATGAGAGTGGACGGAGCGGGACGCACACTGCAGACCTGCTGTCAGCAGCAGCAGCAGCAGCAGCAGACCAGGAGACCAGCAGACCAGTAGACCAGTAGACCAGGAGGCCAGGAGACCAGCCAGGAGGCCTTGGAATAGATGACAAGCAGGGGGCCTAAAAAAACATCCTGGGGCCTGAATTTCTCACATGCAGACGGGTTTTTAGCAGCAGGTTCGTGGTCAGCCTGGTATTGTTGGACCTCGGTGAACATTCTTGAAGAAGTGATGCTTGTGCAGGAAGCCAAAGCCAAGATGGAGATGATGAGGGTGAAATGAAG
Organism: Nelusetta ayraudi; assembly: GCF_046127955.1. Lineage (NCBI taxonomy): Eukaryota > Metazoa > Chordata > Actinopteri > Tetraodontiformes > Monacanthidae > Nelusetta > Nelusetta ayraudi. Next base: position 141,527 of record NW_027466069.1, on the reverse strand, counting down.
CTGAAGGCTCCAGTGTGTCCAGTAAAGAAGCCCAGTAAGTAAGGAGGTCCGCGTTTGGTGTTTGGTTCACTTACATGTTCTTATATATATGAGAGTGTATAATAATAATAAGAATAAGTGTTCCAAGGGTGGGAAAAGCAGCTGGCTTTGACTGCACTGCCAGTTCACACTGGTAGTGATGCATCTGTGGTGAGATTTTACCAATATGAAAATCATCAATCAAGACAAATTTTACACACAGGACCTTTAAGCCTGCATAAACCAACCCCCTCTCCCAACACACACACACACACACACACACACACACACACACACACACACACACACACACACACAGCTGTGACAAATGCAAACTAAAGGTTCGTCTATTCATCACAGCTGATGACACGCTAGGAAAACCACCACTTCCTGTTGGTTTCTGCTCGTCCTCCAGGAGGCCACGACGACGCCGGGGGACGCAGGCGCGCACACACACACACACACACACACGCACACGCAGCTCTGCATGGCCGTGAAGATGAATCCGGAAGATTCCAGACTGAGCAGGAAAAGTCCAGTTGAGGCCGCAGCCCGGCAGTGATTCATGTGGGCTGAGCTCCGTCCACATTCATTATCAGCTGCAGGTGCAGCAGCAAAACTGCTGCTGCACCTGCAGCTGCAACCCAAGACACACACACACACACACACACACACACACACACACACACACACACACACACACACACACACACACACACACACACACACACACACACACACACAGAGTCTGGTAATAAATAAATGAATAAATAAATAAATAAATAATAAAGTGAAGCAAACGCAGGCAGCCGCTGCCAGGCTGTGCTCTTATTGCCTGAGGGTGGCGCTATAAGTGAGGCCGAAGAGCAATCGCTCACCCCCAGACAGCAACGACGACAAGGCAAATAACCCACCAATAGCAGAGCAGAGTGTTTGTCCTGGAAAGTTCCCTGGTGCAGCTCCAGCACCAGCTGCTCCGCTCCACCTCGTTCTCCTCCTCTGACGGAGCAAATCCTTGACAGAGCGTCACAGCCACCCAGCCTGCCTCAGCAAAAACAACGCCTTCATAAAAACTACAGCAAAGACCACATGCAGGTGGAGACCATCAGAGAGCAGTGAGCTGCAGGCAGGAGGGAATAGACAATAAATGAGATGACAATCAAAGGTTCGGCTCAGGTGGTTTCCTTCCTGAAGACCTCAACATGTGGACTGCGGTGTGTCACTAAACCAGTCCAGCTGGCCTGACCCAACCCTTCTACCTCAAGATGACCTGGATGCCATTGTGGGTCGGCTCTTGTGTAGAGCAACTCTGTCGCTTGTGAAGACAAAAACTCATTCATACAATTAACTGCAGGGAGGCAGAAAATGAAAAAATTAATGGAGTCAAAGGAAGTTCTCACACCAGCATGTGTCCGTGTGTGTGTGTGTGTGTGTGTGTGTGTGTGTGTGTGTGTGTGTGTGTGTGTGTGTGTGTGTGTGTGTGTGTGCCACTGCTGTGTGCTGTGTCACTGAGCTCCACTCACTGCCCTGCATTAGACCCCTGCTGCCACACCACCATTACTCCCACGCTGGGATCCAACCAGGAGAACAAAGTGAGCGCGGTGGGTTGTGAGCTGGAGAGAGAGAGAGAGGGACAGAGAGAGAGAAAGAGAGAGAGAGAGAGGGACAGAGAGAGACAGAGAGAGACAGAGAGGGAGAGAGAGACAGACAGAGACAGAGACAGGGAGAGAGGGGGGGCAGAGAGAGAGGGGGGGGTAGAGAAAGAGAGAGGGGGGGCAGAGTGAGAGAGAGAGGGGGGCAGAGAGAGAGAGAGGGGGACAGAGTGAGAGTGAGAGAGAGAGAGAGAGAGAGTGAGAGAGAGAGAGAGAGTGAGAGAGAGCGAGAGAGAGAGGGACAGACAGACAGACAACTCAGAGAAAGTCAAGAAGATTCAGGGTGCGTTCACTTCAACAATGTTCAGCACTGCCAGCGTCTCCCAGTGGGAACAACTTGGACGTGGCCCACTGACACCAACAGGCCGCTGAGGCCCAGCAGTGTGAGTGAGCACATGCTTGTGAACGCCAGCTCACTGCAGGTCTGCAGTTCTACTCGACCTTTGCAGTAGGTGACGTTCACAGTGTTGAGCTGTCAGCAACTCTGTGGACCTTCTGAAGAGAAGGAGGGGAAACACTTCAACACAGTCTGGACCAAGAGGAGCTTCTTCTCTCCTCTCCACGTGCGGGTGGTTTCCCTGTCTTCTCACCAGCAGCCGGTGGCCTCCAGAAGATGCAGCCCAAGCTCAATATGTCCAGGAGGAACTTGGTGGAGAGAATTATTAAAAGGCTGTGCAGGCGTATCGCGTTACAAACTCACAGTTGTGAAGGCAAACTACAAAGCGGGACTGCAGATCAAAATGTGCAAGACAGCACTGCGACTCGGCCATTGATTTTCTCCACTGTCTCAAGGTCACATCGCTGACCATACGCCATCACCTTCCTGTAAAATGCTACTTGACTCAAGCCATGTTTCTCCACTTCCCTGACAGCTCAGGCAGACACAATCAATACTGTTAATTGTTTTCACTGTACCAATCACTTTTAAAGGGCGCGTCACGTGGAAATAATGGAAAAATAAATTCCAACATGTTGCGCAACATGGGAGACGTTAAACTGCTTGGACGAAAGCTGATCCTATTGGGTGGCAGCTGATTAAAATATGAATATGTAAGATGAAGAGAGAAGCCCGGGTGTGTTGGTATTGAATGGAGAGCAGTGCTGCAGCAGGTCAGGAGATGTTCTCCCAGGGCAGAGTGGGGAGCCGGCTGTCAGCCCATGAAGAATCTCCACCCCAGTTCACTTGTTATTGTGCTGTCTGGCTGACAAGTATACCTATAGACTGAGTATTTATTTCCCAAATGTTTTGTTCCGTTTTCCTGCAATGATGTATGTTTCTTTTATAAATCCATCGCCGAGCCTTTTAAGCCATAAACAATATTTCTGCAGGCCAGATTCCTTGTGCAGCAGTCTTGGGGAACCTTGAGATCTCCAGCCTCTGATTTAATGGCTCGTAATTCCTGAAAGGCCATCGCTCAGAGTGCACGGCGCTGCTGCTGAGCAGCATCCTCACGCTGGGCGAGCGAGAGGGCGGCCCGGCGCTCCGGCCTCCACCCCGGCCGCCCCAACACGCCATCAAACTGCTCAGGTGGACACAGAACCGAGCTCCTCCTCCCGCCGCTGCAAGCCACCAGCAAGAACATCCTGCCAGTGGATCAGGTGGCACCAGAGAACCAGAGAACACGTCTACTGCGGCTGCAAACCGTAACAGTAATAAACTGTCTGGGTCAGCATTAATATGATGGCACTGTGTTATCCCTGAGTGACGTCACTAAAGTTCTGCTTCCAAACCAACGTGGACCGGGTCCAACACAGCATCGGCTTTATCACGAATCAACAATGATGATCAAAAACAAATGGCTAAATATGAAGACGTGTCAAGAGTTTTGCCTCCAGTCAGGTCCACAATAATATACATACTGTATACTATACACATACATCCCCATGCAGCTAGGTGTACTACACCAGGTCCACAATAATATACATACTGTATACTATACACATACATCCCCATGCAGCTAGGTGTACTACACCAGGTCCACAATAATATACATACTGTATACTATACACATACATCCCCATGCAGCTAGGTGTATTACACCAGGTCCACAGTAATATACATACTGTATACTAGACACATACATCCACATGCAGCTAGGTGTACTACACCAGGTCCACAGTACCGCTTGGCCAAAGTACTTGAAAGTTTGTCTAAAAAATGAGCACTCAACAAAGTGACAGAGGAGGAGAGAGGAGGAGCAGTTGAAGGCAGTGATTGCAGTGCATCTCTAATTGTCCTGCCGCTGCTCCTCATGTTTAATCCCTGCTGCCTTCATTAACAATGGATGAATTAATTAGAAGCCTTCACAGGATTTGTGCACAGTGAGCCGGGAGATAAAACACAGCCTGAGCCTCGGTGCGTCCGCTCTGCCTGCGCCTCCTCCGTCTCCCCTGCGCCCCCCCCCCAACCCCACACCCCCAACCCCCGCTTAATTGTATTGTTTGCTCGTTGCGTCGATAGCAGGATTAATTTCACTATAGATCAGGATTATTGACCCCCTCGTCAATGTTATTCCATTTCTGTAAGGTGCTAATTATAGGGAACAGGGGAAAGCAAATTGCATTGTAACTTGTCTCACTTGTTTTCCGATAAAGCAGAAAGCAAACAACATTCATCCCCGCTCAGCCGCTCAATCCAAGCGCTATCTCTCCGTCCACCCGAGCACCTGGGAGGCCCTGGTCCACCACTGACAGCCTTCACACCTCACACACACCTCACACACACCTCTGCTTCTTCTGACCCGCAAGTCCACTTCTCCTCACGCTTGCTGCTCCTTCCCGGCTGTCCCGGCGTCGCCTGACGGTGGAGGGAGGAGCCAGCTCCTCAACCACCAACCCACTGGACCAGCGATGCACTCCAGCACCAACACAGCCCCAAAGACACTGGCTGACAACTTCTGCCAATGCAGGGGACCAAGTGAGCTAGCGCCACCTTGAGACAGAGCCACTCAACTGCACTGCATGGCTGCATGGCTGCATTGCATGGAGGAAGAGGAGGAGCAGGGGGAGGAGCAGGAGAAGCAGGAGGAGGAGCAGGAGGAGGAGCAGAAGGATCAAGAGGAAGAGGAGGAGGACGAGGAGGAGCAAGGAGAGGAGGAGGAGGAGCAGGAGGAGGAGCAGGTAGAGGAGCAGGGGGAGGAGGAGGAGGAGCAGGAGGAGAAGGAGGATCAAGAGGAAGAGGAGCAGGAGGAGGAGCAGGAGGAGAAGCAGGAGGAGGAGCAGGAGCAGGAGGATCAAGAGCAGGAGCAGCAGGAGGATCAAGAGGAAGAGGAGGAGCAGGAACAGGAGCAGGAGCAGCAGGAGGAGCAGGAGGAGGAGCAGGAGGAGCAGGAGGTGTCTTCAGACAGGGGAAGTGTTTCAGTGTCTTGAGGCTGTGATTCTTCCTGTGATTCTTCCAGGCCTTAATTAAAGATGTTTTATGAGTGAAGAAGCTCTGCGTGGCTCCTTCCAGAGGTCCAAGGACCTGGAGCACAACGAGCCTGAGACCCCGCACCTCCCCCCACCTCCCCCACCTCCTCTCCGGCAGTCCTCTAATGAACTGAAAGGTCAGAGCACTAATAAAACTATTAGCAGAAATGAATCTCTCAGATGTGTTAATGCACTTTTAATTCCTGTTAGCAAATTTCATCCCCCAGCAGTTTGCTGCCCGCTAATGAGAAATAAAACGGGCCGCTCTGGGGAAGGGTGGGGTGGTGGGGGGTGGGTCGATGCTCGGGCTACTTCACAGCAGGCTTCGCACTCACACAGAGGCAGCAGTCTTACACACTTGGCTCCTCCACCTTCCACACAGTGTGGTGGAGGTGCTGGTGTTATTCACGGACCGAGGCCTGTTTTCAGCCCTGTGATTCTGCAGGGTTAATTAAAGAGCACATCTCCATCTGTTCTCATTCAGCCTCAGCTCAGAGTCTCCCGACCAAGCACACACACACACACACACACACACACACACACACACACACACACACACACACACACACACACACACACACACACACACACACGGGATCACACACACACACACACACACGGGATCACACTTGACTCGTCTTCTCCTCCTTGTCATCAAAGGAGAGACAAAAAAGAAAAAGGCAGCGGTAAAGAGTTCGGAGAGACGGAGAAAAACAAGGTGGGGACTTGAGGCCATGATGTGACCTTTGACCTGGTTGTCTCCTGACCCACTAATGAGCCCCAGACGAGGCCTGACCCCAGTCCTCCAGGAGCCACCACTGACAACAAAGCCATTGTAGGCGACACGTCCACCGTTTGTACAAATGCGTCGGTGCGCCTGCGGTGACACTGAAGGCCACAAGGGGCAGACAGGGGTTAGAAAAAAGGAAAAAGGAAGCGTCACAAGACACATCTGTGGTATTTCAAAAAGATGCCAATGTCAGTGGAAACTCAGCAATAGGGAGTTAGCAGTCAGCAATGCAACTCGAGGCCCAAACATGTTTTTATTTTTCATTTTCAGTGGAAAGCAACACACACCATGGTTTAAATATGAAGCAACCCAAAGCGGTTCCAGTTCGAGCTGAACCACTGCATTCTGGATCAAACCTTGCACCAGTAAAACGTGTCTTTGAATGCTGGAACAGCAATGCCAAATATTATATTCAATGGAAAATAGTAACAGCAAAAACCCACCATGGCTTCAACAGCGTGCTGGACAGGAAGTGGTTGATAATTAAATATGCAACATTGAATAAATGGACAACAAACTACAGTAAGTTTAGAAAGTGAAAATGAAAGATCTAGTTTACCAAGCTCCTCACTCCTGCCAACAACACTCACACTGTGACAGTGACCACTGAGCCCCAGCAGCAGCCCCAGAGTCACTGGAAGCACCGTCAATGCCAGGAAGAGCCAGCAGGGGAGGGGCCAGACACTCTATTACCAGATTGAGCCTTTTAATCAATAAAGAGATCAAAGATATTTTAATCAAAGACATATTTCCTTGTTTGTCTAATGCTCGTGCCGCCGCCGCCACCGTGCGCATCATCTTTAACTGCTGAGAAGGATGCATAATGCGCTCCCAGAGAGCCGCTCATCCATAGCAGACCAGTCAGCAGAAACACACACCGGCCCGGCCCAGCGCGCAGACACTCCACCGACGCCAAATTGCATTAGGATGTCCATATTAAGGGGGAAATTGCATCCTGTAAACTAGAATATTATTTCCACACGCACACAAACAAGCTGCCAGCGCACACACGCAGACAAACCATTTTTCAACATCACGTTCCCTGCAACTGCGCTCACTTTTCAGCAATGGATCCATACTCAAATTGTTTCTCACACACACACACACACACACACACACAAACACACAAACACACAAACACACACACACACACACACACACACACACACACACACACACACACACACACACACACACACACACACACACACACACACACAAAGTCCTAGCGTGCCTCTATTAGTCTGTTGGCTGTTTGTCGGACATGGCTGCATCCGCCTGCTGTGGCTAAAGAGCGGCAATGAGATTAGAGGGAAACTGGAGCTGCTCAGGCCGCTGCTCTGAGCTCACTGTGGGCCTAACAAGTCCAGAGGTGCTGGGCCCGCTGGATCAGGTTCCAGGGGCTAATGGGTCATATAGCAACCGACACCTAATTGAGTGATAGAGTGCACGCATTAAGCTCTGTAGATGTGTGTGTGTGTGTGTGTGTGTGTGTGTGTGTGTGTGTGTGTGTGTGTGTGTGTGCGGTCAATTCACTTTTACCATATTATTTCCATTTTCTTTTCTTCTAATTAACCGAGGTGTGTGTGTGTGTGTGCGGCTGTGTGTGTGTGTGTGCGGCTGTGTGGGTGCGTGTGGTCCACGCCAGCCTGCTGAGCGCCAGGGAGCAAACAGCAGCTCCAGTAATAGTGATTCATGCTTTCCGTCAGAGCCTGTGACAGCTCGGGTTCGATCCTGTGCTCAGTGCGATGTAGCGGCCGGAGCAGCAGCAGCAGTAGCAGCAGCAGCAGCAGCAGCAGCAGCAGCAGCAGCAGCGGTGGGTGCCGGGCTACGGACGTCATCATAACTGCTGAGGGAGTGTTGGGCTGCTGACATATTGATTGACCCCATGTTAAGAGATTTGATAGATTGACCCCAGATTCTTTATGTTGGAACGGTGGAGCGTTAAAGAGGGGAAAGTCTGGGGGAAAATCACAGCCATTGACATCACTTCAATATGTGGGAGGTTCTTCCACAGTGGAACGTTTTGACAAATTTGCCTACTGCCATAATCCCTCATATTGCCATGAGTGGGAACGTTACCTGTAATTGTTGGGGGGCAGAGACGCGAGGTGGTCAGCAAACAAACTGAGACGTCAGCTTGGTCAGCTTGGATGGGTTAGGTTAGGGTTAGGGTTAGGGTTAGAGTTAGGGTTAGGGTTAGGCTTGGATGACAGTGGCCTAACTAAAGAAATCCCTCCGCCCAGGCGGAAGCTCTGGAACGTAGTTTTGGCTTGGCATTCGGCCTGAAAACAACTCTGTCTGGTCACGTGACATTATTGTTTGATAGCATGGAGAATGTCCAGATACCTTATATAAAGTCACCCTTCAGGTCCACACCTCACCTTAGAGTCAACACATCCAGGAATGAATGGCTTGATTTGAAAACATCGTCTTTCCTCCGTGCCTGGGACAACAGTGCTCAGGAACCTATTGGACCATAAGGCAAAGCCGAACCCAGAGCATCCTCTTGGCCCTTTGGGGCCGAGGCGCCAGGAAGGACCACAAAGGGTAGAATTCACACTAACGATGGAGGAAGCTGTGTCCAGTGGGCTGGTTCCTGAAGACCCTGCACCATTGTTCTGCCAACACGCTGACAGCTGGTGATTTAGGACCAGGGCTGCCCAGGAGCGAGTGAGGTCAGAAAGAAGCTCTACAGGCTCCCTTCAACAACCCCACCCAACCCCACCGTCCGTGACATGGATGCTGACCCCATACGAGGCCTGGCCTCTTTATACCAGCGCCTATCCCTGGGTCCACGCCCCTCCGCCAATAACACAAACATGACAAATCTGCTGCTTGTTTACTTTCAAGACTGGAAAAAAAACTGTTTGATTTTTCTACAGCGTGTGAAAAATCTGTCCAGGGTGAGAACTTCTTCACCTAATGTTCAACCTTCCTGTCTGTGGAACTGAAAAACATCCACTCAGGTTTAAGTGGAAGCACTGGTGGGAAAAGGAGCTGAATGGCTCTTCAGCACAGTGCACACAACAAGAGGGTGCCCAGTAGAGCCAGTGGAACCAGTGGAACCAGTGGTGCCAGTAGACCCGGTAGACCCAGTAGAACCAGTAAAGAGAAATGGAACCAGTAGAGCCAGTGGACCCAGTAGAACCAGTAGAGCTAGTGGTCCAAGTAGACCCAGTAGAACTAGCAGAGCCAGTAAAGCTAGTGGTCCCAGTAGAGCCAGTGGACAAAGTAGAGCCAGTAGAACTAGCAGAGCCAGTAGAACCACGATAGCCAGTAGAACCAGTATAGCCAGGGGTCCCAGGAGAGGCCAGAAGAAAGATCAAGGACTGGTAAAGGGTCGTAACAAAACAACAAGGTCCAAACATCTTAGACTCAAGACACACAGAATCCTTCCTTCCATTGTGATGTTGCATTTGTCTTTTTCATTTAGTAGAATTACTTTTTGTTATAATTCATAGTGAGCAGCTAATTGTGAGCGTCATTATCTATACTGGTGCTTTAAACTCCTCAATAGTTTGGTATGTCCCTGGAGATATGCATTGATGAATTATGGATTGATGGTAGATGAAAAGGTGTAAAAAGGCAGATAATGTTTGTCACAGACCCCCTTGAAAACCAGCCAATGACATCCACAAACCATTGAAGGTGCACAATCATCTCTTGGTGGCAAAAGTGTGAAAAGTAAGGCCCAGGGCCACTGACTGACAAGAAACTGGCCCCTTGACATGGACTTGCAATATTTGAGTCAAAGCTTCTTTTCACTGTCAACCACACACTGGCACTGCTTACTGACCTGGGAGGCTTTGCTCCTCTATGAAAACTTACCTAAACAATACAATTCTTACAGCTTCAACTGAATGGACAGAGCGATGCTGGAACTCGAGGTCTGCTTCCTCCATGACATCGTTCTGTCGTGAGATGGTGTTCCACTAGGCCATTTTGGCAGCAGTCCTGCTGCACTTGGCCTTCACACTGAAATATTCAGGCAGAAGTGCTGCACAGCCGCCAAGGTGCAAGGTTTGGGTGATGTATGTGCATAGCCAGAGACACGGCAGGTAAAGCTGGTCTCCGAGTAGGGGTCCAGACAGTGGGGCATTGGATGTGGAGAGCTGGGTTCCTGCCACTTGACAGCAGGGAAACAGATAAGGCTGCCTCTCAGCAAAGCAGCCCCCTAAAAAGAAATAACAGGGGCGACCCGTCAAGGTTTTTGTCATCTCCTTCATCACATCAGTCGCCCGTTCCATTCCGTTCCATCGCCGGTGAGCCAGCGCACGCAGCGGTGGCGGCCGTGGCCGAGGATGAAAGTGGTGGAAAATGGGAGTCATTGTAAAGCATCTTGTGCTGTGGAGCCGCCGCCGCCGCCGCCACCGCCCCCGTCTCCACCTCTCCTCCTATGACTCCACTTGAAGACAAATGGGTCCAGGGCAATGACAGAGTGCTCGGTCCACAAATCACCAGCGGCCTGGTCTGCTCGCCCACTGCCTTCTCCCTTTCTACACTTGCCCCCCCCTCCCGCCCCGCCCCAAACCCTCCCGCCCCCCACCCATCCTGGCCCCTCCCCCTCCCCAGCCCCTCCATTAGTCATGTGCAAGCGGGCAGCAGCCAGTAGTCGTAATTAGACAAGGACAAATCGCCGGCCGCGGACACGGACGAGTCCAGCCGCTAAATAAGGCCCAGTTTCCATACTGACCTGTGGGCGGCGTGTCGGGCCAAGGAGAGGCCCAGGGCGGGAAGAATCACCACCGTCCAATACCCCCCGCTGATCCCCTGGCCTGGCCTGGGAACTCATTTATTATCCCGCAGAGCCATCGCTCGGACCCAACTATCACAAGAACTCCGTCACACATTCAGAAGATCCCTGGAACGGCCACACAGGTCGAATGAGAGCAAGGATTAATATTCCAAAAAAAAAACCCGGTCCACCAAATTCCCATCCCAGCCGGCTGCAGAATAATGGAAACGTGCCAATGTAGTCAGACACAAATACCTTCATTATAGTCGACACAAACCTCACCAAACACGTACACTGTAAGCTAGCAGGTGATAGTGAGACCAGTTCAAATCAGGTTTGCTTTTTCAAATGGTATCAATTGAAGTGATTGAGTTCATCAACAACAACATCGGAACCGCAATCCAACAGAAAAGAAAAGAAGACCGACTCGGTGGAAGTTCTGACCAATCTGATCTCTTGCTTGGAGTGCAAAGTGACTTTACACTTTGACTAAACCTCGCCCACAACCACCAACTGTTCATCCCCACGCAACGCTGACCAGTCAGTCAATCACCCTGATTACCAATCACATGATTTGGAAGATCAGCAAATCAGTGTTCATGTAATGCACTTACATGAACATGAGCTGACGGAATCTTACGACGACTATTTCAACGGTGACACTGTGTGGTTCGTTGTGTTCGCTACCACCGAGACTGAGAGTGACATCTTCTAACCAGGAGGGATGTACGTGGTCCAATAACTAAAGTCCAGTAAAATGAGACTTTGAAATAAGACTTGCACATGATAACACATCCATATGAAAGTTATGCAAAAGTCTAAAAGTCATTCGTCTTTCAAAGAAAAGTCATGAAGGTCTTCACAACCTTGCTGTGGCGTCCCAACCAACTCTCAATGAATGAACTAACGAAATAAAGCAAATCAGGAGCAATAAAGAGGTTTCAGGGTACATTAGGTGAAACATTAGAAGGGCGGAATTGGCAAAAATGAGAATCCATGGAGTCGCATTACGCACGCACGCAGAAACCATCAGTCAACAAAATATAAATTACAGCCATCTGAGGGCAGCGCAAAGTGAATCCACAGAGGAGTATCAGTAACAATTGCTTTGGCCAGGTCAGAGCAGGAACACACTGGCTGGGCAGAGAGGGCTTGACAAGCTGACCACACACACACACACACACACACACACACACACACACACACACACACACACACACACACACACACACACACACACACACACACACACACACACACACACACACACACACACACGAGCACGCTCCAACAGAGCAAACCTTATTGATCCGCCTCCTAATTTTCTAATTAGTTTTTATTGGATTTCATAATCGCCATCAGGACACATCACAAGAAACTCAAAACCCTTGCAAGATTTTCTGCCCTCCTCAACATCATTTCTCTCAACTGTGAGGAGGAAGGCGTGTTTTCAATTCCAGATGCCCACATGTGCACGGGAGGATTTTTTTACTTCTTGGATGGCCGACACTGCATAAACACGTGCTTCCTCTGATGGCCACTAACTGCTGTTCAGCGCTGCACATTTTCTGCATGGATCTAATGCTATTTGTCACACTTTGCACTCTTCCCCAGTGTCCCTGGATTGCAGTGCCGGTGGAGAACACTGCAGTGTGAACTGGAACTTGTGAATATTCTTCTCTATTTATCTAATATAACGTCTCTATTGGTGGAGTACCTGGCTTTTCTATGGGTTCTGCCCGTGGTCCATGTAATCCCTGGGTGCAGAACGACCCATCTACATATTCTGTTGGAATTGCAGTGTAAAACAGAAAACTGGAGCCTTGTTCACGTCAAGAATAAGATCACGCAATAAGCAGTTTGAATCCACCTCCAGCTGTGCAACGGCTGTGGAGAGAGGAAAAGAAGACGTGGGCTCTTTGAGAGCCGCTCATCAGAAGCCTTCAGTGCGACGACCCTCACCCTCCACTGAGAGTCTGTCTATTGACACACAGTAGTGATGGAGGATTTGACACGGAGGTTTTCAGTTTACTTGAAGAAGTGTCCCTTCGAGCCACAGGCCATAACTTCCAAGTTTGCAAAATTGCTACCATACCCGCTCCAGAAACTCCCTTTTGCAGCATCTGGTGTGCCATAAATGAGGGAAGAGCTGGAGAGCAATCAGAAAATACTTAGCGGTCTGTACCGACTCAGCCTGTCTGTTTACATCATTGTTTCTGAGCACACAAAAGCTGGAATTATACCGAAAGCCTCATTTTCTCTGCCACGCTGCGGCCGTTAAACGCCGACTGCCAGATGTTAGTCAGCCACTGCAAATGACTTCCCTGTGTTCTCTCTTTGTTATTGCCCATTCTGAGGGAAAACCTCTGGTTGGATGGCACCAACGCAGCAGCTTTCAAATGACGACGCATGAAGATTAAGAGACGGGGAAAGTGGGAGATGTAGAATTGTCAGTGTGATAAAACGCAGAGGAGCGGTCGTAGTTGATGAGGAACACTAAAAAAAAAAAGCTCAGAAGGTTTGGAGCCTTTCCTTTTTTTCCCTTCCTTTTCCTTTCTTAATACTGTCATTCCACATTTATGGCTATGGAGGCCATTCAAACCTAAAGAACGAGGGAGCTGAGAGAAAGAAAGAGAGGAAGTGAAAGACAACATCAATGAAGTTATTTCACTTCATGCTAAGTTGAAGAGAGAAGCGGTCTGGCTAAAGCAAGGATTCTTGTTATGCTAACGTCTCACCACAGCACACACACAATATTCATGGCGTTGGCAAACTACGGCCCGGGGGGCCATATGCGGCCCATTAAGCTTTTTAATCTGAACGTGAAGAAATGACATTAACAGTCAGTCAGTCAATAAAATAGCTGTATTTCCTCCATGTTTCCAGTGTCAGTGACAGAAGTCACTGCACGGACCAAAGAGAAGTCCTGAGATGTTGCAGCCTTCCTCCCTCAGCCACCGCGTCCCAGCGGCTCTTTGTTCTCCTCACGCCGTTTCTCCCACAAATGAGCCTCTTGCGGTGCAGGTGGGAGCAGTGACAGGCCTTTGACGGCCCACCGTGTTGCAGTGCGTTGCGTTGCGTGAAGGGGGCACTGGGTGGCAGAGGCGGCTGAGATCCAGTGAAGATGTTTTTGGCCTTGATGGCGGCGGCGGCGCCCATCGATCCTGGCCTGATTCTCCCTCAGATACGTCTTATTTTATTAGTGGCTTCGGCCTTCTGCCGCCCCATTGCGCTGTGATCAATACGCCCGTGGGACGGCCCGTATTTTTCTCACTTTTAGTGCCTTAACACTGTTTAACCGTGTCAGCTGATAAACGACGGGCCCTCCCCAAACACTGATTTCCTATTGATTTCTCCCTCATTCTCCATCCCTCCCTTCGTCACTCTGCCATCGTGCCGTTGTTTTTATCTGCAGGTGTCCGGCGTCCCGCTGCGCCTTCGCGGCAGCCGACTTTAGAGGAAGATGGAGGTGGCGGCCGCCTCGGGACCACTCCCACCGCAGACGGACCACCATTAGGGGCAGTTAGACGGGACAAAGTGGCTCCTGCTCCTCTAACCAGAGCAGCTCAAACATTCCCACACCATTCTGTCTTCCTTGCCACCGTGTGAGAAGTAACAAAGTACAAATACTTTACTGTACTGAAGTAGATATGTGTACTTTACTTGAGTATTCTTTTCCTCATGACTTTAACTGCCTACATTTGTACACAAACATCTGTACTTCCTACTCCTAAGGTTGGAAAAGAACACTTACTTTTGTTATTTTAAATTTAGTTTTGCTACTTTTGTGTTTAAAAGATACAAATTGTGTTTAAAGTGATTGACTTAATATTATGCCCATAATAACACTGGTTGTTATTAAGTGCAAATATCCAATAACGGCTCACTGGTCATGGCTCACTGCAGTTGAATATTAGGAGTATTAAGATTTAAGATGCTCGTGCAAACCTGAGCTCAGTTCAGTCACAATTATTCTGTCACAACAGGAGTATTGTTTCAATGTATATTTATAAATACTACCCAGAATATTAGAATATCCTGAAGAGGTTGTTGTATTTCTGCAATTCAACTTAAAAGGTGAATGTGACATATTATATAAAGGAATAATATGCAAATCAATATATTTCCAATTTTTATTTCTTGATATTATTTTTTATTATTTCTTGCAGCTTAAAAAAAAACTCAAATTTTATTCTAATTTTCTGAGTTTGTGGGTTTGCGGCATCAGCAAAGTTACAACAAGGAACTGCTTGAGATGTCAATTTGCGTGGAATGGCTCAATAAAATGTGTTGCTTTCACCTTTTATGTTAAATTGCCAAAATAAAACAACTTTTACTGGATATTCTCATTTTTCGGGTATTACCTGTACACACACATATATATACATATACATATATATATATACATATATATATACACATACATATATATATATATATATATATACATACATATATATATATATATACATACATATATATATATATATATATATATATATATACATACATATATATAAATATATATATATATACACGTATACTGTGTGTATATATATACATATATATATATATTTGAGAACGTGTAACTTTGACTTGAGTAAAGGAGTTCATTCAGTACTTTCAGTTTTGCCCGAGTATTTTTTCCACTGGTCTCCGTACTGACTTGGATCCAGTGGTTGAGCAGTGTTGCCACCTCTGCCTCTGCAGGTAAGGAGGTACGGGGCGAACATGATTTGGAAGCAGCCAGGTGCCGCAGGCTACATCGGGGCGCCGCTCCTCATCTCCCATCATTAGCCGCCAAACGGCCCGCTGACAAACAGTGGCGCAGGCCTATCAGTGTGCAGGCGCGCCGGCGTCAGCGGAGCAGGATGCGGCGCGAGCGGGCGCAACAGATGTTATGACAACCTGGAGGACGACAGCTCCATCCATCACGCACACAAGGCCCGCTGATGGAAACGGGGGGGGGGGGGGGGGGGCTTTCGCACAACGGGAGCTGCAGATACTGCGAGTACGCAGAGCGGCAGACAATCCAGTTAGGGGACTTAAGGTGGGCGACCACTGTATAAACACCAGTGATACATGTGCAGCTAAATCACAGAGGAAAGAGAAGAGCCGGCTGGGTAAATAAGATTGTGAGTGAGATGAAAAGGGGAGGCGGAGGTGAATCTCCAGGGAAATCAAGGCAGAGTGAAGTCAATGTAAATACTGAAGGGAACAAACTGCAACACAGTGCAGTGGATCTCTGGGAGCGCTTCCACAACCTCTGCACGCGGGACAGAAACTTTAGACCGCGTCTGCTGGCTCGCCCGGCCACACACTGGCAGTGAATGGAAGGAGACATGGAGACGTGTTCAGGGATTATTGTCTGAGCCCTACCATGCAGATCAATGGTTGAAACATGGCCATCACTCACATCAGCTGCAGTAGTAACGCTAAGTTTGGAGCTGCACCAAGGATGTGATGTTTGGAGAACGTTGAGCTCCCGCAGAGGAACTTCAGAGCCGGGACTGTCTGACTGCATCACAACCGGCATTCATTCCACAGGAACCATGAACTTCCATGAGGTCCAGGACTGAGAACTCACTGAGTTACCCAGCGGAGTGAGTGACCAGTGAGTCACCAGTGAGTGACCGAGTCGCACTGGGGTGAGAGCGTGAAGTCACCACGAGCCACTGGTCGGGGGGGGGGGTGGGGGAGGGGCAGGTATGGACACCAACACACAACTTCTTCACTACATGTGCAATAAAACACTTGTTCTGAACGCTTACACTGATATAGAACTAATTTGTACACACTGCGCTGATTTAATTCTTCTGAATTCCTCTCTTTGCACTGCACCTGCTGCTCCAACTGCGCACATTTACCCAACGTGGGACACATAAAGCATTGGAAACTGTTCTTTTGATCCAAAGCGCTCCCCCTTTCCACAGCCCCTGAACCACGGCTTTGCGACGGGAGAGCTTGAGCACCAGCTAGTGGCGAGGCGGTGGCGCTGCCGCGCCGTCCCGGCACCAAACACATTAATCATGAGCAGGGGAGTGTAAAATTCAATCGGCTCCTTCCATCCATTTCATGTGAAGCAGACTGAAGGCCGGCCTTGTAGTGCCTGAGAAAGGAAGGATGAAAAAAACAGGGGGTGGGGGGGGGTCGGGGGGGGGGGGGTGGAGGAGCCCCCCTACACTTCATCAGAAGCCCCAGTTCATAACAAATGGAGTGTCTCTCCGGCGGAGGAGTGCCATCAGAAACACGCGCTCTCTCTATCCATTTAATTCCAGCGGTGCAGGAGGGGTCAGGGAGGGAGGCTGCCCCCCCACCCCCCTCACCACCTCCCCCACCCCAGTCACACAGTAAACTACCTTTTAGGAATTGTTTCTCAATAAGAAATGATCAGTCCATTTATCTGCAGCAGGCGGGCCTGTCTCCTCACCCAGACCTCCAATATTTTTCCTTTGACCTGATCAGGGCTATAAACTGGAGGCAGACACTTTCAATTTGTCACCCGAGGCGGGACACCACCCCACCACCACCACCACACTGGAAGTCCCATACCACTGATTGCATCCTCCCGCACAAATGTAAAAATTCCAGCCTGGCCGGATCTCTCACGCATTCCAACTTTCCGGGATTCCTTTCCTTTTTTTCCCATGCAGCCGCGACATGGAAATAAGCCTCTTGTTCATGCAATGAAAAATATCCCAGACACACACAGCAAAGTGTCATGCATGATCCGGTTGCGTTGTGTGTGTGCGTGTGTGCGTGCGTGTGTTTGTGTGTGTGTGCGTGTGTGTGTGTGTGTGTGTGCGTATGTGAGTGTGTGTGCGTGTGTGTGTGTGCGTGTGTGTGTGTGTGTGTGTGAGGGGGGGGGGGGATCAGTTTGATTTAGGTCTGCAGAACCACTTCCTCACTTCCTCCTACAGGAAATTTAAAATGAAAGCATGATAAAGCCAGCGTGTTTATGGCAACAATATGGTAAATTCAGTGTTTACAGTGTTTACCGTCTTTAATTCCCCACAGTCCATTTCAGGGGCTTGGATACTGACCGGGGCTCCTCTGTCATGTTACACATTGCGAACGCAGCTCAACAACTGAAGATCAATAATTGGAGGAGGAAGCATTTTTCCACTGCTGGAGGGGAGAACATTAACTCTGCTGTTTTCTCTCCAAACATGTAGCAACTTTAAACGGAGGGTCATTACAATGGACACATGACTTACTTTCCCATTAAAGCCTTTTAGAAGCAGTTAAACATTGAGTGGCAGGGACGCAGCTCGTCAACTATTATTTCTGACACGGCTCCGTCGCCACGGCGCCCGCCGCCCGCCCACCGCCGGCTCATGCGTGTCACATGCGCACCATTAATCAGTGATCCTTCCCGCTGTCACACCGCATGTGCTTGGTTAAACAGCAGCGATGGCCAACTGGGTGGAACTGAAAAACACTGCATGGAAACGCAGCTTCGCTCCTACCTGTGTTCCTGTGCAGACGACGCAGCGAGCGGGAAGCAGCAGTTTGCAGTGAGCTTTCTGAAAGGGAGAAAGAACATCAAGAGCCTGCAGTGACTTCAGTAAAACACACTGCAACTGGCACAGATGAAGCCACTGACTTCATCAACACGCAGTATCCAGTGGGCATCAAACCAAATGCCCTGCATTCATCCTCTTCGCTTGACATTTTTCTCTAATAAAGACTTATATTTCAATCTGTAGATCACTGGAAAGCAAACTGTCCAGAAGATGCACATCTTGTTTTTTCTTTTTTCCCTTGATACCCTATTTTTTATAGTATTAATAATATTTTATTTTTATAGGGTTAGAAATATCTTAGAATTAATAATTATAAATATACTATAATTATAAATATCCATCTTTTTTGCACTATACAGTTGCTGCTGCAATTATGCAAATTTCCCCACTGCGGGATTAATAAAGGCCCTCTTCTTCTTTCACTGATATCATTCCTACTATTAGTGTTGATATTATTATAGATTTTTTGCTTTCCATTGTTTGCAACTAATTATATTATATTATATGATATTATATTATATTAAATTATATTATATTATATTATACTATGTTATATTATACTATTTTACAGTATTGTATAGTGGTGCATAACACTTTAAACAGCCTTACCTGTACTTGCCACGTTTTTAAGAAATCCTTTGAACTTTTGTAATTTTGTAAATTTGTAAAAAATTATATTTTACAGCCAATTGCTGCTTTTTAAAACGGCCTTTTTCCACACTTTCTTTATTCCTTTATTCCATTTCACTGCCATGTAACATGACATGCGACAAATGAAATCTTGTAGTTTGCAGCTCAAAGCAGCTCTGTTGCAGCGCACTGTTGCTCTTTGCAAGGCCAACTTTGGGCCAAAGTCTGTCCTTTCACCAACAACTCTTTCTTCACCGTTTACCATTTGTTTGGGTTGAGTCTTTAAGAATTAGATAGCTACATTAATTAGCTTGTGAGAGGCTAGCAGTGTCTCTGCAGAGGGCAGATTAGGCTGAGAGAAGGAGCAGGGAGCGGTGAAGATGCAACCTGGCTTAGAATATTCAGTCAATGACCGAGCACCAATCAGGGAGGCTACAGCCTTTGGTCCTGCGTCTTTATACATAACACACATTGAAATACAGTTCAAAATTAAAAGCGTAGGCTTCAAATATATGCGTTTCAAAACAGAAGAGCTACACAGTGAGAAGTTAAAGGGCGAAAACAAACTGCCGATTGAATCCTATTGTCCAGCAGTATTTAGAGCGAGGTCTCTGACTGCCCTCTGCTGGTTGGCTGGAGAAATGTTCTTCAATTCATTTCGAAAGAAAGAAAGAAAGTTCGTACCTTGTGCACCTTCATGTTGGTGTCCATCTCGTGCTGATACTGTTGGCCTTGGTAGTGGTCGTGGTCTGAGACTCAACTGTCTTGGCCAGTGACAGGATGGCGTCAGTCCACGGGACTCAGATTGATTCACACTCGGAGAGCCGGCGGTGCTGTGACACACACACACTCACTTCCTGTTCACCTGGCCAGCTAACTGAGCTAAAGAGCTGCTAGCTTCATTCAAGTTGGCTTTAGCTCGGCCGTGTGTGTGTGTGTGTGTGTGTGTGTGTGTGTGTGTGTGTGTGTGTGTGTGTGTGTGTGTGTGTGTGTGTGTGTGTGTGTGAGTGAGCCACACGCACACAGAGTGAGAGTTAACTCTGCTGGTTGTCATCCAGTGGCAGAAGACACAACTGAGTCACTTTTAATGCTAATATCGCAGTGGACAACACACTCAGTACTTCGCGGCTCCTCGTCAGTTGCAACTCTGAAGGGTGTGCGCTCAAAGCTGCCCCCTGGTGGCTAAGAAGTGTTACTGCCGCGTTACAACTAAAGCTAAACAAGAGAAGACAGGGTGGAGATTTGATTGAGACGTTTAAAAAAAAAAGTGTCTGTCAGTTGGATATCACACACACACACACACACACACACACACACACACACACACACACACACACACACACACACACACACACACACACACACACACACCTTGTTCTAGTTTTAGATGGGGCAACAGTGACATCTGCTGGCAACCATGTGGTATATAAAGACAGTAGACAACAAAAAGCGGCTCCACTCAGTGCATGAAGATCATAAGGCTTTATTGGAGGATGAGGAGTGAATGTGAGGTGATGCGGCTTGTTTTGGAGCTGCGCTGTTCCACCGGTCTGCAGTGACCACTGCAGAAATACTCATGTGGCGCCACAGAGGAGGTTTAACACCGTCCTGCTAATGTTGTCCTGTGCAGTCCACAGTAATCTAAAGTGTGGAGCTCTACGTTTAGCTCTACGTAGTATATTCAGCATGCGTCTAGTGTATACACTAATATACTAGCTGGAGGTCGCTTTGTGCCACTACGATGCCGTTGGTTTTCTTCTGAAGTTGAATCACAGTTTCACAGTAGGACAGCTGTCATCTTTAGAGGAGGAGACACATGCAGGCAGGGGCTGAACTCCATGACAGAGACCAAAAGTCACAAGCGTCACAGAAACGTTCAGAGCAAAATACCCTTAAAGAAGAAACCGAGAGACAGCAGTGCAGTAACAGACTGAGTGAAGGTCAGTGGCTGTGCAATGTTTCCTCCGGTGGGGTGAGCGGACAGTAAATCAGAACAAACTCCTCCAAACTCTTGAAAAGAAAGGCAATGACGATGGCAAACACTGGCTTCTTCTTTGAGGCTTTGGGTGTCATCACAGGTTCAGCTGGCACTTATTCATTTTTGATTCACAGCATTACATGGAAACGTCGGCTGAAAAGTAAAATGGGCACAGAGTGGTAGCAAGGCCACTGTGTCTGAACTAGACTGCCGTTAAGGTACAGAACCGGGATCAAGAAAGTAAAGCAGTGTTGTCACAGTATCACTTCTGTATGTGTGTCAGCGCTGAGGAGAATACAACATGGAAAATACCTGAACATGCGTGTCGCACTGCAATCTGCATCGCCTACGCGAGGTTCAACATAAGCACGAGGCCGTGAAAGACGCCAAGCTGTCCTCACGTTCCGTCGTCTTCCCTCGTTCATCAGGCCAACGCAGTGAATAAAAAAATAAGTGAGCCAAGAAGCAGGCGTGGGCCAGTCTGCCTCACCGGCGCCCCCTCCTGGACCTGAGCCTGACTCTCTCTGACTATGTACAAGTGGGACTAAAGTCAACTACATGAGCGACTGCACGCAGTGATCCAGCACAGACTGGTCCGACACTGGAATCCTGCTCACAGGTCAAAGATCCAGTGAGTCCCAGCAAACAGCAACTGCTGCTGCTGCTTTCACATCCAGCTGGACACCAACAACAAAATAAAGAGCTGCTACTGTATCTGGTGTGGCCACATAATGTGGGATGGGTGCGTGGGGAGCCAAGGAGTACAATTACATCCTATATTACATTTTCTATGTACAGTGCTATGTAGAGGTGGTGGAGGAGGTGGAGGAGGAGGAGGAGGGATGGAGATTTCTGTTGCGCTTTGCTGGCTCTTCCCCCTTTTCAGTCGCTCCTCCGGCTTTCCTCCACGGATGGGCCGGGAGGATCTACAGAACCCTGGACCTCTTGCTGGCCAGGGAACCATGCTGAGGAAGCAAAGAGACGTTCAGTCAAACACAGAGCACAGTGAGGATGACGAGGCAGAAGACAGAAGAAACAGCTTCCTCCTGCTCTCAGGCTCCTGGAGGTCTGCTGGAGCCTCTCCCAGCTGTCACTGGGTGAAGGACCAGCGGCCACTTCATTAGGGACACATGGAGACACGCAACCATTCACACTCACGCCTACGGACAATTTAGAGGTTCCAGTTCGCCTCACATGCATGTTTGTGGAGTGTTGGGGGAAGCTGGAGAACCTGGAGGGAACCCAGCAGACACAACAGCTGACCACTACGCCAGTGCGCCACCTGGAGGCGACTAGTTTTGTTCCTTGACCCACCTTGGCCTGTTTGTAAAAGTGAGGGGCCAACTCGACCAACCAGGACGACTCCACCGCAGTCACGTCACGCATGAAGTACTTGGACGTCTGCACCACTTCGTTGAAAATCACCCTGGAATTAAAAGAGAGGGACTGTGTTTCTCCACATCACACTGAGCTCCTCTGGGCTGGGAGAGAAGCCGCGGCTGACAGCAAGATAAAGAAATAAAACCCGACGGACCATTTGGGAGGCTTCTCTCCATAAAGCACAGAGTTGGGGTGGATGTGAAGCTCACGGTCGTCTCTAAGGGTCCTGGAGGAGCAGGAGCAGGCACAGAGTTGGCGTGGACAAACATCTTCATTGTGACGAGAAAAAGCAGAAATATTTACCGGTAGGAGCCAGAGTGGTGGATGCGAGCCGCATTGGCAAAGAATCCCAACACAATGCACCTCAAGATCACATCAGGGTCTCCTGGAAGAACAAAACCATCACATCAGACACCACATTGGACTTCACCAGCACCCACTGCAGGAGCAAGACCTCACACCCACTGCAAGATGAACAGCAAACACAGCAGCCGGTCACAGAGCAGAGGTGGAGGAGGAGCAGGAGGAGAGGGCGGAGGAGGAGGAGAAAAGGGGAGGAGGAGGAGGAGGAAATCAGCAGACATCGCCACAGGGTTGAGGTGGCCAAGAGATGCAGGTGAGGCCTACACACCCTCGCTGGACGTCCAGGGCACCTTGAACTTGGTGAGGAGCCTCCTCAGCTGCTCCCTGATGGTGGTGGCCCTCAGCAGACCCTTGTAGTTGAGGAAGTGCTGGTGGCACCACTGGGAGCTCTTCTGGTGCTGCCGAGGGAGAAGCACAAGGTCAGTCATCTGGATCCATTAAGTCAAAAACCACCAGTCCTCCCACCACCAGGGGGCGCTACCTTCAGGAACGCCTCATAAATATTCAGCATGGTGAGGTGGTCGCCCTCGGCCACGGCAAACTTGCGGTGCTCTCGGGCCTGGAAGGGGAGGGGGAAGGGGAGGGAGAGGTCAAGGAGGTTAAGGAGGTCAAGGTCACGGGGTCATTCCTGTTCTGACATTGATTTCTTTCCATTTGTGTAATTTCCTATATTGATGCTTTAACGATGCACAGTTCCCCAGTGTGGGACTGATAAAGACTAACATCCTAGTCTATTTTCTTCTGTCCCTCACACCACAGGCTCCTGGGGGGGGCAGTCTTGACTCACAGCTGCTTTCTTCTGATTGGCCGGCAGCACCATGACGTTCTGGATCTGCATCATGGCAGCGATGGTGCTGATCTCCTTGGAGCAGCCGCAGCCTCCAGACTCCAGCAGCATTTTGGCAAACATGGGGCTGAGGGGGAACTCTGCCATCCTCAGGCCCAAGGGCTGGGTCAGCCGCCCGTAGCTGTCCACACCTGGACCACACACACACACACACACACACACACACACACACACACACACACACACACACACACACACACACACACACACACACACACACACACACACACACACACACCCAGGTTAGGCTGAGACTGCTGCTGGAGATGGATGGTGCTGCAGCAGAAGATGGTCTGGTCTGTTCTCACCTCCCAGAGCATAGAGCAGCTCCAGAGCCTGGACCATGGTCTGAGCAGGAGGAGGCTGCAACCATCATCACAACACAACACCAATCAACAACACGTTGATGTCAAACACGGAAGGAAGAGAACCTCTGGGACACACTGAAGCCAGACTGGAGCCAGACTGGAGTCAGACTGGAGTCAGACTGGAGCCAGACTGGAGCCAGACTGGAGCCAGATCGAAGCTTCAGTCTGACTTCGATCTGGCTCCAGAATTCAGACTGAAGTCAGACTGGAGTCAGACTGGAGTCAGACTGGAGTCAGACTGGAGCCAGACTGGAGCCAGACTGAAGCCTGAAGCCAGACTGAAGCCAGACTGGAGCCAGACTGGAGCCAGACTGGAGCCAGACTGGAGTCAGACTGGAGCCAGACTGGAGCCAGACTGAAGCCTGAAGCCAGACTGAAGCCAGACTGGAGTCAGACTGGAGTCAGACTGGAGTCAGACTGGAGCCAGACTGGAGCCAGACTGGAGCCAGATCGAAGCTTCAGTCTGACTTCGATCTGGCTCCAGAATTCAGACTGAAGTCAGACTGGAGTCAGACTGGAGTCAGACTGGAGCCAGACTGGAGCCAGACTGAAGCCTGAAGCCAGACTGAAGCCAGACTGGAGTCAGACTGGAGCCAGACTGGAGCCAGACTGGAGCCAGACTGGAGTCAGACTGAAGCCAGACTGAAGCCAGACTGAAGCCAGACTGGAGCCAGACTGGAGCCAGAATTCAGACTGAAGCCAGATCGAAGTCAGATTGAAGTCAGACTCTGTGCTTCCTCTCATGATTCCATTCTTTCTCATGATACTCAAATTTCGTTCTCTGTAACTTGCAAAAGAACAACTGAAGCTGTTGTTTCCAGAGTGCGAGAGTGCAGCAGAAGCGACTCACCGAGAGGAAGCTGAAGCGCAGCACGTTGTCGATGCCCAGCGCCTTGAGCTGCAGGATGACGGGAGCCAGGTTGGTCCTCTGCATCTCTGGCACGGTGGAAGGAGGAAGCTTCTCAAAGTCCTCCTCTGGTGGAGGAGCAGCAGGAGGAGACATAGAGGAGGTGAAAGAGGAGCGCAGGAGGGCAGCAAATTGCATTGACCTGCATGTTCTCCCTGTCTTCTCAAACTAGCAGAGTTCTGCTGTGATCTTCCACTGTCTATGCTGGAGATTCAGACAGATTCATACACCGTCACTGCAGTTTACCACTGGACGCCACACTGGATTCACACTGTCACAAAGACACCATCAAAGTCTTAGATTTTGCCACATAGTTGCAGAGGTGAGACGGAGACACGACTGCCGTTTCCCTGCAGGTGAACCACAGGGAAACCAAAAGACTTTGCAGCTTCAGGGTTTCAAAAGAATACATTGATTGTCTTCATCATGTTTATTATATTGCACTGCGCTGTTATTACTACTACCATCATTATTATTTTGCTGATGATATTATTACTATTACTCGTAAAGATCCTTGACCCTTTGACCCTCTGGTACCTGTGTAGAGCCTGAAGCACTTGCCGGGCCGGTTCCGTCCGGCCCGTCCAGCTCTCTGGCTGGCCGAGGCCTTGGAGATGGGAGTGACCACCAGGGACTCCAGGGCGTTGTGTGGGTTGTAGGCCCGCAGCTTGACAAACGCACAGTCGATGACAAAGACGACCCCGTTGATGGTGATGGAGGTCTCGGCGATGTTGGTGGCCACCACAACCTGTGAAGAGAAGCCACAGGTCAACTGGAATGACCTTCATCTGTGGCTGTGTCACAGTGAGTCACACGAGTCCAACATGGCAAAGTCAGAGCTGTTGCAGCCCGAACCAGGAGGAAAACGCAGTCATGAATGTTTGTGATGAACAAGGAGAAGAAAGGAAGTGACTTTGAAAGAGTGATTGCTGAAGTCACCAGCCAGGGAATGAACATTTGCAACAATAAAACTCATTCTTCTTTGGTGTGGAAGGTGTGCAAACATGTTGTGCACCTTGCGGACGGAGTGGGGCACCCTCTCAAAGACCTTCATTTGGTCTGCGTAGGGAAGGCCAGAGTACATGGGCAGCACCCGCAGGTGCTTCTTCATGCCGTGGCGGGACAAACTCCTGGCCTGCTCCTGCAGCAGCGACACCACCTTCTCCACCTCGTCCTGGAGACAGACCAGCACGGAGGAAGAACAGTGAGAAGAGGAGAACAACACGGCCAGGTGCTTCTCCACTGCTGCAGTCTCAGGGACCACAGTGTTTTCCTCATCATCAAGTCACCAACACACACATTTATTACACAAAAATAAAAACGCTAAACGCCAACTTTCTATCCTGTCTCATCGATTAATGATTGAAATGATCTGAATCCTGAAATGAACTGAATTTCTCTGGAGATAAATCTATTATCAAATCCCTTTAAAAGAAAGAAAGGAAACTGCCCACAAAGCCGTGACCCAATCAAAACAGCTCACGACCGAAAAGTGGGTTGCAGCCCACCAGTTGACAAACAATGGCCCGATGTTTCCCATCAATATAGAGGCAGTGAATCACTCTGTTGTGTTGTGTTGGCTCAGACCTGGCCAGTGAGGAAGGCCAGCACGTCGCCGTCCTCCTCCGTCTCGTGGATCTTCATCACCGTCTCCACCGTGGCCTTCACATAGTCTGGCACTGGGCTGAAGACCACACACACACACACAGCAGTCAGAGCAGTGCACCTGAGGACCCTCTCCCTGGAGGTGGATGTTGCCCACCTGACGGTGTAGAAGACGTCCACCGGGTGGGTGCGGCCCTCCACCGTCAGGATCCCACAGGTGTCCTTGTTGGGGTCGGCGCTCTCGTTCAGGTTGAAGAAGTCGTGGAATTTCTTCAAGGAGTTTTCACCAGAGAAAAAGAAGGGATTGAAGGCCACTGGAGGACTGAGTGATTCTCACAATGGCCTTCACTCTGATCTTCTGAGTGGAAGAAGCTTCAGACTGATTCTCAATCATTTGCATCAAGACATACAAAAGGCTTCTGCTGATTTCTGATAGAGGATTTCAGCTGACTAAGGCGGTGCCTCATCCACCCGACCTGACACTCATCAAGCCAATCTCTCCATCATCTCAATGCAGCAGTCACCTTGGCGTCCAGAGTGGCAGAGGCCACAATCAGCCGCAGGTCTCGACGCTTCTTCTGAATCTGCAGAGGAAGACGTGGAGGAGGAGGAGGAGGAGGAGAGGACACAGCTTGAGGAGGGACTTTGGAAACTTTGAAGGTAAAGGAAGAAGCCCCCACTGCCATCAGTGAAGTGACAAGCAGAGCAGGGAGTACCTTCTTGAGGAGGCCGATGGCAATGTCTGTGTACAAGGTTCTCTCATGGGCTTCATCCAACATCAGCACACTGAGAGGAGCAGAAGAAGACGTTAGAAGGAAGGCATGACTACATCGTGAAGGACATCTTGCTTTATTTGGACCGAGGGACGGACTGAAGCAGCAGGAAAGACTGCAGGAGGAAGTGGAACACACCTGTACTTCTTCAGAAGAGGGTCCGCCATCATCTCCCGCACCAGCATCCCATCTGTCAGGAACTAACCCACAGAAACACCATCAACTACTGCCACAGGCGAGGGCAAGCGACGGCCCGGGGGCATTTGAGGCCTGTTAAGCTTTTAAATCTGGCCATTAAACCCAACATGAAGAAATTACATAAACAGTCAGTCAGTCATCAAACAGCTGCACTTCCTCCATGGTTGAAGTGTTGTCAGAGTCATTTCAATAAAGAGCTCAACACCCTGGTGGTTCTGGATGGTTCTGGGTGGTTCTAAGAGCTAAACACCCTGGTGGTTATGGGTGGTTCCAGGTGGTTCTGGATGGTTCTAAGAGCTAAACACCCTGGTGGTTCTGGATGGTTCTGGGTGGTTCTAAAAGCTAAACACCCTGGTGGTTCTGGATGGTTCTGGATGGTTCTAAGAGCTAAACACCCTGGTGGGGCTTCAAAGACTCTGATTTGGTTGCAACTTTGCTTCATTTTCCATTGACATTACAGCAACATGTTTCCTCCATGATATCCCAGGATAGATTGTTTCCTCCTATGAGGAGGCTCACCACAACACTCCATGCATCTGCTGCTCCTCCACTACCCCCCCCCTCTTTAGCCCACCAGTCAAAGAGTTGCCCCCCCGCCCAGCAGCCCTGTGTGAGGATGCAGCGTGTGAGCTTGGCAGCACCTTGATCCTGGTGGCTTGGGGGTCCGAGCGGTCGTCAAAGCGGATGGTGTAGCCCACCTCGTGTCCCAGCAGGGCCCCCCGCTCCTCCGCCACGCGGGTGGCGACCTGCCGTCACCAGACAAGGCAGAGAAATGTGAGAGGTGCACGAACGAGGCCGTACTTCCTCCTGGGTGGAGGAGTACAAACCGCTGGCAGCTGCACGGCTTCGGTCAGAGGAGACTCACTGAGATGGCAGCCACACGGCGAGGCTGCGTCACGCCGATCACCTTCCCCTCAGCGGCCCAGCCGGCCTCCAGCAAGTACTGCCGGCAGAACGGCAGCGCATCAGAGGACAGAGCAGGAGATATGATGCTGCAGAGTCTGCACTCATTAAACACTATCTGATGGAGGCACCAAGCTTTTCCAGCAAGGTCACTGCACTGCACTTCCCACTGTGTCCTCTAGGGCTTCTGCTGCAGGCATCACTCTCCAGGGTCCTCCATTTAAGCTGCATGCTGGAACACTAACGGCCTATTTGTATTTAAGAGCTTACTTGGGACTTGGGAATATATATAAAAATAACTCTTTATCATATCAAAATTACTGCTAACATGTAGAGAGAAAGGAGAAGAAGAAGGAGGAGGAGGAGGAGGAGGAGGAGGAGGAGGAGGAAGAGGAGGTTGTGGTGTTGGACCAACCTGAGGGATCTGCGTGCTCTTCCCGCAGCCCGTCTCCCCCACGATGATGACGGTCTGGTAGCTCTCCACCAGGTACAGGATGTTGTTTCTGTGCTGTGAGGAGAAACAGTTTGGACAGATGCTGTAGTAACACCAAACAGGCGGGGGTGTGGGGGTGTGGGTCCCATGAGACCCCTGAAAGCCTCAAAGCAAAACTTTAATAGGGTGTCATATTTTTTCAAAAAGCTGAAACAAGCAATCATAGTCACTGAAGGTCACTGCAGATCTTTAAGATCTTGGCCAACATTAAAGAGAAATATGCTGCATGTGAAGGAACTGGAGGGACAGGTTGGTGGGACCCCTGACTGTGCTGGTGGTGGTGGTGGTGGTGTGAGACCTTGAAGACGGGCAGTTTCTGCCGCTGCTTCTCGATGGACAGGGAGGTGTGAGGGTTGAAGATGACGGGGGAGCCGCTGGCCTCGGAGCTCAGCTCTCGCTCCTCAGAGACCCCCGGAGCCTCGCAGCCTGCAGGGGGCACACCAGCAGAAGCAGAGAGGGCGGCTTAGTGAGAGGCCACATAGGAAGAGGACGGCTGGAGACTTTTCCAGGAGAGCAGCGAGCTCCAGTGCAGCTCCAGTGCAGCTCCAGCAGGTTCACTTCACAGTCCACCACAGTCCAAAGCCTTCACAGTTCATCAGTGTCTGCATGGATCTACTGCAGTGGAGCTGGAGCTGCACACTGGTGTTCTCCTGGATAGCCTCCAGCTGCTGCTGCTGTTACTACTACTACTGTTACTGCTGCTGCTGCTGCTACTACTACTGTTACTGCTGCTATTACTGTTACGGCTGCTGCTGCTGCTGCTATTACTGTTACTGTTACTGCTGTTGCTGCTGCTGCTGCTGCTGCTGCTATTACTGTTACTGCTGCTGCTGTTTCTGTTGCTACTGTTACTGCTGCTGCTGTTTCTGCTGCTGCTGCTGCTGCTGCTGCTGCTGCTGTTTCTGTTGCTACTGTTACTGCTGCTGCTGTTACTGCTGCTGCTGCTGTTACTGTTACTGCTGCTGCTGTGTTGACAGCGGCGCTGCTAACCGAGGCTACTGACTGGAACCAGCAGCGGCTCGGAGCGCGGAGCTGCTAAATGATGGGTACGCAACAAACTCCACGACCACAGTGTTCACACAGTCACACACAGACACAAACACTCTCACACACATCCTAGTAGTTCACCACAAGGGTCAGATGAACATTTTGGATCAAACTTACCGGGCTTCCAGAATTTCATCGTGGAGAGGGGAGCCGCCATCTTGGCTTCTACGTCACATCCCCTCCCCCCGGGGGAGCTTTATTGATGACGTCACGAGTCGGTTTCTTGCCGTTTTTTGAATGGTGTCAGGTGGTGGCAGAGCTGCAAGTTCTCTGAATCGACTGTGTTGTTGTTGTTGTTGTTGTTGTTGTTGTTGTTTTAAAATATGTTCACACAATTCTGCTTAAAAAAACATATTTTACACAAATACACAAATAAAATGCAGCAAGAACAAAGAAATCACATTCTAACAATCCCTTAGATGTAAATAAATATAAATGTATGTAAATAAATATATAAATGTATACATATATTTATTGAACTGTCAAACACGTTTGTTTTCTTTTATTAAAAGCTTGAAATGATTCTAATTCTTATGAAATTGCTGCTTGTTCTAAACTCCAACACTAAACTCCGGTGAAGTCGGCGTCACTAGCACACAACTCACAGACACGAACGTAACAGTTGTGGAATAAAGGCTGAGACAGTCTCTTTGAAAATGGAGGCCAAACAAAGCCAATGTTTAATGATTCCCAAAAGATTTGATCAGAAAATACAATCCATTCCAACGCCAGCACTTTGTCCTTCAATCTCCCGCATCATCAGTGGATGAGCTGTGGAACTCCGTCTTCCTCACTGTATAAAATACTGAGAAATATCTTCAATCCATCCATATTTTGACACAAATACAAATAAATCATTAACACAAGGCGGTTCCGACAAGAAAAAAGGACATTGTACAGAATTTACAGACGAGTTTAAGTTAATTTCAAATGTATCAGGTAAGACTCTGATCTGGAAGCTACGCAGAGGAGAAAAGCAACCGATGGAATCACTTCTCCCTTCATGGCTGATGCCTTGAACACAGGTATCTAGATAGAAACAGTCAATTCAACACACACACACATACACACACACACACCAACTCCAAAGCTTAGGATGAAGAGCTGCATGTGTGGACCACAACACGCATGTTTCCTCTCTCCAGGTCAACAAATATTTCAAGGGGAATTTCAATGGTTATTAGTTTGAGATAACAGCACTGTGATACTGAATCACTGCAGCACTGCATCTGGATTGGAGGAGAGCGGATCTGATATGTGGATCTTGTCACAGTATGTTTTTAGATAGCACGTGGTTGAAAAACAACTCGTGCCCCCCCCCCCGGGGTAAAAACATCTTTGCTGTGAATTCACCGAGTTCAATCACTGTACCTTCAAATCAGTCACACTACAAAGCAGAGGAGCAGCGTTGGTCTTTTATTGTGGTGCAGTCCATCACTTCAGTATTCATCACTTCCACATAGTTTTCATTAAAAGCCGGATAAATTTCATTCTTGGGGAAAAACAAGGCCGATGTTCAAAGCAACACTTTGCTGATGCTCTGAACCATTATGACTGTGTGGTGGGCCTGGGTTCCATGATGTCACGCTAGGTGTTAGCCTCACAGTCTAGAGCCCCTCTACAACACACCACAGGGGCTTCACTACACTAAGAAATAAAGGAAACTGTTAGGCTGCGTTTCTGCAGTCAATCACGTCTGCTTGTGTGCGGTGGTCAGTAATTAGATGAGGGTGAGGGAGGAGCTTGAACGGGTGGAAGGTGCGATGATTGGAGGGCATCTTAAAAAAGGAACCGTCAAGTTCATCTTGCCGTGTGTTGGTAATCGGGTGACGAGTCCCATGGTGCACTGGTGCACTGAAGAGTCGTACTGTGTGCACGAGCGCCGACACCTCCCAGAATGTGGCGGCGCTCCTCTGTCTCCACACTGGACTTGGACAGAACTGTTTGCACTGAGTGTCCCATGGCTTCAATGGAGTCCTGTCAGTCAAAGTGTAGAGCCGTGTAAAAAATGATCCACACCACCTGGCACAGAGCGAAACACAAACACTGGTTAAAACTCAACGTTTCCAGCTGGAAGAAGAGCAGCAGTGACGACGGTGCAGTCAGAGGCACCACAGTGCGCAGCAACACACAGCTCATGAGAGTGACAGCGGACACCTCGCACGCTACAATGATGGGCCGAGTGTCCACTGTGTCAAACAGATGCTTCTGTGGCATTATGGGATACACTGAGATCGAGTTGGAGTGACAATCCTGAGTGCCACTGGCAGAGTTCAGCTGGACCATCAACACCAACACCAGACTGGAGCGTCAACACATACAGGACCAGTAGGCGGCAACATGACAACACCTACCAGGAACAGAGCAAAAGAGGTCATGAAGCCTTCCTTGGTGAGTTCCCACGTGCCACCGTAGTCTTCCTCATCGATCTGCTGGAAGCTGCTGAAGTACACGTACAGCACGCCGGCGTTGATGATGCAGAATCTGCCGTGAGGAAGACGAGACAAGGTTACTTTGGTTCAGGCTAACGCGACGCCGTCTGGAAGGAGCAGGGCACTTACATGGCGATTCCCAGGAAGCCTTTCAGCGGTGCCACTCCCCAGATCACACCCAGGATGACTGCAATGATCTGTCGCAGCCAGTAGATCACATCCAAGAACTCATCCTGCAAAAGAGTGAAGAGAAAAGTCACAATGTGAGGCTTTTAGGATGCACAGAGACGGGAACTGCGTTTACAAACTGGCAAAGTAATCAAACTCATTAAGTTTGAATTGTGTTGATTTACACCTGGGGGGGGGGGGGGGTCTGTATTTTGTCATCTGTAGCACTTCACTTTCAGATGTTGTAATGAAGAGCACTTTATGAATACAACGTATTATTTAATGTATTATTAGAATCCATTCACTCCTCAAAGGCCATGTAGAGAGTAGAGATGGAGCAACACTCTATAAAATAAAATAACAACATCACACTCAGTGATATCCAGTTCCAGAAGTGCAGTGCGAGTCTCACGCTTGGTTTCATCTTTGCTTTGGTTTTATTGGGTTGGATGGACGGAAGCAGGCCAAGTAGAACCTGACTGGCAGGTCACTGGTTCCAGTCAACACTGGGCCGCAATTCTTCCACATTCAAACTGGCAGAAATAATAAACGGCCTGTGGTGACTCCAAGCAACACACTCAGGTGTGCTGGCGTTATTGATATCACACACACACACACACACACACACAGATTATCGAAGGGATTATTGTTGCTAGGAGAGATTATTTTCAAGTCACGTCATCAGCCAGTGTGTGGATTCATCCGTTGGTTTCCACACCAGACTTGCAGAGTGGCGAAGTGGCTCGGAACCGCTGTGTGAAATGTAAAGCGCCTGGTTTGTAAAGTGGTGCCTCAGTCACTCAGCCAGGCAGTGCAGCAGTGATGTTAGCCAGGTTAGCTAGGATGTAGCACCGCTACACACCGCGCTGGTCGGCTGCACACACACACCACACACTTTCAACGGCTGTGTGTGTGTGTGTGTGTGTGTGTGTGTGTGTGTGTGTGTGTGTGTGTGTGTGTGTGTGTCGACCTTCTCGTCCCAGACGGCGCTGCTGTTGAAGGCTTTGCTCCATGTGGACTGCTTCATGCCTCCATTCGCCAGCTGACTCTCCTCTTTCCGCTTGGTGTTGCTCGTCATGGTGGCGCCTTTGCTTGCAGCTGCACTGCTCGACCAGTGGCGAAGAGCCTGTGGAACCGCCGGGCACTGGCGCTGGGTCTCTGGAAACACTGAAGAGCCGCAGGAGCAGGAGGTTGTTCGAGGAGCGCGTCCCGCTGTTCGGCCACCTTTCAGCCTCCAAGAGCACAAAGTTGCACTGGGCATGCGCAGTACTGTTTGACCCCGGCAACCTGCAGCCAATCGAAGAGTGCGACGTTTCCTGCTCCGCCGTCACCGCGGACGGCAGAAATCCCACAGCGGCTCCTGGTGGTGAGGCTTCTCACCCGGTTTGCAGTGCGCGTGAAGTATTGATTACTCGATCAATACTTGTGTGAAGTATTGATTACTCAGTAGTACACTGTTGATCAGAGATTAGAGAGCGCTTCGATGTAAACTGACACATTGTGTAGTTTTATTAAAATGCATATTTATGCCGCATGTTGATATCAGCTCATTGTGAGATGACAGTTCTGACAGTGATTCAGGAACTGGAAATAATAATAATAATAATAATAATAATAATAATAATAATAATAATAATAATAATATAAATAGTAGTGTTTGCAAATAGGTTAATAATTGTTTGGATTAAATCTGATGATCCATTTCCTCCTCTGAAAGAGGCCTCCCAGGAATCAATCATCACTAATAAGGTCATTACCTCTGCAATCAAAACCATCTTCTGTCAATATTTCTTTCGTTTTGCAGATGTCCCACTTCCCTTTTGCACACGAGAGTCAAAATGACGCGATGTGTTTCCTGTCATTACAGCCTGATTGTCAGCCAGTCAATTCTCACCACCACCACCACACAAACCTCCAGCTGTATGAAGCAGTGATCAGGCTCACTGTGTAGCTGCGGCTTTCACACTGGTGCATCGCAGCTCTTCACTGACACCACGATCTGCAATTAATGAGAATAAAATGCTGCTTTGTCCAAGCAGTTGCCAGCAGTTACCAACTGCTGGTAACCAGCAGTGGCCAGCAGTTACCAACTGACACAAGGGGCACATTCTGATAAAACACTCAACCAGGAATGAAGCTCCCCGTTTAATGCAAGAGGCTCTTTATGTCCACTGTATATTCAGCACATTGTACAGTTGGACCATCATTAGTCAGTGACATGGTGGTTGTCACTGCGCCGCAGAGCAGCCCCAAACCAGTTTGACGGAACAAAATAACTTAATTCGTATTCAGTCTAATTTATGTGGAAGAAATGAGGATCCACCCAGATGCACTGAGTCAGCGTCTCTCACGTCTTTCTCAAACATCCGTGCACATTCTGGTTTTGATAGCACAAACGATGCGCTTGACTGCATTACTACGAATGCACCTAAACCCCTGATAGACAGAATCAGTTTCTTTTTTTTCATTTCCTGATGACTCATTCAGGAAGATGTAGGCAATGTGTCATCAGCAGCTCAACAGCGTGCGTGCGTGCGTGCGTGCCTGCATATTCCAAGCAGGCTGCTGGAAGTGCAACATGCAGTCAACTGTCCAGTGTGAAGAGTTTGTAAATACAGTGACCTTCCTGTCACCATTTCCACTGTCTCCCAACCTCTTCTGTAAGGGGTGGAGTTGCACTGAGCGAAGCGTCATAACCATCAGCGTCCCCGTCAGAACTTTACATTCTTGCTTTTTTGCACTTTGCACTCGTTTGGAAGGAGACGAAACGAGGAGGCCACAGAGCTTCTCAGAGAGCAGAGCTGGTGGACGCTCACTAACACCACCACTGGAACACTGGCCTACCAACACATGGTGCATGAGAAAGAAGTCAAGAACGGACTTTTCTCAATCAAGATGTGTGAGAATTTGATCATGGTTACTATGGTAAATAAATGATAATAGTCAATTAACAATAGTATAATCCTAACAATATATATATACGTTGCACGTGGATATCCTCACTGTTTGCTACTGCACACATCAGATTGGTGGAGACAAAGACAAACTAAAAAACTAATGAAAAAGTGTAAATCTTGAAATGTAAAAGTTGTGTGTAACAACAGAAATGTGTGTTGGTGTCCTGGTGTTGTGTAGCAAGCTGCATGTGTGAAGCACGAGGAGGTGAATGCTCACTGCTGAGACACTGCACACGGCACTGTCTCTTTAAGAGTGGTCACCTGGGAGGGACGGAGGGAGAAACAGGTGTGAGCTGCGGGACCATCAACACCGGACCGGACCGGAGTGAGTCCATATGGACCCCTGGCTGCGGGGGCGCCCCCTAGCTGCCCCCCGCGGGTCACCATGAAGCGAGTGACTCACGTCGCTTCGCGGCGCCCCGCCGGAGCTCGAGCCCTCACGCCAACTCCACCGTCAGTGACGTGTGAGTCACGTGACCGTCTCTTCCCTGGGTACGTCCGCCGTGGTGTGTTTTTCCTCTCCCCCCCCCCCCCCCCCCCTCTCTCTCTCTCTCTCCCCACTGCTCTCTCTCTCTCTCTCGCGACCAGAGCTCTTCTTCCTAATGAAGGCAGCGCAATAAAGGGGGGGGCGGGGGTGTTCCTTTCCGCTTTGCCTTGTTTTTGGTTGTTTTCGTGAGGGCTGGGGCGCGTGGCTGGAGGTCGGGGTGACCACCGGCCGATGGACGCGCGGGGGCTCCCACCTCCAACTTAGCACCGGCCGTGTGGGGGGTGAAGCCCGGTTGGAGGCTGTGCTCGGCGGCTGCGGCTGCTTCAGGCTCCGCTCGGAGCTCCGGATCATTGGAAACTTTGTTTCTCCTCCTCCTCCTCCTCCTGCTGCTTCCTCCCCCTCCCGCCCCCATTGTCCTGCTCTGCGCAGCTCCGACTCTCAGCGAGGTGAGTGTGCTTTTCTACCGTTTCACATTCACAGCGGGACCCGGTGGAGCGGGGCGGTGCGGTGTCGGACCGCCGCCGAGCCTCGATCACCTCGGCGGGCTGCGCCTCGGCGGAGCTCCGCCGCCGCGCCGCTGCTGCTGCTGCCCAGCAGCTGCTGCATGTCGCCTGTTTAAAATGGCGACAGCCAGCCGGTGGTGGTGGTGTTGGTGGTGTGGGGGGGTAGCTTGTAGTTTTAGAGAGGGGGGGGGGGATCTTTCCCCTCCACCGCGTTTAAACGGGGGAAGAGAAAAAGCTCTCCGACGCAGACGAGCCGTCAGTTCGGGGGCGCTCGGCTCTCTCCGGAAGATCATCATCATCATCATCATCATCATCATTTTCGTAAATGTGTGGTTTACGCCGCACGGCTGCGCCGAGCGCGTGCGACGCTATAGGCTGCCGCGCGCCGTCTCATCACAATAACACAGCTGGAGCGGCCGTGTTTTAAAGCGCTGCTGTGTTTACAAATACAGAGTAGCTGCATGTTGTTTGCTGCCCTTCAGTGGCAGGGATGGATGAGTTGCACTGCAGCTCACACACACACATACACACACACACTAAGCAAAAGAAGCAGAATCGTCCCGATGAAAAAGCTGTGAATGAATGAGTTAATAATTAATGTTGTCATCATTGACGCTCTGCTGCTGCTGCTGCTGCTGCTCAGGCTGCTGCTCTCAACCTGCCAAGGCCTCAACACTCTGGTGGTGCTGCTGCTGCTGCTGCTGCCCAGGCTGCTGCTCTCAACCTGCCAAGGCCTCAACACTCTGGTGCTGCTGCTGCTTCTATGGTGGTTCCTGTCACAACTAGTGTCACTATTTCACTGTCAGGCAGCTGCTCAGTTATTGATCATGTGACTGTTGACCCCAGAGGTCAGACTGGCTGATAGTTTGTGTCCAGTGTGACTGTGAGAGCCACTGACTGCTGCTGCTGCTGCTGCTGCCACTCTTCGACCTTTGCCTTGCAGAGGCCTCCAACAATAAGCAGCACACAAGCGTTTGTTTAGAGGGTTTCTGTGTCTGCTGGATCTCACTGGATGTCTTTGGGTTGCTGTGGTGATGATGTCTGATGCCAAAATCTGCACAGCTGAGCGACTGCCACCCACCCCACCCTACCCCTCCCCTCCCCACCACCACCACTTTTGAAAAAAAAAATATTCAAAAAAATGATATTGTTTTGCCGCGTGTGGTGACGACGACTTGCAGGAGGTCCACAAACTATCAGAGCAAGAACCACATGGAGGCTGCGCTCTCAGTGTGGGTGGAGAGCATTGAGATCCAGTCTGAAGCCAGCAGGTCCGGCAGAAGCAGCAGCAGCCATTTTGTGTTGTCCAGCCTGCTGCTGCTGCTCCGCCATGTTTCCTCCCTCCCGCTCAGCAACCCACTTTCAGCGCAAGGCAGCGTCACGGCAGCCATTTGTGCAACCCACGCTCCCTCACTGCTCCCTCACTGCTCCCTCACCGCCCGCCTGCTCGCTCGCCTGCCCGCCCGCTGACCTGAGAGCAGCAGCGAGCAGAGACCGGTCAGGACTGGTCTGGACCGGACCTTCTCTGGTGGCCTCTGGAGTCGGACAGGGTGGAGGTGGTAGAACCCTGGACCAGTGGTCTGCTGGAGGTGGCTCTCCAGTGGCAGTGTCTCCAGTGGCAGCAGGAAGGCCTTCCTTTGTCTTTGGCTGCTGATTGGTTTCTTACATGGAGCCTCGACAAGCAGTGTTTCTCACACTGAGTGTGGAGGAGGAGAGGTCACCCTCTGTGTGTGTGTGTGTGTGTGTGTGTGTGTGTGTGTGTGTGTGTGTGTGTGTGTGTGTGTGTGTGTGTGTGTGTGTGTGTGTGTGTGTGTCAATCAAGAGGCCCGACGAGAGAACGGACAGATGTCCTCGCAACGAGGCCGCAGGAAGGGAGAGAAAGAGAGAGGGAGAGGGAGAGCAGGACGGGGCGACTTCGTCCCGGGCCAATGGCTCAGCTCGGCTCGACTCGGCTCGGCTCGGCTCGGCTCGGCTCGGCGACGGCAACCACACCTCGCCAGGAGACATCAACACCGAGGGAGCGAGCGAGGCACTGAAATAGGAGCAGGACTCTACAAATACCACACTGTGTGTGTGTGTGTGTGTGTGTGTGTGTGTGTTTTCACCCACACACATGGGCTTTGGAGACACAAGCTAGTGGGAAGGAAAAGGGGGAGGGTTAAGAGTGGGGGGGTGGTTGCTATAGGGACAGTAACACACCAGTGGCGCCGCCGCCGACCCGTCTGCCTCGGCCAAAGTTACTGGGAGGAGGTGGAGGAGGCAGAGGAGGAGGTGGAGGAGGGAGAGGAGGAGGAGGGAGAGAAGGAGGAAGGAGGAGGGGGCAAAACAGCATAGGGGAGGAGGAGGAGGGGTGCAGGGTGAGCTGAGGGGGCGGGGCTACCAGGTCCTGCCTGCATGGCTGCACGTAACGTTGGAATAAAAACACTGAAGCATTCTGAAAATCAATCCAATATCTCAACACAGTCGCCAATCACTTCTCAATGAGTCAGTGAGTCAGTGTTTAACTGCAGCATCATACCATCAGATACTGTGAGTCAATGGACCTGGTTAACATTCCTTCAACCAATCAGCTGCACCAGCCATTTAAACCGGAGCAGGAGGTGTCGGGGGGTGAGCTGTGTTAGTGGAGCTGGAGCTGCAGCAGTGGTCAGGACTGTTATTGGCTGCAGGCAGAGGACGTCAGCAGGCCCAGAGCAGAGACTGGAAGAGCAGGAGGAGGAGGAGGAGGAGGAGGAGGAAGGAGGTCAAGCTGAGGAGGCGCACCGTGTGTGTGTGTGTGTGTGTGTGTGTGTGTGTGTGTGTGTGTGTGTGTGTGTGTGTGTGTGTGTGTGTGTGTGTGTGTGTGTGTGTGTCCTCTAGTCCAGTGTTTTTCAACCTGTTCTGGGCCACATTGTTTTTGCATTGAAGTGACACAGCAGCAGCAGCAACAAGCTGCCTTCACTCAGTCACTGATGCCTGGGAACCTGTTGACTTGCTCACTGAACTCTTATCATTGGAGCAAAAGAGGTCCACATTCCTTTCAAGACTCACTCACTCCACTATGGAGTGTGACTGTAGTATATTACTACATAATATATTCATATATTATGCCACTGGTCTTATTTTAGACCATTGAAGTCAAATTGCATCATTTTTCACAGCTGACTGATGATGTGATGCTGCACCAGTGGTTGAAACACGGTGAGCTCACTCACAACTCTGACTGCTAGCAGCAGCCCTGCAGCCTCAGAGAACAACAGCCAGCCAGTCAGTCAGTCATACAGTCAGTCAGTCATACGGTCAGTCAGTCAGTCATACGGTCAGACAGTCAGCCAGTTAGTCAGCCGGTCAGTCAGTCATACAGTCAGTCAGTCATACAGACAGTCATACAGTCAGTCAGTTAGTCAGCCAGTCAGTCAGTCATACAGTCAGCCAGCCAGCCAGTCAGTCAGTCAGTCAGTCAGTCTACCCCTCCCACACACACACAGCTAACCAGTCTACTCAGCCCCTCCCCTCCTCCCCCGCCATGGCGGCCATCTCAGGGTTTTTACAGGAAGTTGGTGCGAGTGAGCGCCGTGGTGACCGCTGGGTCATGTGACCATTGTGCCACTCTCAGACTGCAGCGGCTCCACATGACACCTAGGTGGCACTAGAGAGCTCCAGCAGACCTTTGCTGAAGAGGTCTGGAGCTGCTGGCCCAGCACAGCGCAGCGCAGCGCCACCTCCTGGTGGCTGTTGTCACCCTGCGCTGGTGGTGCTGGGGTTGGTGTGGTAGTTTCAGTGGTAGTTCCAGTGGTAGTAGCAGCAGTCCTGGGTGACACCCAGTGGTTTGTGTGGCTGGAGTGCAGGTTGCTTCCACTGGCTGGAACATTCCACACTGCAGAGGAAGGAGGGGGAGGGGGTGGGGGGTGGGAGGTCAGTGTGTGATTTCTAGTCAGAAGCCAGAAGGAGGTGTTCAGGAGTCGGGGGGTGGGGGGGTACCAGGAATAAAAATTCCTCTCCACACACCTACGGCTGTTAACACCCCCCCCCCCTTCCTCCCCCCCCTCTTCCCTCCAAACGAGCCTCCCCTCCCCCCACCGGCCCCTCCCCCTCCAGCCCACCACCCAACAGAACCATGTGATGGATGGGCTCGGCCTCGGGCTCGGGCTACCCCCCCCACCCCCACCCATAAGCCTTTGTGTCGGTCACGTGACCATCCTGCCTTGGCAGAGCGCCCCCCCCCCACACACACACACACACACACACAGACCTGAATGGCAGAGGAGGAGGGGGAGTGTGTGTGTGTGTGTGTGTGTGTGTGTGTGTGTGTGTGTGTGTGTGTGTGCAGTGGGCCGAGCGAAGGGCAGCTTCTCTCTCTCTCTCTCTGGGGGGCACCAGGGAACAAGGGGCATCACATTCCCTCTGCAGCAGCAGCAGCAGCCGCTTCTTTAACCCCTCACTCTCTCACTGACTCACTCACTCTCTCACTGACTCACTGACTCACTCACTGACTCTCTCACTGACTCATTGACTCACTCACTCACACTGGTCAAGAAGCTGCAACTCAATGACCGACTTCTGTTTTTTTAATGGAGGTCCATGGACCAGTAGGTTCTCCACTGGTGCTGGAGTCTCAGGACCATCCTGGTTTTCTTCCTCTGCATCAAATCACAAAGTCCCAAATTTATTCCACTAAAATAAGAAGCTGAACGCTTTCTGTCAACTCTCCTCAATAAAAGATTGAAATGATTGAACTGAATTGTCCTGCAAAATAAATGTCCAACATTTTCTCCATCAACATACAGTCTATATATACATATATATATATATATATATATATATATATATATATATATATATATATATACATATATATATATATATATATATATATACATATATATATATATATATATATACATATATTTAAATCCCACAAAGCCACGCCCCAATCAAAACAGCCACAAAACCCACTTTTGGGTGGCGACCCACCAGTTGAGAAACAGTCTCCGGAAAGCTGCCGTGGTGCATTTGAATGCAGCATGTGAATGAATTACAAAGGGCCTGGGTCCCACCCAGGTGTCACCCAGGTGGGACCCAGGTGACACCTGGGTGACACCCTGGTGATACCCGAGACCCTCGCAGGGCGAGCTGGGCGTCGCTGAGTGGCTGCACTGAGACCTTTGTGGTGCAAAGTGAGGTGGTGGTCTTCAGACTGAAGGCTGGTCTCCTCAAAACACATTGGCACAGCAGCACTAAAGCAGCGTTTCTCAACTGGTGGTTTGTGACCCAGAAGTTGGTGGCAGAACTGTTTTGATTTGGTGGCAGTGTCCCTGTTTCAAAAGGGATTTCTAGAGAAAATCTTATTTAT
Source organism: Nelusetta ayraudi (assembly GCF_046127955.1). NCBI lineage: Eukaryota > Metazoa > Chordata > Actinopteri > Tetraodontiformes > Monacanthidae > Nelusetta > Nelusetta ayraudi. The sequence goes on along the minus strand of NW_027466069.1, from coordinate 100,024 downwards.
TCATTTCAGTGGATTAAATGTTGGTCTTTGTGACTTCATCACGAGGAACAAAGTGATGATGGTCCTGAGACTCCATCAACAGTAGATGACCACTGGTCTAAAGGGTTTTTTGTGACTTCAATTGAAAGTGTTGGGATTGTCCAGTGTCCAGGTGGTGTGGGGGAGGGGGAGCCAGTGTGAACTCCTTCAGTTTGGCTCTGTTGGTGGTGAAGCTGTGAACCGAGAGTTCTGGATCGTTGGCTTTGAGTTTTAGTTGCCAGCCGCTTTGGAGCTGCTGGTCTGTGCTGCTCTGGTGTTGAGGTGTCATGTTAGCGAGGAGCATTGGGGGAGGGGAGGGGGGTCATCGCCCTGGAGCCGTCCTCCAGCACCGCAGTGCCACCTCTCTACCAGTGGGAAGCAGTGGTGGAGGGACAGGAAGAAGGGAAGAAGGAAGGAGTGGAGGGCTGCTCCACTGGAAGCTATGCCATCTTCTAGAAGCACGGGCCAACACTCACATTAGTGTCAGACTGGCCTGCGTGTGTCTTTGTGAGGGAGGTGTCTGCTAGAATCACACCATCCTCTGGTGGAGAAGGTCTCCATCGAGGAGCAGCGCACCACTCTGGCCCAGTGGTGTCGACTGAAGCTGCAACCCAGTGGCTGCATTAAAAGGAAAACATCCAGAATGTGGCCTCACTGTGGGGGAGGGTGGAGGTGGCGGGGGTCGGGGTGGGGGTGTGTCTGAACGAGGGGAAGTGAGGCAGAGTGGTGGGAGTGTGGGGGAGGGGACAGCAGGCAGTGGGACGGCGGCTCCACTGAGCCTCCAGTGCCGAAGCAGAGTTCCTCCACTGCAGCAGCTTCCAGCCTCACGGCCACCACAGGAGAAATTACATTGGTTTTTACTCATCAGCTGTTGATGTTGTAGCTGCTGATTGGGTTGCTGGTCGAGCCCATGTTGAGAAGATGTTGAGAAGATGGGAAAGTGGACTAATGTAACGTGAGGACACAAGAGATTTCTTCCTCTTCCATCCTTGTTTTCTCCTCTGCTGGAGCTTGAAGCTGCTGATGTTGGAGATGTTGTACATGTTGCTGAGGCCTCTGATCTCCTCTCTTCTCTCTCTTCTTTCTCTCCTCTCTCTTCTCTCTCTTCCCTCCAGGTTTTGTCCCTCTGCTGCAGCCTGACGGGACCTATGGCTGCTCCTGGCTGTCCTCCTCCCCCCACGCCTGCTCCGTAGTTCAGCAGAAAGTCCCTCACACCGCCCCCCCCACCCTCAGCCATTTGACCCAGCCCACCTCCACCTCCACCCCCACCCCCAACCCCACCATGGCCAGCAAGAGGAAGTCCTCCACGCCCTGCATGATTCCCAGCAAGGTCGTGCGTCCGTCTGAGGAGGTGGATCTGGACTCGGACCTTCTGCCGGTACCGTCCAGGAGTTCTGGAGGCGTGAGTGGAGGTCTCAGCCCCGTCCACTGTGCGGCTGAGCCCTGCAGGTCCGACAGGGGAGATGCTCTGAAAGACCCCGGTGGCGGAGGAGGGATTTACACCTGCAAGCCGTGTCACTTCGAGACCCCCGACCTCAACCTGTTCCTGGACCACGTGTACTCGGGTCACCCGGACTTCCGGGCCGACCCGGGCTTCCTCTGCGTCAGCTGCGGGGTCTCTGCGCCCAAGTTCGAGGGGCTGGCGCTGCACAACGCTAGGGTCCACCCCAGCACGCTGACCACCAGCCTGCAGCTGAGGAGGAGGAAGGAGCGCAGGGCGGTGGTGGTGGAGCAGCACCTGGTGGTGGCGCCAGAGAGCAGCGCCAACGACCAGGATGGAGAAATTCACATCACCAAGACCCCCATCATGAGGACGCTGAGGGCCAAGGCGGAGGTCAAACGCAGCATCGTGGTGTCCCACCAGGGTGGTGGGGGAGGGGACGAGGCCTCCTCAGACTCATCCTCCGGCCCCCCCTCCAAGGAGACGGAGAAGAAGGAGGTGGTCTCCAGCGCTCCCACCCTCGTCTCCAGCGGGACCACCAGGACCCCCAGTCTGCCCTCGGCCATCCAGATCGTCAACGGCAGCGGAGCTCTGCCGCTGCTCAAGACCCCCATCACACAGGTGGGTGGTGCTGCTGCTGCTGCTGCTGCTGGAGCTGCTGCTGCTCCTCCAGCTGAACCTTCTGATGACGCTGCTTGTTGACTGACCACAGTTTCTGTCCATTCATCCCCCCAGGTGGTCTCGGTGGTTCAGAACAGGAACCTTCACTCGGCGCCGCTCACGGCCTCCTCCAATAATTCCACCACTTCCTCTGCTGCCTCCAAGAATCTCCCCAAGGTAACAACACGTGGCTCGGGGCCCCGTGCAGGTCACCGGCTGTGAATAAAATGCCTTCATTAATCCCACCTGGGGGAAGTTTGTAGAATTACAGCAACAGAACAGTGAGAAAGAAAGAGAATTATATTAATTAAAAAGAGATGAAGACAAATATAAAATCACGTTTGTAGAGCAAGAAAGGGAAAAAAAAGAGAGATTCTATTGTAATCTTTTTTCACACTTAGACATGTAAATAATTATATAATTATATTCATATATTGATTTCTTTTTAATTCACTCTGCGCTGTCCACGCTGCTAAAACCCTGCAATTAACAAAGGTTGATGGAAGGCCTTCTGATTGTGATTGAGTTCTTGCTGTTGCTCCTCCAGGTGATGATTCCTCTGAGCAGCATCCCCACCTACAGTGCCTCCATGGACTCCTCGTCCTTCCTCAAGTCCTCCTTCAGCAAGTTCCCCTACCCCACCAAGGCCGAGCTCTGCTACCTGACCGTGGTCACCAAGTTCCCCGAGGAGCAGATCAAGATCTGGTTCACGGCCCAGAGACTCAAGCAGGGCATCAGCTGGTCCCCCGAGGAGATCGAGGAGGCTCGGAGGAAGATGTTCAACACCATCATCCAGACGGCCTCCTCGTCCTCCTCCTCGTCCTCCTACTCCTCGGCCGCTCACAGCCACAGCCAGCGGGTCCCGGCCACGCAGACCATCGCCGTGCTGCCCGGCGGGATCCCCCACCTGCTGCAGGGCTCCCTAGTGGGCCAGGGGGGCGTCATCGTCACGCAGCCCCTAGTGGCCAACGGCCTCCACGTCAGCAGCGCCCCCGTGGCGCTGGCCGTCACGCCCAAACCCCAGGCCGCCGCCCGGCCCATGATGCAGGCGCGGCCTGCTGCCGCCCTGGTGGCCGACAAGGGAGTCAGCATGGTGGTGGGGACGGTGGGCAGCAGCAGCAGCAGCAGTCAGACTGGGGGAGGGGCCACCGGCAGCATCATCACCAGCAGCAGCAGCAGCAGCCGCAGCAGCAGCAGCAGCCAGGCCAGCGTCATCAACCTCAGTCTCGCTAACCACGCTAGTGCTAAACACAGCAGCGCTAGCATGGTTAGCACTACCCAGAGCAGCACTAACCGTGCTAGTGCTAACCGCGCTAGCGCTAACCACAGCAGTGCTAACCAGGCTAGCGCTAAGGGGAGTGCTGTCAATGGCAGAGTTGGTGGCAGCAAAGTCGACGTCAAGGACAGAAACAAGAGCGACGTTCCCGCCAAGAGCAGCGCCGACGTCACGGGAAACAAGGTCAGCAGCAGCAGCAGCGTGCAGGGCGGCGGGCGAGCGGCCACACAGCGCGATGACAAATCCAACCAGAGCAGAGTGAAGGACGATGAAGAGGAGGAGGAGGAGGAGGAGAAGAAGAAGAGCAGCAGCACCAGCGGCGGCAGCGGCCCCTCCAGCGCCCCCGCTGGCGTGGAGGAGACGGCGGACCTGGAGGCGGGCGACTCGCCCTGCTCGCCCTCCTCCAAGTCGTCGTCGTCGTCGCCCTCGCCGGCCGTCTGCGCCCCCTCCGGCTCCCTGCTGGACTCCAGCCTCAGCAAGAGCAAGAAGTCTCAAGGTCAACTGAGCGCGCTCAAGGACAGCTTCCAGTGCAACCAGTTCCCCGACCAGGAGGAGGTGGAGCGGCTCATCGCCCTGACCGGCCTCACCATCCGAGAGGTGCGCAAGTGGTTCAGCGACCGCCGCTACCACCACCGCAACCTCAAGGGCCCGCGGGGGGGCGGGGCCACGGCCAAGGGGGGCGGGGCCAACCCCCTGGACTCGGGGCCCGTCAGCCCCACGGCCTCGCTGACCCCCACCTCGCCCACCACGCCCTCCAGGAGGGGCGCCAGAGTGCCGTCGCCAGACTTCACCGCCATCCGCTACAAGGAGAGAGAGCCGCACCAGGTCAGTGCCCGCTGTGATGTCACAAAGGGCTGACACCTCCACCAGGGAGGTGACTACGTCAGCAGACCGTAGCCAGGTTCCACCTCACTTCAGCTTCACTGTCAGCAGGAAGCTGTTTGCAGTAGGGTTACAAACAAAGGGTTAACTCGCTAATGTTTTGTAATAATAATACATTTTAATTGTTAGGGCACCTTTGACGACACTCAAGGTCGCCAAACAGAAACAGTGAAATTACAAAATACCAGAGACTCAATACAAAAAACTGACAACAAAACTTACTGCAATAAAAATACGTCAAAATGCAGTTGAAATAGAACTGCATTTGAAAAGGAGTGCAGTGTTTCTGGCAGAGACCACCGCGGTTTTTTTTCTTTCAGTTAAGCCCACTGAAAGCTTGTAAACAAGTACATTACAGGACCTTGAAAGACGAGGCCTCCTATTGGCTCAATGTTCATCACTTTTGGTCTCGTGTGTCTTTCGCTGCCGAGTCGTGTGGGGTTTTCGACTGCAGTACCTCGAGTGGCCACTGGGGGGATGGCGAGGCGGTCCGGTTGTTCTAACCCCTGGTGTGGTCCTGGACTGTGCAGGTCAAAGCTCTGGAGGCCAGTTTTGCCCTGGAGGTGGAGCCTTCGGCCGAGGAGGTGGAGCGGCTGCGTCTGGACACCAAGATGACCCGGCGGGAGATCCACAGCTGGTTCGCCGAGAGGAGGAAGAGGGCGGCGGCCGAGAGGAAGAGGGAGGAGGCGGAGCAGGCGCTGCAGAGGGAGGAAGAGCAGGAGGAGCAGCAGGGGCAGGAGGAGCAGGAGGAGGAGCAGCAGAGGGACGACGGAGAACCCAAAGTCAACCCCATCAAGATCAACCTGAAGATGCTGAAGGTCACAGAGGCCAAAGTGGAGGGCGAGGGGTCTGGTCCCCCCGCAGCCCCGCCCCCGCCTGCCCCCTCCAGACCGCCCCCAGCCTCCAGACCCCCGGCGGTGCGGGGCAAGAAGACGGTGGAGCAGCTGGAGCTGCTGAAGCAGGTGTACGCCCGGACCCAGTGGCCCAGCGCCGCCCAGTACGAGCAGCTGATCGCCGGGACGGGGCTGCCCAGGCCCGACGTGGTGCGCTGGTTCGGAGACTCGCGCTACACGCAGAAGAACAGCCAGCTCAAGTGGCTGGAGGCCTACCAGGACGCAGCCCTGGAGGAGGAGCTGCCCAGGGCCCAGAGCCAGGTGCTGCAGGAGCACCTCGGCTCCCACGGCCGGCTGGAGGAGAGCCAGGTAGGGAGCAGCAGCAGCCACACTGAGGGGTAGAGGGGTGGAGGGGTGAGCTTCATCAGTTAGCAGGGAACTAAAACAGCAGGCTGTAAACACAGGGTTCAATTCACTGCTTTGTTTTTTTGTTGTTTTTGCACCGTGAGTCCTGGATTGGAAAGTAAATTTTAAAGTGGGAACTTTGAGTTTCAAACAATATTTGGTTCTGAACTGGTGTTTTCTTCACTCAGCTGCAGAGCCTGGCGGCGGCCAGTGGCCTAACCAGCGACCTGGTGCGACACTGGTTCTCCAGGCAGCCCTCGGCCCTCACGCACCTGCAGCCAGGACCAGCAGCACCTGAAGCAGCTCCTGGAAATGGACCAGCAGCACCTGCAGCAGCTCCTGGAACTGGACCAGCAGCACCTGAAGCAGCTCCTGGAACTGGACCAGCAGCTCCTGGAACTGGACCAGCAGCACCTGAAGCAGCTCCTGGAACTGGACCAGCAGCACCTGAAGCAGCTGGACCAGCTCCTGGAACTGGACCAGCAGCACCTGGAGTAGCAGCAGCACCAGCTGGAGCAGCAGCAGCAGCAGCACCTGGAGCTGGAACTGCAGCAACGGAGCCGCACAGCAGCAGCTCCTCCCCCCCGGCACCGCAGCCAGGGGGCGGTAGTGAGGAGAAGATGGAGCAGTCGGTGTGCGGCATGGAGACTGCGGGTGGCGCCGCTGAGACGACTGTCAGTCCTGCAGAAGGTGAGAAGAAGAACGAGAAGCTATTGACGGGTGATTGACACGCTGGTTACATGAATCTAATTCATATCTGATTGTCTTGTTGTGAACAGGAAGCAGCTGAGGAGCCTTTTGTCTGAGGACAGAAGAGGAGGAGAGGAGGAGCAGGAGGAGGAGGAGCAGGACAGATGTGGCTGTAACCGGATCACTCACTGGAAAGACACTCTGAGACCGATGTGGCCCCACCCCCTTCCTCACTGGCCCCGCCCCCTCCTGCCATCCCCTCTCCACCCCGCCCCTTCTTTTTGACCTCCCTCACCTCCCCCACTTTCTCCCCTTGGTGGTGCTGCCTCCAGCCGACAGTGAAGGTGCAGGACGGGACTGTGAGAGGAGAAGGCAGAGGAATTCAATCAGTAATCAATGAGCGAGCTGAGAGCGCCGCTGATCAGCAACTCGGACCACTCACACACACACACACACACACACCTTTTCTTTCTTTCCTTTGTGTCGTTTCTCTCTTGGTCCAGAGGTTCTGGAGGTTCTCCTGCTGCAGGCTGCTCGCTGAGGCCTTAAAGCAAATGGAATCTGCATTTTTTTTTTCCAATAGAGGAAAAATAAGAAATAGTTTCATCTTGGTATTTGCACTCATCCACTTTGTGCTCATGTTCCAGGAGCTCGCTGGGCTCTTCTGTCCATGGCACCACCGACCTTCTTGCTAGCGTCTCCCAGGGCTTTACTTTCTCTTTATACTTTTCATATCTCGTTAGTCTGCGTTACATGGAAACATTGTTCCACTTCCGTCGTCCAAAGAAGGCGAGCGCCCTTCTGTTTGGACAGAGAGGAGAAGAGAAGCAGGACAACCTGCTGGACTGATGGAGTCTGGTTGCTGCTGCAGCATCCACTGGAGTCTGGTTGCAGGTGCAGCATCCACTGGAGTCTGGTTGCAGCTGCAGCATCCACTGGAGTCTGGTTGCTGCTGCAGCATCCACTGCTTCTACGCCTCAGCGTCACCACGGACGGATCGTTGTTTTTATGGGACTTTTCCTCGAAAAAAAAACGATCTGACTGCAAACGAACTGTGAACTTTGACCAGAGTTCCATCCTGAGGCTTGATGTATAATTTTTACAGATGGTATTTGCAGAATAAACCAGAATGTACTACAGAAGCGTCTCTCAATCTTCTGTCTCTTCCATCCAGGATCACACAGCAAACTGAAACATCGTTCTTCAGCTGAAGCTGCTAAAGGCTGGTCGCTTCAACACACACACACACACACAGGAAGAGGAAGCAGTCTTCTGACTCAGAGGGTTTTGTATTCTGAAGAAACGCTAAAGAAGCAAGTGTTTTCTAGCTCGTTATTTAAATCAAAAGTCACCCTTCCTCAATTACGCGTCTCAATTCAGGGTCTGTACCCTTCAGACCGAGTGTCCTCCGTCTGAAGGAAGCGTTCTTCGAGTACCCAGCCTAGAAGGACGGACCAAACCCCACATTTCCTCGTTTCGTCACCGCCGTTCCCTCCGGCTGGCCAACCCCGGAAGTGACGTTTTTATAGTATCAAGCTAACCATTGGTTAGCCATCTAACGATGCCGTTGGATGATCAAATAAGTAAAATCCTACGTTAAAAACTGGATACTTTATGTGAAACTTCAATATTTAGATTTATACGTCGTGTCTTTACCAGAACATGCCGCTAATTTCAGCTGACTTCCCAGGATCCCACGATGCTTTGCAGCAGCACGCAAAGCATCGTGGGATACACAAGTATGCGAAGGATAGTAGCGGTGCATCCTTGGAATCGGCTAAAACGAGTACGCATTTTGAGCGTCCTAAGCACCCTTGGGAATTGGGACAAGCCTTCGCTCAGTGCTATGACGCAACTTCCTTTCAAAATGCGCACTTCAAGGATGCAGACCCTGAATTGAGACACACAGTGAGGTGTTCAACAACTGCACCACAGACTGCTGCTGGAGAAGAACGTTGAATCCTCACTGATGGAGCCTGATGCCCTCTACAATGGAGAAAAACATCTGAAAAAGACAGAGAGAATGCAAGAAAGCAGTGACGGCTCTCGTCCTGTAGGGGGCGTTTCATCAGTTTCAGCGAGGGTTCAGAACTGAAGTGAAACTACATTAGTGGCCCACTGTCACACCAGTGAAACGAGACTCAGCCAAGTAAAGTCGTAAGTATTTTATTGACTTTTCAGGCTTGAATATGTTTCATATGAAAGGCAAAAAAACTACAATGAAAACTTTTCCTCTTTCGTTTCAGGCACATGACAGAAAGGCGCTCGCAGTGAGGGCGTCGCCAACAAAGACTGCAAACAAAACAACGACGACGACGACGATAAAAGCACGAAAGCAAAAGACGTCCAGCAGGGGGCGCTGCTCAGTTTGACCTCCGAAAAACATTTGGTTGAGGTTGCAGGTCCGAAACCCCCCCACAGCCTGGTGGACGTGGCGCTGTCACGGCGCTGAGGGTCCAGGTGGGGGTGCCCCTCCTGCCCCGGGGGGAGAGGGGGATTAAAAGAACAAAAAGAAAAGTAAAAAAGACGCGATGCGTTCACAGACGCTCGACGCCAGCAGACAGTTGAGTGATGATGCAGCAGTGGGGGAGGGGTGGGGGGGACGAGTTCTGGGAGGAACATCAGAGGGCAAAAAAATAAAAAACAATCCTCCAGGATGTTCAGTGGAAACATTCAGTTGCTGCTGCTGCTTCCACCTCCAACCAGACCAAGGCCAGGCCAGACCAGACCAAGGCCAGACCCAACCCGACCCGGCCAGACTCAGTTCCTGACTACATGACAGAGTTCACGTCCTCTCTCTCTCCTCTGTTGTGATTTTTTTGCAGGGAGGAACGCAGGAAGTCACAACTTCCTGCGCACATCTGACTTCAGAGAGGAGCCCCCCCCCCCAACCCCTCAGTTCCTCTGAGTTGTCAGCATCTTCTCGCTCCTTCAGTTCAACTGGAGACCATCTGGCATCTGTGTGGCCAGAGAAACACTTCCAGCAGGGGGGGTTGGGTTGTGGGGGGGTCCAGCGGGGGGGGGCAGGAATGAGCTTCCTGTTTGACAAATGTCGACAAACAATATTTTGCAAAATGTGGCGGTGGGGGCGACGCTCTGCAGTGCGACTGTGAAGCTGTGAGACAGTCCTGACACTCCTGATGACACTCCTGATGGCTGCTGGAGCCAGTGTGACTCCTGCTGGATGGATGAAGAAGGAGCAGAGAGCGTGGAGGCTGACGGAGGCTGACGGAGCTCCTAGAAGAACACAACCAACACGTCAGCGGGACGATGGATCCTCTTCGCTCAGCTGCCGTCCCATTGGCACACACACCCCCCTGACTCCCACCTGCAGCGCCGCCACTGGGTTGAGGGACGTGTGCACCTCGCTGGAGACGCCTGAATGTCTGACTGCCCCTGAAGGCAGCGGCTGAACAACAACAATGGAATGATGTCGACTTGTTGAGGAATGTGGGACGACAAGACCACACCTGTGTGTGTGTGTGTGTGTGTGTGTGTGTGTGTGTGTGTGTGTGTGTGCTTGACGCTGCTATGACTTCCTCCTGATCAAGTGGAAAAGAAAAGAAAGAACAAAAAAACCAACGTAAATACCCCTCAATGCAGGGGGGGGGGGGGTCCAGACAGGTGACCCTCTCCCCCCTCCCCCACCAGACAACAAAGGAGACAGTGAACGCAGCGAGGCCTCGAGTTCCACACACACATTAAAAACAACAACAGAGATTCTAAAGTCACATGATGACAGAAAGTTTAAAAAGCTTAAATAATAATAATAATAATTAAAAAGAGGGAGGCTGAGCTCTCTGAGAGCAGGTGAGCTGCAGGTGAGCTGCAGGTGAGCTGCTCCTCTGGCTGAGCAGCTCAGCAGGAATAAATACAGTCACAGCCAGTAGGAGGAGCAGAGGAGCAGGAGGAGGGATGGAGACAAACTGAGCAGAACCTTCTGGAGCTGCTTGACTGACAGCTGCCAGGCTGGACCAATGAGCAGTGGAGGAGGTGACTCCGCCCACTCAGTGGAGGTGACTCCTCCCACTCTGCAGTGACTCTCAGTCTTGTTTCTGTCCTGCTTCCACTTCCTGTCTGCAGCCGTCCACTTCCTGTCCCTTCAGTTGGACTCCACCTCCTTTCGGGTGTGTGAGTGACGGGGGGGCGGGGACAGACGGGGGAGGGGGAGGGGCTGTCTGGAATGTAGGCCAAAGCGGTGGAGGAGGTGGTGGTGGAGGGCGTTTCCATGGAAACAAGAGTTCACAGCAGTCGGTGACATCATCGGTACTGGAGGAAGAGGGTTCTGGGTGGGTGGGGGGAGAGGGGGCGGGGCTTGCGAAGGACAGGTGTGGTGATTGGCTGGCTGGAGCTAGACGCGGTTGTCTCCGCCCACTCTGGTCCTGCGCTGGATCCTGAGGTGGAGACAGAGACCGGGGGTGTGGGGGGGTGACACAGTGAGGTGGTGGTGACAGACTGGCCAGATGGTGGCGCTGTGCTGCTACTCACCTGCGGTTGTGTCCGTCCAGCTGCTCCAGCAGCGCCTCCTGCGATGCCCGCAGCTCCTCCAGCGAGCCACCCCCCCTGCCCCCGAACGACCCCACCTGGCCCGGAGACTGGGGCAGGGAGGGGGGCGGAGAGGTCACCGCAGAGGTCACCAGGTCGCCCAGACGATCCCGACCGGCTTGCACCAGCGAGGAGGAGGAGGAGGAGGAGGCCAGGAAGGGGCTGAGCTCCCCGTTCTCATGCTGGAGGAGGAGCAGGAGGAGGAGGAGGAGTTAGAACCAGGGGGAGGGGACACTTTGGGTGTCTGGGGTGCACATTATGGCCATTAAAGTCAGTGTGCGTGTTCCCACCACCACCACCAGGTGGCGGTGCCTCTCAGAAGCATGAAACCATGGACTGAAGACACTTTGGAAAATACGCAGCTCTTCTATTTTTCACGCTAGCACCACGGATGCATAACAACAGCTGGATAACGGAGGGGCAATATGGCAGCGAGACAAGGTTCCCCAGTGGCCACCCGAGGTACTGCAGCAAAAAAAATCCTTTGGCCTCAAAAAGTATTTTTCCGCATAGACAGTGATAGAAAAATGAAGGGCTTTATAAATCCTGAAGAGAGGCTGGCAGGACGACTGAGACCTGAAACAAACCAGATTCAAATATTTCTCTTCGGCCTTTTAGTCGTTTAAAAAATGATAAAGGCCAGAAAATCAGCAGCAGAGTTTATTGCCAGCGTGACGTCACCACGTGGTAGCGCTGCTGTGTCTCAGCTCGTTGTGGTTGGCCAAATAGATCATGTGACTTACAGAGGCATGATGGGAAGTGACACGACTGCGCGTGCTCTATGGGACCATGAACGCAGAAGTCAAAGACGTTTTGGGCAGCCATGTTGGAGTCTAGGGCTGCTGCCACTGAGTCACTGGCAGCAGGTGCAATCATTCAGACAGGAAGTATTTATCTAGTAGCAGTCTACCTACCTATCTACCTACCTACCTACCTATCTATCCTCCTACCTATCTATCTACCTACCTACCTACCTACCTACCTACCTATCTACCTATCTATCTATCTATCCATCTACCTACCTACCTATCTATCTACCTATCTATCTATCCACCTACCTACCTACCTATCTAGAAATGGGGGGGGGGGGGTCATCATCAGCAGCATCATTCACTCACTCGGCCTCTGACGACGTCCAGGTGAACCAGCAGTGACGCCAACTCCAGGTCCTCATTGTAGCTGTTCTTCAGAGGCACCGAGCGCAGGCCTGCACACACACACACACACACACACACACACACACACACACACACACACACACACACACACACACACACACACACACACACACACACACACACACCTGTCAGCATCATCATAGCTGACTCGTACTCCTCCCTCCACCTCCTCACCCGTCTTGAGGCTGTGTATGGGGAAGGTGGCCTGGGCCAGGACCCCCTCGGATCCCTTGAGCCCCCCCCGGACCTCCTCACCTGTCTTGAGGCTGTGTATGGGGAAGCTGGCCTGGGCCAGGAAGTTCTGGTCGCTGAACATGTCGATCTCGTAGACGACGAAGCGAAGGAAGGCGAAGGCCGAGTTGCACACAGTGAAGTGGAAGGACTTCCTGGGCCAGGAGGGGTTGAGGCCATTATCAGCTGGAGGGGGGAGGAAGGAGGGAGGAAGGGAAAGAAGGAAGGAAGGAGGGAGGAAAGGGATAAAAGATGCAGAGAACATTATTGCTTTATTCTGGATGATTTCTGCTAGTTTTTGCTGTGCATGTGGTTCAGCTGCTGCTGGCTCGCCCTCTGGTGGTCACTCTGTCACCGCACTGCTCATCCAGGATGAATACCAGACCAATGAAGTTATTTAATCTTGAAAGTCTTTAAAGGTTTGACAATCTTGTCTGGTTTCCCTGCTTTCTCCCAGAAGGAACGCCGCAGCAGGAAGCTCCAAGGAAAACGTCTCCAACCCGAAAACTTCACTTTCTTTGCGGTATTTTTCAAATGTGCAGGAAGCCTCGGGGGGGAATCAAGCGTTCAACCTCGAACGCTTGATTGGACCGTTTACTCTTTGGCTTTGGCAGAACCTGCTCCTCTGCAGCAGTTCCAGTAGTTACAGATAGTAAACAACAGTGAAACTAAACTCTTTGGTCTGTGTCTCCAGTATCGCTGGGTGGAAAAAAGAAAATGGTAATAAACCAGACATATAATAACTAACTCCAGCAGATTGTCCATGATGATGAAGATGAGCAGGAAGCTCCGTGTTTTCCATCACGGTCTTCCTGTCTGAACCAGTCCACAAGCTGCCATTGACGCTCTCGCCTCGTGAAGCCAGGAAAAATAGGACAACTCAGTATTTTTGTGCAGTTGGTTTCACGCTTCAGTGACGTGCCTGCACTGCCCCCTGGTGGTGGTGGGAACACACACACCAACTTCAATGGCTGCAGTCTGCTGCAGGGCTGCGCAGGCAGCGCAGACACACACTGTGGCTGTGTCTCAATCCAGGGTCTGCATCCTTGGAAGGAAGCGTCCTCCGTCTGAAGGAAGCGTCCTCCAAGCAAACCCACCTCCCCGGTAACCACCCGGGACGGTCTAGCCTTCGTGTATTTCCTGGTTGCGTCACCACCGTTCCCTCCTGCTGGCCAACCCCGGAAGTGACGTTTTCATAGCATCAAGCTAACCATTGGTTGGTTGGATGTTCAAATAAGTAAAAACCCTACGTTAAAAACTGAATATTTGATGTGAAATTTCAATGCTTAAATTTATACGTGGCGTCTTTGCCAGGAGATGGCGCTAATTTCAGCTGACTTCCCAGGATCCCAGGATGCTTTGCAGCAGCACGCAGAGCATCCTGGGATACAGAAGGAGGATAGTAGCGGTGCATCCTGGGATACAGAAGGAGGTGGAGGATAGTAGCGGCGCATCCTGGGAATGGGCTGAAACCAGAGCCTGAATTGAGACACAGCCCAGGTGTGAACTGGGGAGAGGAACGCTGCCTGTTGGGCTCTCTCCAGGAGGAGCAGCAGTAACAGCAGCAGTCCTCCAGGGGGAGCTGTCGAGCAGCAGCAGCACCTACCTGCCGACTCGGTCTTCTGCTTGGCGCTGTCGTACTCGGGCCCACACACCTCGATCTCGATGACGGGGCAGACGATGCCGCGGCCGTGCTTGGGCAGGTGGCGAGCGCCCAGGACCTTCACACACATCATCATCATCATCCATCATCAAGTCACAAAGACACATTTATTGCAGTGAACTAACAAACACTAACTGCTCCCTTTCTCTCCTGTCCAGTCAATAAATCATTGAAATGATAGAACTGAATGTGAGTCCTGCAGAATTCATGAGCAACATTTTCTCTATGGATCTATGGAAATACATACAGTATGTATTTTTAAAATCCTTTCTTTTCCTGTTCTTCAAAACAGCTCTGTGATCCACTTTTGGGTTGCGACCCACCAGTTGAGAAACGCTTACTTAAAGGTCCAGTGTGTAAAATTTGGCTTGATCGATGATTTTTATCATCTTGCTAAAAGCTGAACATCGTCAGTGTAAACTGGCGGTACAATAAAGGTCTGACAACTCTTCTCATACACAGAAGAAGATCCATGGAGCAGTCAGGCTCCTTTCAGAAGGAGGTCCACCTGACAGTGCTCTAGTGGGCTTCCTGAAACACTGGACCTTCAAAAGAGTGCTCCTCAAGGTGACCTTCAAAGACACCAGCAGTGGATGAAACCCCCAGTGAGGCGGCAACACGGCGGCGGGGCCAGCGTGACCTCTGACCTCGATGGTGAGGCTGAGCTGCTCCAGGCCTCTGAGCGTGTGCTTGTCGAAGGGGTCGAAGGCCTCGTCCCTCATGATGGGGGGCTGCAGGACGTAACCACTGCGACCGTTCAGCATGAAGAGAGCCTGGTTCATCTGCATGGGCTTGTCTGCAACACCGCAGCAAGAAGAGAGAATGCACCCAATACATGAGAGAATAGGAGGAGCAGGAGGAGCAGGAGAAAACAAGGTTCATCTGCTCGTCGTCACTACAGACACAGAAAAGCCCAACATGAATGAACCGATGAAATGAGAAGGTTCTCCTGGTTCTCCAGGTTGGGCCGTGAGGAGCAGCAGACCCACCTGCAGTCTGGAAGTTGAGCGCCACCAGCTGGGAGCCGCACAGCCACATGGGCAGGGGGTCATAGTTGGAGGAGTCGAGGCGCTGGCCGCGGGGGTAGATCCTGGACAGCTGCAGGCGGTTGTACTGCAGGAACTTCTTGCCCTTCACCTTGTTCACGTACTTCTCCGCCTTGGTCTCCGGGAACGAAGACATGTCCCGGAAACAGGCCCGCTCAGTGCCGATCTCTGCCAGAGGGGGGCGCCTTTAGTCACTCACACTTCCTTTTAACAAACTGCGGCCCGAGGGCCATGTGTGGCCCGTTAAGGTCTCTAATCCGGCCCTCAATACGAACTTGAAGAAATGATATCAACAGTCAGTCAGTCATCAAACAGCTGCACTTCCTCCATGGTTGCAGTGTTTCCAGAGTCATTTCAATAAAGAGCTAAACACCCTGGTGGTTCTGGATGGTTCTAAGTGGTTCTGGATGGTTCTAGGTGGTTCTAGATGGTTCTGGATGGTTCTGGATGGTTCTAAGAGCTAAACACCCTGGTGGTTCTGGATGGTTCTAGGTGGTTCTAGATGGTTCTGGATGACTCTGATTTGGTTGCAACTTTGCTTCATTTTCCATTGACATTACAGTAACATGTTTCCTCCATGATATCCCAGGATAGATTGTTTCCTCCTATGAGGTGGCTAACCACAACACTCCATCCATCTGCTGCTGCTCCGCTACCCCCCTCTGTCAAACCCACTGTGGCCCACCAGTCAAAGTTGGTCCACCCATGTTTTAACACGATGAGTCGTTCTGCTGCTGCTGCTGCTGCTGCTGCTGGTGTGTGTGTGTGTGTGTGTGTGTGTGTGTGTGTGTGTGTGTGTGTGTGTGTGTTGTCCTCACTGTCTTCGTCGAAAGGCACAGGTCTACAGTAGATGACCAGGTCAGAGAGTTCCAGTGCAATCTTCTTCCTCCTCTCCATCATCTTGCCCTCCTCCAGCTGGGAACAACAAGAAGCGGAGGTCAACAGCAGCAGGTGACAGGTCTGACTTTGACTGACAGCTTCACACTGCTTTGGATCATGCTGGCAAACACCACACTCTGCATTCTTTTACTTCTTCAGTTGAATTATTCTTTCACACTCTGTGCAATCTTTATGAACAGACTGCTGATGCCTGATTGTGCAGCTGAGGAACTGAACTTCCTTCAGGATTAATAAAGTATCCATTTATCTGTGAAGGCTCTCAGTCATCCAGGTCATCTTCAAGTAGAAGGGTTAGGTTGGTTAGGTTGGGGCAACTGGACTGCACTTCCATAGCGCTGATCCAGCACCTTCACTGTAGCCCAAAGCGTTCATTCACCCATTGACACACACCTTCACACAACAACCGCAAGACTAAGTCCAGTTGCCCCAACCTAACCCTTCTACTTTATCCATCCATCCATCCATCCATCCATCCACCCACCCACCCATCCACCCATCCATCCACCCATCCAGGTGATCTGACCTTGGCCTCGGAGGTCATGGTGACCTCTCGGATCTTCAGCAGCCACTCCTTCAGCTCCTCCTGGTTGCTGGCGGCCACGTCCAGGATGGGCCCTGGACGCACCGCCGTATTGGGCACCAGGGAGAAGACGAAGGGCCGGCTGCCCTTCCCCTCAGGCCGCACCACTGCAGAGAGAGGGAGAGAGAGAGAGAGAGAGAGAGACCGCCACACATCAGGCCAGAGCTAGGGGGCGCTGTGAGGACTCCACGTCAAGCCTACATCTTGTTGCTTTACAAAGACTTACAACAATATCGAGGTCATAAGCAGAGCAGTAAATCCAACCTCAGGTGTTCTTGGTGATTTAGCAGCTCACAGGTCAGAATGCAGGTGGAGTGAAAATTCCCAAGTAGCTCACAATTTAGTTTCATCATTCATTCGTTTGGCAAGGCAGCAATAACCAAGAGACTGGCAGTGATGCAATCCACTTTCCTGAGGACTGTGACGGACGAAGAACAAGGTCCTGCTTTCAAACTCCATGCTCTCTCCTTCTGCAGCAGCTGTGGGGCGTTGTCACTGTACAGTGTGTCGCACTCACTGTTGCAACACTCTAGTGTTTCCAGTTCAAGAGGCCTTGGCCATTCAGTTAGCATGCGGTTTATTGATAATGAGTTGTTTCATTAATGAGCTTCACTCAGAGTGAAGCTGCAAAGAGCCGATGGAGCAAACTGGAGTTTTCCAGCTGCTCAGCTGCTCCTCAGTGGAACAACAAGGCTCAGCGCATCACACAAGCTGAGACCTTTCATTCAACAGGTCTGGCATCCCACCACTAGATGGCGCCTGAAAGCCACATTTACACTGACTGACTGACTGGCTGGCTGGCTGGCTGGCTGGCTGACTGACTGGATGTCAGTGGTGAGCTCTCCACGTGTGGCAGACGGTGACGTGGCTCCACAGGAAGCAGCAGGACCACTCACCGATCTGACAGGAAGACAGATCCACACTTCCTCTCAGCAGGTCTCCCAGAGGGCTGTTCTCCGTCATCTCCTGCTCGGCACGCAGCACAGAGGAGCAGGAGCAGGAGGAGCAAGAGGAGCAGGAGGAGGAGAGAAAAAAAAAATTAAGATTCATGGGAGAACACAAACATCAGTACAACAATGGAGCCCCAACTGAGGATGGAGGGGGAGCTGCAGGAGGAAGAGCAGGAGCAGGAGGAGGAGAAAAGGAGGAGGAGGAGGAGGCTTTTCAAGGTGAAGAGGTGATTTGGTGGGTTTGGCCCTCACAGTTCTGTCTGGCTCGGCCGCCGACGGGCTGATCTCCTCCACGTAGTTGGCAGGAAACCACAGCTGCTTCTTTCCTCCACAGTCGCCCTTCCACCTGGAGGAGGAGGAGGAGGAGGAGAAGAAGGGAAGACATCAGTTAAAAAGAAGCAGCTTCCTCCAGATCATCCAGGTGGTCATCAGGCCTTCCAGGAGCTTTCACTGTGTGTGTGTATGTGTGTGTGTGTGTGTGTGTGTGTGTGTGTGTGTGTGTGTGTGTGTGTGTGTGTATGTGTGTGTGTCTGCAGGCCACTCACCATCCTCCCTCCTGCTTGTCCACGTTGGAGATGATGGCGTTCTTGGTGAAGGACAGCTCGTCGTCTCTCTGGGCTTTGTACTCGTACATGGCTCTCACAGTGCACTGCAGCCACACCAGGGGGTGCTCACAATTCATTTCTTTTTAAAGGACGTTCAACATTTTCTACCATCACAAAATTTTAAATGAGATGAAGTTAGTAGGAAAACAGTTCTTGGAGGTGTCATGCATCTGTACTGCAGGCAGAGTACTGCAGGCAGAGTGGAGCTCCAGCTGATCTCAGTGCAGTCACCTACACTGACACCCAACTGACCAACACAAAACAACAACAACACTCTGGTAAATATTTGACCTTGCTTATTTCTGCCTCTGCACAACTGACTTTCTGTCTTTTGCTCACCTGCTCTTCTTGTGTAGTTGGATATAGATTCACTTGAAAGTTCCTTGAATTGACTGCGCACTTTATTTAATTTGATTTTGGGTTCAACACAACGGCTCCCTGCTCAGAAAGAAAAGAAAAAGAATAGAGAGACAGAGAGAGACAGAGAGACAGAGAGACAGAGAGAGACAGAGAGGGAGAGAGACAGAGAGGGAGAGAGAGAGAGAGAGAGTCACCTTGAATGTTGGCATCTGGTTGGCCTCCACGTAGAAGCCGGGGTTCCTGCCCTCATACAGGGAGCCGTAGTCGGGCTCCTATTGGACGACACGGCAACACATCACGTCACACTGCTGCTTCACCTCAGTGTGTGTGTGTGTGTGTGTGTCGGGGGCAGTGTTGTGTTGTGTTGTGTTGCCTGGTGGGACTCACAGCAGTGCCGATCTTCTCCAGTGTGTCCTCGTTGATGGGGTAGCGCAGCTTCATCTTGCGGTACAGCGGGTGCTTCTCGTAGTAGCTGATCAGGTCCACCAGGCTGTCGAACTCCGAGGTGCCCAGCACCACGGTTTGACCCTCCTGCTGCACCCGGCAGTGCTTGATCTTCCCCTCGGCCCTGTGTGTGTGTGGGGGGGGTCTTACTGTAATTACTGTGTAGTTTATTTTGTTGTTGTTTCTAGAGCTGCAACAGCGTCGTTTCCTTGGCATCCAGAGAGCACAACTGTTCTATTCAGCTTCAGCTTTATTGTCAACCCTGCACTCTGTGGTGTTCACAGAGCACTGAAATGTCTTCACTCAGTGGCCCCACGGTGCCGAGGGCAGCACGCAGGCACAGGAGAGGACAAAAAGTACAAAAAACACATTAGAAAACCACGTCAGTCAGTCCAGTTATGAAATGATGTAAATAAAATCAACAGACTGAGACCCTGGACAGTGAATGATACAGTAGATACAAAGCTCTTCAACACTGGCCAGGATTGGCCAGCTGCTATGGCCGATCCTGGCCAATGGGGAGCCTTGGATGAGAAGGAAATGGCATCTTTATGGTGAGTTACCTGAAGGAAATGGCGAAGGAGTTGGGCTCCGCCCTCTTCCTGACCAGGAAGGCTCCGTCTCGAGGAACCCTCATCAGCATGTTCTCAGCATGGCTCCTGGACAGGTTGGCGTGGTACCACCTGGAGCAGCAGGCAGGACGCAGTCAACACACTGCACTGCATTCATGTATGAAAGACTCAAAGGTTGACACTGTCACATGTCACATGACATGGCAGTGAAGCGTTATTATCAGCGCATTACTAGAGCACTACTAAGCACTGCTATACAATATAATATATTATATAATATAATATAATGTAATGTAACGAGTTGCAAACAATGGAATGCACAAAAATATATATAATATTACCATTAGTAGTAGTAATGATAACATCAGTGAAATAACAATAATAATCGTAGTAGTGGCGATAATAATAATGATAATAATGATAATAATAATCAATTGCATTATATTGTATTATATTGTATTGTATTGGATGCTGCTCCACACTCACTCTTTGCTCTCGTGTGCGTTGGTCTGAGGCACCGGTTCGGTC
Organism: Nelusetta ayraudi; assembly: GCF_046127955.1. NCBI lineage: Eukaryota > Metazoa > Chordata > Actinopteri > Tetraodontiformes > Monacanthidae > Nelusetta > Nelusetta ayraudi. The sequence continues at coordinate 80,217 of NW_027466069.1, read as the reverse complement.
AGCTTCATCTCAAACTCGTTGCAGCGTAGCGCCACCTGCTGGTAGTGGTTGATGAGGGCGAAGAGGGTGTCGAACACCAGGTTGTCGGTCAGGTAAAACTTGGGGCTGCCTGCCTCCTGACGGGAGTGGATGCGGCAGTGCTGCACCCGACCCGAGCGCCTGATTGGTGCGACAGCAGAAGAAGTTGATGAGTTCTTCTGACAGGACGGCGCGCTCAGGTTCTGTTAGCACCGAGCAGCATCAGGGTCTGGGTTCGCTGCACACCGAGCAGCCCAGCTGTGCAGTGGGGCTGCACAGGGTCACACAGGGCGGCTACATTAGCACACACATTGTGGAAAAATCACACTGGACTGTGACTCCATGAGTGACGATGACGACGACGATGATGATGATGATGATGACGATGATGATGATGGTGATGATGATGGATTGACTGACATTGATTTGACCAAAGAGCAACTGGCACGAGTCTAGCCGGCAAGCCTGGTCATGTGACTGAAGTGAAGAGTGAGCTCATGACGCGCAGTGTGTCAGGCGGCTCACTGCAGCTCAATCATTTCACTGTCACTCTAAAAACTGCATTATTGAAACATTATTCAAGACAAAGTGGAAGCAGCCACGTTCACTATCAAAGGTGGATTCCGTCAAGTTAACCTCCACACTGGAAATAAATAACCACACTGCAGCTGCAGTCACTTGTTGAAGTGGCTGTACAAGCACTCAATCAGTGTTGTCATGTAGCAGAGTTAGAACCGCCACTGCAGGGACAAACAGAAAAACAGCTGAATTTAATAGCAAGAGATGAAACATCAAAAGAAATGCAGAGCGAGCAGAGTGGACATGAACATTTACAGGAGTGTGTTGGGCCAAAGAAGTTTGAGAAGCACTGCAGGATATAAACAAAAGAGTCCAGACAAAGGTGATAAAGCCACTGTAATTCAATTCATACATCTGAATGAACTGACCTGACCTGACCTGAACTGAACTGAACTGAAGTATGGAATTGAATAGAAGTGAATTCTATTTCAATCTCAATGTTTTGTTTTTTAGTTTTTCCAGGGGCCAAACATGTGGTAAGTTTGCAAAGACTTGTGAGAAGAGTGACGCGCACCAGAAGGACAGAGTGTAATCCCCCACGAAGGTCTCGCTCTCCCGGACCAGGAAGGATCCGTCCGGCGCTCCCGTCTCCAGACAGTACTCGGACAGCAGCCGCTCGGCGATCTGCCGCCCGTCACGCCCGGCGCCCAGCTTCCCGTGGAACCACTTCTCCGTCACGTGCTGGTCCATGCCGTTGGACACCTGGCCAGGAGAGCAACAGGATAGAATGGAATAGAATAGAGTGGCCTTGATTTCTCCAACAGTGGGACAATGTGTACATCAGAGCCGAGAGGTGACAGCAGCGGCTGAGCTGCAGCTCATTCTCTCACATGCAAGAAAATCAGCTGGGATTAGAATGATAGATTTTGCTTTGTTTTCTTCCCATGAGTCTCGGCGGCCCACTGACCTCTCGGTGCTCCTCCTCATCATCGTTGCCCTGGTTACTGGACGTCTCCTCAGAGTAGTAGATCTTACTGCTGGTCAGCACAAAGAAGTGAGGGTACCACTCCTGCAGGGGGGAGGGGTGGAGGTATGGAGGAGTGGAGGGGTGGAGGTGGAGGGATGGAGGAGTGGAGGGGTGGAGGGATGGAGGTGGAGAGAAATGGAGGGATGTAGGGGTGGAGGAATGGAGGGATGGAGGGATGGAATATTCAGCAGCTCCATCTGTCTTTGAAGAGCAGCAGGACTGAGCGACAGCAGCGGCCCTGCAGTGTTTCACTGCAATAGACACGTCACTCACACACACACACACTCACACACACACACACACACACACTCACGTGGTTAATAGGGTCTTCCAGGTACAAGATTCCGTTCTTGATGGAGTTGCTGATGTCGTTCTCAGAGTAGGGAGTGGAGGTGGACACCTCCTCGTAGGCGCTGCCCTCCGCCAGCTTCTTATGCTGCCGCACATCAACAACACGTCAACAACACGTCAACAACACACCTCCTTCACCTCCACACTGCGGACCAGACTTTGCTTCTTTCACTCCACTGAGGAGGAACGAGGCTCCCCACCTTGATGAGGATCTTCCTCTTCAGCTGGTTGGGCGAGGGCAGCCCGTCGGCTGCGATGTCCACCGCCTTGGTGAGCAGCATGTCTCCAAAGACCTTCTTGAAGTAGGTGGCCATGAAGCGCTGCTGCACAATGCTGCAGTGGTCCTCGATGGACAGGATGACTGGGAAGCTGCAGGGAGGAAGCAGCACCGTCACTCTGCTCTCCATCCAGCAGGAGTCTCTCCATATCACTGCACTGCACTACACTGCACACACACTCACTCGGAGGTGATGAAAGCGTGCTCCTTGATGGTGGTCAGGACGTCGCAGAACTTGATCTTGGTGGTGAGGGTGTGTCCGTGGTAGATGACTGGCATCCCATCAGGACCATCCCAGCAGTCCACTGAGGAGGAGGAGGAGGAGAAGGAGAAGGAGAAGGAGAAGAAGAAGAAGAAGAAGAAGAAGAAGAAGAAGAAGAAGAAGAAGAAGAAGGGCTGATTGAATCAATTCAACCTTTCAAACCAATCACAGACAGCTGCGTGCACTTGAACAGGACTCCAATCAGGCAGTGACCCTTTGACCCAGTGCAGGCCCAGTCACTGACAACCTGCTTGACGAGGGTTTAGTGCAGCTGTGTTACACAACAAGTGCTTTGAGTGTGTGAGGGTGTGGCCTGCACGTCAGAGGTCATCATTTTAGTCAGACTGTTTTCAACTCCTGTGTCGTTTGAATCCTGTCTCCACTGATTGTTCACAGCCTTCAACTCCACTGGCAGCTGTTGTGTTGTGTTGGGTTCCTCTGTGATGTTGCTCACGTTCCCTGGTTGTATTGTATGCTTTAGAAGCATTGCTGCCATTCATCTTCTCCAGTGTGTCTTAGCTTAAACACTTTGAAATGTTGCACTGCTCTCATGGCTTTATGCACTGGAAGCACGGCCAGTTTGATATGAAGCGCACTGTCAATCAAATTCATTGTTATTATTATTATTATTATCATTATTATTATTATTATCAGGGTTGAACAGTGGAAGAAAGAAGGGATGGTGGGGGGAGGGGTGGGAGGGCTGGTGGACTGTGTGTTGACCCACATTCGATGCAGCGGCAGCCCATCCTCAGGCAGCGGGCGTAGGCCTCCAGAGACGACTCACTGGAGAACTGGTCGCCTGTCAGGTAGCTGCAAACAACACACACAACACCACAGCAGACACACAACACCACAGCAGACACACATCACAGCAGACACAACATCACAACAGACACGCAGTTAGAAAAGACAGGAAAGTCATGTGACTGGAACCACAACACGCACAGTCACACACAGCTGGCAATGAATGAAAAGGGCTGTCGCACGCTTGTCAGCAGCCACAGCCAATCAGAGAGCAGGGCCCATCTGGGACCACCCACTATTGTTTCACTTCATCATCAATCCAACTTTTACACTTGTCAATGGTAGGAGAAAAAAAAAACTGGTTTTCCTTCAAAATGTGAGAGGTGGCTGTGAAGCAGTGGACTGGTTGGGACTGGTTTGGACTGGCTGGGTTCCTTACGTGTTGTGTGAAGAGGAGATCCAGTAGTGGGACAACGGGTTGTTCATGTTGTCGGGACACACCAGGTCCAGGGACGAGTCCCAGATGGTGTTCTCCTTGGAGAACAGGTAGGTCAGGAACTGGAGGAGGAGCAGGAGCAGGAGGAGGAGGAGGAGGAGCAGGAGGAGAGACATGACGTGAGGAGACAGCAGCTGCAGCAGACATCAGACTTTGAGCTCCACACTGTGGTTTTCTTCACAGTGACCATCAAACAGCTGCTCAGATTGTAAGAAGAGAGTGAGAGTGAGAGTGAGACAGAAGTGATTTCATCTTCAAAAATAAAAACTCGCCAGCAGGTGGAGTCAGGGAGCAGCTACTAATGTGACATCAACAGTGATGGTCACATGACATCAGCAGGACGACAGAGAGACCTCAGCAGTCACCAGTGACAGAGAGAACACAGAGACTGGTTCTGAACATCTCCCAGTGACACCAGTGACTCCAGTGACTCCAGTGACACCTCATGACAGCTTCATCAGAGGACCTGGCCCACATTCGTGGAAAACACAGGTTTTTAACCCAGAATAACCAGTGAACACCAGCTGACAGGAAGCCAGAGTGGGTCAGTGCTGGGTGGGTCAGTGCTGAGAGTGAAGGTACCTCCTCCAGGTGGAAGTAGGGCTGCTCCACCTCCCTCAGGGGGTCCTTCAGGTAGCTGAACATGAACTCCTGCACCTTGTTGCTGTCTGTGGCCCACATCTCCTGCAGGACGGAGATCAGACGGCCGTGATGATGACTGAAAAACAAAGTTGTGCACCGACCTGCAGAGGGCGCTGCAGCCCAGAGGGGCACCATAGCACTACCTTCTGGGAGTCCAGGAGGAAAAGCTTGAGGTCGTCCAGGGAGATCCTCTGATCAGTCCTGTCCATGAACCTGGAGGGGGAGGAGGAGCAGGGGGAGGTGGAGGAGGAGGGTGAAGGTGAGGAGGAGCAGGAGTGTGAGGAGGAGCAGGAGTATGACTGCAGCAGCAGCAGGGTGTGCGGACGCTGGAGTGACTCACCTCTGCAGGAAGGAGATCTCCACCTGGAGGGTGGGGGGGGGGGAGAAAAGCATGTGGTGAATTGAGGAATAAACGTACAGCAGTTGCAAGACGGTGCTTCTCAACTAGTGGGTCGTGACCCAAAAGTGGGTCGTGGAGCTGTTTTGATTGGGTCGCAGCTTTGCAGGCAGTTTGGTTTTGTTTTGCAGACATTCATGGAGAAAATGTTGGACATTTATTTTGAAGTTCCGTCGAATCATCTCAATCATTGATTGACTGGACGCCACAGAAAGAGTCTGGTGTTTTCATTTTAGTGGAATAAGTTGGAGTCTTTGTGACTTGATGATGATGAAGATGAAGATGATGAAGATGATCCTGAGAACCACTGGGCTAAGACATGACGACAGGGATCAGCAGGTGTGTGTGTATGTGTATGTGTGTGTGTGTGTGGTGGCTGTGGAGGTTACTGAGGTCGTCCAGCCCCCCCCGCCCGTGTGCGTTCTAATGGAATCCATCAGCGGGTTTGAACTGGTCCATATTGATCTGGAGCCATTTGAGAAGAGACAGATGGAGGTGGAGGGAGGGTGGGGGGGCTTGGGGGGTGACCACCAGCCACCTCATCCAATCAGACACTTACGTTCTTCTGAGCGTCAAACATGAGGCTGCGGTAGAGCTGAGAGAACTGACTGAAGGACACGTCACCGTTCCTCATCTCAGAGTCCTGCGGGGGGGGGGGGTTAGAACGTCACAATCAGACCAGTAGTCTACTGGAGGAGGAGGAGGAGGAGCAGTAGCAGCAGGAGGAGATGCAGGGTTACCGGAAGCTTCTCTCGGAGGAACCTCATGTTGGGCACCTTGTAGTTGACCTGGCTCAGCATGTTCTTCAGGTCTTTACAGGATATCCTGCACGCACACACACACACACACACACACACACACACACACACACACACACACACACACACACACACACACACACACACACACACAGTCAGGGAGCCAGCAGTGTTGTGTGTTCTGGGAGCCTCCTCACTGCAACGCTGCCTGGGATTTTTTTTTTTGCCCGGGATGACAACCCCCCCCCCGACACACACACACACACACACACACACACACACACACACACACACACACACACACACACACACACACCCTTCCCCCCCACCACGGCATAACAAAGGCGCCGCTCCTTGGTCAGGGATGTAAGAGACAAACGTGCGTGTGTGTGTGTGTGTGTGTGTGTGTGTGTGTGCGTGTGTGTGTGTGTCTCCTCCATCCTCTGCAGTCTGTTTCCTGCAGCAGGAAGTCGTGCCGCCGTGCTGCAGTGTTGAGAGCTTCGTTCCTCCACTACACTGCACTCTCTCATTCGGCTCGGCACCAGACTGACTGACTGACTGACTGACTGACTGACTGACTGGTTGACTCACTGGTTGATTGACTGACTGACTGACTGACTGACTGGTTGACTAGCTGGCTGGCTGGCTGACTGACTGAGTGAGTGAGTGAGTGAGTGAGTGAGTGAGTGAGTGACTGACTGACTGACTGACTGACTGACTGCTCTGGTTCAAAGGTTTTTCTCTGTCACTTTACACGGCAGTGAAATGTTGGTGTGGCAGAAACTGACGTGATCACAAAGTTAAAATGATTTTAAAAAACTGGCAAGAACAGACCAGGGTGTTTGAAGTGTTACTCAATACTATATGATGTAATAATATTAATATATATATATATATATATATATATATATATATATATATATATATATATATATATATATATATATATATATATATATATATATATATATATATAAATATATGAATACATAATACAATGTAATATAATCATATAATAAAGGAATACAATACAATATAATATCATTAGTTGCAAACAATGGAATGCAAAACTGTGACGCGGTCCCATTAGAATAATGAACCCTAATATGAGCAGCAGCGGTAGCAGTCCAGTGTAATGCAGTGAAAGCTCTGCGTCAGTGGTCACCTGTCCTCTCGGTTGCGATCCACGGCGTAGAACTGCTTGCGTAACCATCTGGAGGTTCAACACACAAAACCAAGTGTTAAAACACAACAGACGCCTTCTGCCAGCACTGCAGCGCTGCCACCACTGCAGCACTGCGTGTGTGTGTGTGACCTCACTGACCTCTCGATCTGCAGTGGTGTGGGGGACTTGAGGGTGTCGGCCACCAGCCAGTTCAGACCCTTCACCCACATGGTCATCTCCTCATCAGACGTCGCTGGCAACACACACACACACACACACACACACACACACACACACACACACACACACACACACAATTTATTATTTTATACAGTTATTTTTGTGTTTTTAAATACATCATATTAAGAGTCCAGTTCAGATATAATGATTTTATTTCTATAACGACTTCATGATGTAAACGTCTTGTTTTTCCTCAGACTCCATAAATATTTCATTTCTTTTTAATTAATATAATTTTCCATCTTTTGCACAATATTGTTGCTGTAATGATGCACATTTCCACTGTGGAATGAATGAAGGCACTCTGTATTATTCTATAGAAACACATAGAGAAGCACATTTAACATCCTCATGAGAAAAAGAAGACGTGGACGTCAACACATAGAAAAATACAAGCAGTGTACCTGCCTGGAGGGAGGTGTGATGAGGTGTGAGGAGATGGGAGGAGCAGCGTACCTGCCTGGAGGGAGGTGTGAGGAGGTGTGAGGAGGTGTGAGGAGGTGTGAGGAGGTGGGAGGAGGTGTGAGGAGGTGGGAGGAGGTGGGAGGTGTGAGGAGTTGGGAGGAGGTGGGAGGAGTTGAGAGGAGGTGTGAGGAGGTGGGAGGAGGTTTGAGGAGGTGGGAGGTGTGAGGAGGTGTGAGGAGGTGTGAGGAGGTGTGAGGAGGTGGGAGGAGGTGGGAGGAGCAGCCTACCTGCCAGGCTGAGCGACTTGAGGCGGAACTCGGTTCCGTAGAGGATGACGAAGCAGTGCGCCTGGTCCAGCCGGCCCGCCGAGTCCTCCACATAGCGCTCAAAGTCCCGGGACTTCTGGCCCGAGCGGATCTCCTTGATCTCACGGATGTCGACTGCGGAAGAGACGCAAAAACCAGCAACAACACTTCAACAAAGACATCACACACATCATGTCAACGTCAATCATTGCATTTATTATACTGAGTATTATTCTCTCTCTCTCTTCCTCTCTCTATTAAAATACCTTTTTTCAAAACAAACAAACAAACAAACAAAGAGAGACAACAGCACTGTTGGAGCCACCAGTGAAACCTTCAAGCAGGAAATGAACCTCCATCATGTGACTCTGGTGCCACATGAAGCCACTGTCAGAATGTTGAGGCAGAGGTCGTGACCTCCACTCTGTTGGAAGCAACAAGGCTGTTGTGTGTTGTTGCGACAGCGTGTGAAACTCAAGGTGCTTCAAGGTCACGTCACTCTCCTCTCCTCCTCCACTCTGATGCCCTTTGACCTCCAGCCACTCACCCTCACCTCGCCTACCAGCCTCCTCACGGCCCCGGCTGATTGGCAGATGAGCCGGGCTTCTTACCGAGCCGTGCAGCAGTGTGAGTGAGTGAAGTGGCGGCAGGTGATGCAATGAAATCAAAAAGTGATTTCATTGCAAATATAAAACTATTTCCATCATGCTTTGCATATTAGAAACAACGTTTACGATTACAAAAGGAAAAAAATAGAACAAGGCAAGAAAAATAAACCAGTGAAACTTTTGACTTTAAGACCTGAAAAAAAATCCATTTCCACCTTCCAGTGAGTCGCAGTGTTTGCATTCAATTCTGCCAGTTGAACGTCTTCAAGCTCCCTGATTAACACTCATTAACAGCTTGTGTTTGGGAACCAGACGAAAAACACACTGCACACACACACACACACACACACACACACACACACACACACACACACACACACACACACACACACACACACACACACACACACACACACACACACACCTCTTCCTGCCCTGACCACACATCCTGTGCTCTTTGTCTCCAACACACCACATCTGTGACAGCGTTCAGGTGAAAAGCTTGCTTCTCACAGCCACCAGCTCCTCTCAACAACTACTGCAACTGAGAGGAGGGTCTTCAGGAGGAGGAGGAGGAGGAGGAGGAGGAGGAGCCTCAAGCAGAGAGGAAGAGCCTGCACCTCCTCCTGCAGTCTCTTCTCCTGGCTTTCTCCATGCGTCCTCTTCCACTCCTCCATGCAGGTCTAAACAGGAGGAGGTTCTGCTGAAGAAAAGATTGAGCCGCCAGCGTCGGGGCCGTCGCTGGAGTGACAGGTCCGCCCTCTCTGATTCAAACCACTCCCACTGGAACCCATCTCCTCTATTAAAGTGCGTCAGTCAGCCAGTCAGTGGTGAGTGTGACCACCACAGCTGAAACACAAGCTGACCACCCACTGCTTCCTGTTGAGCACCTGATCCACACCAACTAAAAGCAACCTGGACACTTGCAGTGTGTTGGACATCAATGGACAAACACAGCACTGAGCAGAAGGCAGAAAGAGGATATTTAGTGTGAAGGAGGTGAAGGGAACTCATGCCATCAGGAATCTTTCACTCAGAGTCCAGCAATGAGCTGGAAGACACTGGAATGCTTTCCAGCAGTTGAAGATGTTTGGAATGACGGAGCAACCAGAGAAGCTCACCACCACCGCCCAGACAGGAAGTGGAGAGTCCCCACAGTGCCACCTGACATGATGTCAGCTAGGGCCGCACGACGCTAGGAAAACATTACATAAACAACGCTAATGCTGCTGTGTGTTGCGATAGCGATGTGACCTGCGGTAAGGGTTAGGGTTCAGGTCTTTCTGCTTTGGGTTGGCTGGGACCTGCAGACACCGAAGACAACAACAGCCACTCTTTCCTTTCCAACAAGATGCTTCTGTTGAAAGAAGTGCACCTGGCAGAAGCTGCTGTGTTGACACTGAACCAACAGAGGGGCACAGCAACACAATTCTCCATCATTTAAAGAGAGCAAGTAAGCACATTGTCAACCTTCAGCCTTCACACTTCTTCCAACCAGTCACACCCGGCATTACCACTGGCAGACAGAATGAAGTTGGAGGTGAATATTTCCCCACTCACACCGACTGCAGAGGGAGAACAATCAGCACAAGTCACCTCCACAACTGCGATTGGCCTTTTCTTTAAGTCATCAAGCATCTAAATCAGATTCAGTTCAACTGGTCAAACTGGGTCCAACAGGGTCCAACAGGGTCGCTGCATCCTGCAGAGCATCACAGCAGCCAACCAGACCGGATGAAACATTGCTCATCAGTAAAAACTGAGGCCACAGCCAATAATTCACCTGAAAAAGGAGGTGTGACTCTGTGTGTGTGTAAGTGTGGTGTGTGTGTGTGTGTGTGTGTGTGTAAGTACAAGTGTGAATGTGTGCTAGAAATGACATCAGAGGTGTGGAAAAAGCAGCTCAGAGTGCCGACGGTAATTCCACAGACACACAAAGAAGACTGAACCAACTGCTGCTGCTGCTGCTGCTGCTGCTGCCTCTGCTGCCGGGTAATTATTTACAAAGAGACTTCGCAGGATGCCGTGGGTGACATGGGAGTGTCAGGACTGACTGGTTCCATGTAATGTTGCAAACGATGGTACGGGTGGGTTTGAAACGCCCTGAGCGAAGGGGCGTTTCTCTCAGCTGGTGATTCCCTTTGGTTGGGAGACCGGGCCCAGCAGCACCCAGCAGCACCCAGCAGCACCCAGCAGCACCCAGCAGCAGCTGGACGGCACCCAAAAAGGTTCAGATGACGTCTCATTGGCACTGAAGTCCTCTGCAGTCCGTCACTGGATGAGGTCCTACACAGCTGTGGCTCCATGGTCCACCTCAAACACTCCACCATCCCCGGCTGCCACTACAGGCAGATGTGTAGATATATACAGGATAGATATGTGCGAGTATAGATCTCATCTGCAGCCTCATCAATCAGAGCGCTGTGAAAGCCTCCACAGAGCAGCCAGTCAAGGGTGCACTGGTTCCTGCAGTGGGTTTGTTCACCAGGTGGCCCAGTTAGACCAGCAGGGGCACTGAGAGTGGCATGGAGATGTAGAGATGTAGTAGGCCTGGGCGATAAAACTATTACGATAATAATCGCGATTAAAAACTCCACAATAACGATGATAAATGCACGAGCTGTTATTTCGATAACCCAACCAATCCCACAGGAGAGAAACAAGCGCGTGCTAAATGAACAGCCAATCCCAGCGCGCTTCCTTCCCTCGCCCCGCCTCCTCTCGCTCACAACAACTCAGATGGGAGACACACACACAGCCGTCCGCTAAATCTAGTTCTCGGAACATGTAGAAATGAGTAGCGAGGAGGAATCAGAAGTCGAGAGAAGTGAAGAAACTGTCCAAAATGTGCCTGAGAACTGTACCCCTGACACAGAGGGTGAGGAGGAATCTGAAAACGTCCAGCAGGATGAAATAGTGGCGAAGAAAGACAATACCAGTTCGGTGATTTGGAATTGGTTCGGCTACCTCAGGTCCGACAAAGTGAGATGTAGAGATGTAGAGATGTAGAGATGAATGTACATAAAAAGGAAGCTGCACTCAAAAGAGGAGAATCATGACCCATCGAGGACCACAGGCTCGCTGGACCGTCAGCAGGAAGTCAACTTTCCCACTGCTTTTATTCTGAAATCATCCATCTTTGCTTGATAGATGATTATAAAATAATTAAAGCAGGACACAGTCCCTTTAAATGGCTGGGGGCAGCAGGAACAAAGAGTTTCAGTTGATTGAATCCTTCCATCACTTCCTGGTGCGGAGCGGCTCAGCACGGTACAGCAGCTACACGGTCACACCTTAAGCCGTGACACCTGTTGAACCGCTGCCACTGACAAACTGATTTCATTCTCAGTGAAACCATTTATTGCACAATCATCAAGCAATGGTTTCAGCCTGAGGGACGTTTGATTGTTAAATTCCAACGCAGAGGAACCTCAACATCTTTGCAAACACACCGACTGGACCCTGATGTCTGTCTGCGTTCCTCCCAGTGATCACTCGTCATCACTCATCCCCGACTTCTGCATCACTTCTAGCAGGAAGCCCTTTCATTGCAGCTTGATAGGATTCCTTCAAGCCAAACTGCATCCTGGCTTTGCTGACCTGCATTACATCACCAGGGGCAGCAGAACCATCGCTGACACACCAGACAGGCAGGACCACTCTCCAAACACACGTCTTTACAGAAAAATCAATCAGAGAGAGAGACAGGGGGAGGGGGGGGGGGAGAGAGAGAGAAGCAGAGAGAGTAAGAGACAGGGAGAGAGGGAGAGAGAGAGAGAGGGGGGTGGGAGAGAGAGAGAGAAAGAGGGAGACAGGGAGGGAGAGAGAGAGGGGGGAGAGAGAGAGAGAGGGGTGAGAGAGAGAGAGAGAGAGAGAGAGGGAGAGAGAGAATGTAGAGAGGAAGAGAAGCTGCTCTGCTCAGCATTTTATATTTAGCAGGCCAGTTCCTCCAGTGGAGAGGACAGGATCCAGTCAGTGCCAGTGATACTGGCTCCATCCATCAGAGACAAGCAGTGCACTACAGTGGTGACTTCACTTCCAGTAAAAACAAGCAAGACTCCGGTGAGAGAGAAAAAGCTGGAGCGCTGCTCTCCTCCTATTGGTGAGCATTAATGAGACGGAGCTGCAGGAGGATCAAATGTCACCCATGAGCTCATGTGTGAAAGGCCTCCTGGCAGAGAAGATGATACTGTTGTGTTCAGTGTGTGTGTTCAGTGTGTGTGTGTGTGTGCGTGCGTGCTCTTTTGCAGCATCCGGAGCAGATTGCAGCTGTGCACGAGGCATCCTGCTCACACAGCCGACAACTTAACGACTTTCTGAAAGCCTGCACACGTTCTCAACCCCACACACACACACACACACACACACACACACACACACACACACACACACACACACACACACACACACACACACACACACACACACACGCTTTTCTTTCAGTAATTAACCTGACTGTCAGCTGGTGTGTCTATGAATGTAGACGTGGACTTCCAGGAATTGTTCTCTTGTTCTCTCTCTCTCGCTGAGGACGTTCTGACCACATTTCATCTCTTCATCCACAACTTTGTGGCGACGGCGTTCACCGCTGTTGTCATCGCTATGATGAGACGCTGCGAGGCCTTTCACTGACTTCACACGAGGAGCAGTGTTTGACGGGCAAACACACTGTAGCGTTGCACGCTTCCTGGCGGACGGTGGTGTGAAACGCCACTGGCTTTGTCCCATCCGACACTGCACACACTGCCGAAGCAGAGTCGGGTCTTTTCCAGACTAAACACCCAGAAATGTTTTTGATTACATTTACAAGGTCGCCGTCACGTGACTAACAATGCTGACTTCGAGCAGAGAGGAGGAAGAAGACGAAGACCAAAGCTGCTCGGCAACTCGGCTGGAGGATGATGCAGCAAAAATAGTTTTACACAGCGAGACTGCATCCATCCAAAGACACTCAGCAGTAATATCCCACGGTGGGAATTCTGGGACCAAAGCGTGGATGTGGAGAAGAATAGAAACATACAGAGTTCTGCCAAGTACAGCAAAGACGAGGAGACGAGGAGGAGACGAGGAGGAGACGAGGAGGAGACGATTCTCTCACAACACGCAGAGAAGAAGAGCGACGATCAGAAGCAATTTAACTTTTAGATTATTATTAACAACAACAACAACATCAACAATAATAACAATAATAATAATAATGATAATAATAATAATAATAATAATAATAATAATATGGGGCTCTTTTCACTCCTACTTTAGGGGAGTTTCACAGCATCGTTGCTGTATCAAAGCTCTAAAAAAAAAATAAACGACTGCTTTTTGATGCAATACGACGTGTAAAAAAATAAAAAAAAATAAAATGAATGTATCCAGTAGCAATTACCACATCTTAATTTTGCAATGACACCCTGCCAGTGGCACACTGGGCTTCATGGTGAGAGTCACTCTGTCAGAATGTGAAGGCTGCTGGCAGTGACCTCACCATCCTAACTGGCCTCAGTCACCTGCTGCACTGGAGTTACTGCTGCTGCTGAACACCACATGTAGACCAACCACAGCCCTGCACTGTGTGTATGTGTGTGTGTGCGTGTGTGTACTCACTCTCTCCCTCGATCTTGTCGGTGCCTCTGGTCCACACAATGGTCCTGGTCTCCAGCTTGACCAGGAAGGTGCGTCTCTCGGGCCGCTGGGACTTCTTGGAGTAGAAGAGCGTGAGCACGGTGCCCAGCTCCAGGTCTCGGTACAGGTTGTTCATCTCGGCGTCGTTGTCCATCATCCACGGAGCGGCTCCGTTGGAAAAGAAGGCCGAGGTCCCGGCCATGCTCGCTTCCCCTGTTTGTCTTCCTGTTTCCTCTCAGAACAATCTGCAGGCTGCAGGCCTACTCGGGCTCAGGTACCTGCAGCAGGAGACAGCAGGGAGGCTTGAGATTATTACCGCATTTCTCCTGCTCTAACATTTATCTGTAGGAGGGAGGGAAGACTAACTGGAAAATAAACCTGCTTTTAAGGCTTTAATTCTGAAAGGGAAATGAGAGGAGAGAAGGCTGCCGTTTGTTTGTTCGCCGCTTCTCCGTCTCTGAGTGACCGTCAAGTTTGAATTGTGTTGACTTACACTGCTTTCTTCTTTATTTTGTAGCACTTTGAGATTTTATAATGAAAAGTGCTTTATAAATAAAAAAATCATCATCATTATTATTATTATTATTATTATTATTATTACAAAGGTTACACATGGTTGCAGCAGTGATCATCTTTCACCAAGGAAGCGGTGCCATCTATCAATATTGTCTGGCCAATAAAAAAAAAAAAGAAAACTGTGGCAGCGTCAACGCGCGCGTTCCATCCACATCTGCACGGAGGGTTGGGGTGAAGTTGTGCCACCGAACCATCATCATCATCATCATCATAACGATAATGAGGAGGGGACAGTCAGTCACACTACAGAAGTGTTCAACAGGGCAGTCAATACAAAACACGACATCGCCTTGGACGTTTGAATCACGTGTGTCAGTATGGAATGCACTAAACAAAACATTACATAACCTGTGCGGCCTGAGTTATTGGGCTATATGCTCGCTGTCGCCCCAACTCAACACGCACTGTTTGTCAGACGATCGTGAAGCGAGGCGCCGACCTCCACGCCCGCAACAAGAAGCCTGGCAAAATGTGACGATCGCGCCTCAACTTTTCTTCGTCTTCTATTTTTAAAAGCCCGCAGCAGGTCGGGTTCGACTCCGCCGGGTCCAGTCGGTACCAGCAGGCCGGGACCCTGCTCCAGTCCGGCCCTGGGGGTGGGGGTGGGGTTGGGGTTGGGGGGCACTAAGTTGCTGGAGAGGATTGTGGAGGAGTTTTAGCTCGATACTGTGAGAGAAGCAGCAGCAGCAGCAGCAGCAGAGGAGGCAGCGGGAGCAGCAGCGAGCCTCTGGCCGGCTGCTGTTCATGGCGAGGAGCCGGGGTGCGCTAGCACAGGCTGGGCTAAAACTGAGGAATCATGGCTGGT
>NW_027466069.1:0-62500 GCF_046127955.1 Nelusetta ayraudi | reverse complement strand
CAGGCAAACTTCTCTCTCTGGGTTTTGTTGTAGATCTTCTCGATGGACACCTCCCATTTCTTGCACCTGAAGAAAGGGAAGAAAAAAAAAAGAGATGAACCAGGACGCACAAAGCTCTCTGTAAGACAGTTATACTGGAGGCAGCGCCACTCCAGCATTAGTCTTATGATATTATAGTACAGGCATGGGCAAACTATGGCCCGGGGGCCATATGCGGCCTGTTAAGCTTTTTAATCCGGTCCGGCAGCCCAACTTGAAGAAATGATTTCAACGGTCATCAGCTGCACAGCTGCACTTCCTCCTTGTTTGCAGTGTTTTCAGAGTCATTTCAATAAAGAGCTCAACACCCTGGTGGTTCTGGGTGGTTCTAAGAGCTAAACACCCTGGTGGTTCTGGAAGGTTCTAGGTGGTTCTAAGAGCTAAACGCCCTGGTGGTTCTGGAAGGTTCTGGGTGGTTCTAAGAGCTAAACACCCTGGTGGTTCTGGATGGTTCCAGGTGGTTCTAAGAGCTAAACATCCTGGTGGTTCTGGAAGGTTCTAGGTGGTTCTAAGGGCTAAACACCCTGGTGGGGCTTCAAAGACTCTGATTTGGTTGCAACTTTGCTTCATTTTCCATTGACATTACAGCAACATGCTTTCTCCATGATATCCATATCATGGACTTCTGGCAGCGTCTTGGTCTGAAATGTTTGCGAGCAGTGAAGTGACATAACTGAGCAGCAGCAGCAGCAGCGAGGCAGAGAGAGTGCGAGGACAATTCCAGGAAGCTGGAAGTGGCTTCACTTCAATGGAACGTGCTGCTAGTTGTTGTTGATGATAGGCTTCGTGTTTTTGTTGTTCTGCCACACCAGAGTTCTGCTGCTGCTGCTGCTGAGAGAACGCCACTGTCATGACTCATCAGGGGGGGCAGAGTCACTGCCAGCGCTCTCAGGGACGCATCTGTTTCTACAAGTGTGTCCAATAATGATAATAATATTAATAATACTTTTCAGTGTAATTTGCCGCCTCGCTGCCGGACCTTTGTCACATTGATGAATTTTTTATTGTTCCCAAATGGATGTGACATCCTCTCAATATGAGGTCAGTGTGATGCAGCTGCACAGCAGCACACTGACCTTCAGGACAGGCAGCAACAAGATGCACTTCAAATAAATCAAGACAAAGACCCTCTTGGTGGAATATTGGAGAGAAGTTTCCTGCACACAAATCAAAGCAGTGACACCAAGCGAAGGACTGCGAGGCCACAAGCAGGTTCCACTTTGGAATCTGGCAAATTTGTCTGACTCTTTATAATAAAATCAAAGTCATTTTATTATAATACATTCTATGCATCTTATTTTAGAGTGTTGAAACCAACAGTATTTCTCAGAATCGGTGGTTTGAACCATGTTCAATCTGAAGAAACTACTTCAGGGTCAAAGAAACTTTCGTTCAAATCTCTCTCAAGTGTTTCTGCCTAATTTCACAATGTGACGCCAACATGTAACACAAAATATGAAATCCTCGAATAATTGAGCGAACGAGTCAACAAAGTCACAAAGTCAGCTTGTGGCAGAACTGGAGATACACAAAGCAGGCAGCCAGCACAGGGCTCCACTCATCATTCAACTCCCTTGGAGGGGAAACAAGAAAGAAGAGCTGGAGTGAGATGAGGTGAGATGGAGTGGGATGGAGTGAGATGGAGTGAGCTGGGGTGAGCTAGAGTGAGATGAGGAGAGCTGGAGTGAGATGGAGTGCGATGGAGTGAGATGAGGAGAGCTGGAGTGCGATGGAGTGAGATGGAGTGAGATGAGGAGAACTGGAGTGAGGTGGAGTGAGCTGGAGTGAGATGAGGTGAGCTGGAGTGAGATGAGGAGAGCTGGAGTGAGATGAGGAGAACTGGAGTGAGCTGGAGTGCGATGGAGTGAGATGAGGAGAACTGGAGTGAGATGAGAAGAGCTGGAGGGAGCTGGAGTGAGATGAAGTGAGATGAGGTGAGCTGGAGTGAGCTGGAGTGCATGCAGGGAAAAACAGTGTGCGCTCCCTGCCAGACGACCTCTTGTCAGCCCAGTCTGCTTTTAATGGGAAGTGACTGTGATGTTGGTCCCAGTTCCACACACACACTCAGACAACATAAGTACAGGGTGGGCCCAGTTCCCAGGCTCCGCCCTGCTAGCAGGGACCCCCGTCCTCCAGACCGGCCGTTCTCAGCTGCTGGAGTCTCACAACCATCAGCATTTGTTTCCTCACCAGGAAGTCGTGACACAAACTCATTCCACTCAAATCCACTCCACTGAAATCACTTTAGTCCACCGTCCATCACGTCCACTCAATCAATCATTGAAATGATTCAACTGAAGTGTGGGTCCTGCAGAACAAATGTCCAACATTTTCTCTGTAGATATATTTATAATAAGGTCACTTTCAAAATGAAAAGGGGAGCTGTCCACGAAGCTGCTTTACACCTTATACTCAGGGAAACTGGAGGAGGAGGAGGGAAGGAGGGGGAGGAGGGGGAGGAGGGGGAGGAGGGGGGCTACCGAAAACAGCAGTGGGCTGAAGGTTAGCGAGGGCCGACCGCGGCGGCGTGACCCTCCGTGAAGCCACAGACAAGCCCCGCCCCCTTGCCGAGTGACTCCCCTCATAGACGAGGAGGAGGAGGAAGAGGAGGTGCTGCCGCTCAGAGACTCTGCAGAAACAAAGGCCATTGTTCGTGCCGCTCACACGCTTTTCTTCCTCTCATTTTCCTGCTGCTGCTTTTCCTACAGTGGACCAGCAGCAGCGTTTCCTGCCTTTCTGTCACTGAGGGGGGTGGGGTCAGATAACGACCTCGTGACCCCCCCCGCCCCGGAGAGGGCCGGCATACATGTATATACACATATATATATATATATATACATATATATATATATATACATATAAATATATATACACTGTACATTTGTATTTAATTCACTGCTAGTGCAACATGTGCAATGACAATAAAGTTGAATCTCATCCAATGTAATGCAATGATGATGCAATGATGATGCATCAGCTGATGGTCCTCCCTCCCTCAGTGACTCTCTGCTGGCTTTGATGACCCACCAGGCGACGGAGATGCGAGGGTCCAGGTAGTTGAGCTTGGAGGTTCCCAGAGCGATCTGCTTGTTTTCCTCCCGGTCGGTGGCCTGGACCTGCAGCTTCATCAGCTGCTCCTCTATCCTCTGCACCGCCTTACGCTTCACCTCCAGTGCCCTACACACACACACACACACACACACACACACACACACACACAAAAACACCTTCAGGTTAAAGAATTAACATTTTAATTTTAATTTTAATAAATGGTGGTGTCCTCTCAGAATAGTGGCCCAGAAAACATAAGCTGACAATATTATATCAGGGTTTGACCAATACAGTAATTGTGGTAAGAGGGGACTTTTCTGCTTTGCCCGGTGTTTTCAGCAGAGTTACCTTTTGCTCTTGTCGTCGTGAGAGGCCTTGTGCTCGGCCTTGGCCGCCCTCAGCTGCTTCCTGGCTGCCGACAGCTGGTTCTGCTTCTCGTCGATCTGCACGGAGACATTGAGGGGAACACACGGCTGAGGTGAGAGAAGAGAAGAGCGTCTGCAGCAGCAGCAGCAGCAGCAGCAAGTGTGACAGGTCAAAAGGTCAGAGAATCACAATCAGACGCAGCACTTCCCCACAGTGGGGGAGTTTGCATGGTTGAAGCAGCACACACAGTGCAAAGAGTGAATCACAAAGAAATAACAAAATAAAAAATGTATATAAATGATTGGAATATCTAAATAAGTGTTTATGAATCAGTGTTCCATTGCACCTGTGTTGAAATGTCTGAGAAGCAAACGTGGATTTACCTTGGCCTGGAGGTTCTGCATGGATTTCTCAAAGGTTTTTGGTGGCGCCCTCTGGTGGTTGCAGAGGAGGGCCACCGCCCGGTTGGCCCGGTTGTAGGACAGGATTTTAGCTGGGATGCTGTCGTCCGCTGGAGAAAGACAATCAAACTGTGACTGATGAGTCTTCAAGGAGGTGGAGTGGAAGCATCGGCAATCAAAGGTCTGAAGACCACCTTCACTCTGAGCCAAGACTGCTTCCAGTGAGCAGCGCTGTGTCCTCTCAAAGAAATCACTGGAATTCATTTTCTTTAGAAGGAAAACCTGGTCCTGGACCTGAACCTGGACCAGGACCTGGTCCTGGACCTGGACCTGGTCCTGGACCTGGACCTGGACCAGGACCTGGTCCTGGACCTGGACCTGGACCTGGTCTGGTTTTGAATTTACACAAAATGGCCAAGTTTTTATTTTTCCCCCAAACTAAGTATAAAACACTGCTGTGGAGGAACTAGACTCTGTCCAGATGGATTTATCCACCCAAGGAAATGAGGAGGAGCAAACAAAGTCCTGGATATGCTTCTCTCTGTAGGCCTACAGTGTTTTGGGTATCATCAGTTGTGGACACTGCCTCCACCTGAGTGTGTGAGGACATCCAGTGGAGTCAAACATCAGCAGAATCACTGAACAAGTCCTATGAGTGATTGAGAGGAAACATGCAAAAACATGATATAAAGTCATGATGGGGTTGAGACAGACTGACAGAAGGTGACTTGTGGGATGGATGGATGGATGGATGGATGGATGGATGGACGGACAGATGGTTGGATGGATGGATGGATGGATGGTTGGATGGATGGATGGATGGACGGACAGATGGTTGGATGGATGGATGGATGGATGGATGGTTGGATGGATGGTGTGGAGGTGCGTCTCCTCACAGCAGGTGAGCTCCTTGAGCTGCTGCTGCAGCGTGATGGAGGCGTTGTAGGTGCGGAAGACCTTGGCTGTCAGTCCGTCCATGAGCTCCTGCAGGTGCTTGTTCAGGATGGACGTCTAGACGGAGGAGACAAAGCCAGCAGCCAGAGAGAGACAACCACCAGGGGGAGCTAGTGAGTACAGCAGCAAGGAAGGCAAACAGTGACTCGTGTGTTTCTTACATTCAGGCGGTCAAACAGGTCGTCTTCTGGCTGCTTGTTCTCCAGGAACAGCTGAAGGTTTTTAAAGACCTGAGCAGAAAGTAGACTTCAGTTAGTCAGTTAGTGTGGCACCACGTCGCGCAGCATGATGACATTCCAACCAGATGGGGGCGCTAATCTGACATTGGAAAGCCACATAAAAGCAGGAGATTGAGTGCGAGATAGAAGGTGACTGTAGTTTGCTGAGACACAGAGAAGAAGCTGCAGCCCAGTCAGGTTCTTCAAGTTCCTGTGTTGTCATGAGTGTGTTGGCAGGAAGCAGAGCGCCCTGTGGAGGCGGAGCACCAACATCATCCAGGGCCAGTGTGCCTGAAGTGCTGCTCACCCTCTTCTCCACCGGGATCTTGTTGTAGTAGCGGATGGAGTCCTTCCCCAGGAAGTCAAACTCCACCACAAACTCCTGCTCCGCCAGCTTGGGGTAGAGTTGGATGTGCTCCACCCGCAGGGAGCAGCAGCCCACCGTGTCGGCCGTCTCGCCCTCCTCCTTCTCGTTGCCCGCTCTGAGCGCCAGCTGCATCACAGGGACAAGACGCTGAAGACAACTGGATTCTTCTCTTTCATTCACTCCATCATTGATCATACGTGTTGCTGGCCTGGCGGAGAGGAGCAAAGTTCCTCCTTTATGTCTTTAGATTAGCTAGCATGTAGGAGAGGCATTCCTGCCAGTCTGGTGATGTCATAAGGGGCACTGAGGCTGCGTTCAGGTAAGTGATCACACCCCCAGCCAGGTGTTTGATTGCCTTCAAACCGTTTGGAACGGCCAACAACCAAATCAAGAACTCTGGCAGGAAGCTGCAAACAGCGGGCTAAGTGTGCTGTTTTCTGGAGAGTTGCAGTTTGTGAATGATTATAGTCTTCTCCACCAGAGTCCAGAGGGGGAAAACAGAAACATAATGACCATAATGAGTAGCATACTGGACCAATAATAACACTGAAGAAAGACAAACTGGTGTAACTGTGAAGTAGCAGGTCACAAACATTATATTTCCTTTTTTACAAGCGTCGTCTAAACTACAGAGGAGGGACAAGCCTTTTACTGGCTGTCCTTTACATTGGGCTGACCAGTGGCTGACCAAGGATATGCAATGTTATTATTGTAAATGCTAATGGTAAAGCAGTTCCACAGAAATAACTGCTGAACTTCCAGGATCTACTGGTCAGGCCAGTCGATGGCGTTTTTGGTGTTTTTTTTATGAGACACACATCATAAAAATTGTGTATTTTAATTTAAGAAACTGTCTTGTGAAAGATCTTCTCTTTCTTCCTGTTCTGTTCTTTGGCAGTTGGACTTGCTGCAAACGGCTCTTTCTTGTCTTGAGAGGTTGGTCTCTGCTGTGTTAGGGCACCGTGGTGGCGCCGGTGGTCCGGGTCTCTCCTCACCTTATCGATGAAGTAGAGCGCCACGGCTCTCTGCCGGATCCTCATCTCCTTGGACTTCCAGTCCTCTCGGTACTGCGTCCGGATGCGATCCACGCACTTCTTCAGCCGCCGTGCCGTCTCGTACTTCTGCCAGTCCTTCTCCCCCTGAGCAGCAGAGACACCAAGCAGCTCAACCAAAGGCACAAAGTGGACCAGTGGGCCGTCAAACTGAGAGGGCATCCAATAATAATAATAATAATAACAATAATAATAATAATAATAATAATAATAATGATGGACCTTAATTCTGGAGCTGGGATTCAGCATGATGTACTTGATGGAACCCTGGATGTTCTCTGTCCACGATGCCAACCAGGTCACCTTGTTGTCATGACGCACCTCCTTCCACCTGCTGCCTGACGGAGGTCTGGGCTGCTTGGAGTCCCTGAGACCCCATAAAGAATCACCAGCCCAGCATGAAGACAGAGAGGCTGAGGGTCAATGCCGGGGTCATGACCTTGTTGGCACACATGCAGCAGCGGCAGGAAGAGCAACTTTGGCCCACTGCAGCACTGGCAGCGTGTTAGCATTAGCATTAGCCACACTGCATCAAGCACGGACCACCATGTGACCACTGAGAGAGAGAGGCAGGACACATTGGCTTCTCACTGTTACTGTCAATGTCACACACACACACACACACACACACACACACACACACACACACACACACACACACACAGCTCCAGGGGCTGACGGTGACAGAGATTGAAGGAAGTTATTCCCACTCTCTATAAATAAGTTGTACAACGAGCAGATGGTGGGGGAGGGGTGTGTGTGTGTGTGTGTGTGTGTGTGTGTGTGTGTGTGTGAGTGTGAGTTTTTTCTAGTTGGGCACCAAGAGGCAAATTGGAGGCAGACAGTAAATGTGACACACATAATAAGACATGAAGACTCTCTGGTATCAGAGCCATGTCACTGATGTCCACTGTGGGTGGATGGAGCCACCTAGTGGTAGAAATGTGACAGCGCGCCCACCCATACAGACACTGAGGGAGTGAAGCACCCACTTGCTGCAGTTGATGATGACGTCTTCAGGTCTGATTCGTCTCTTCAACATGCCCATCTTGGGGTGGTCCCCGCGGCCCCTGAAGAGCCCCGGGGGCTCGATGCGGAAGTTCCCGATCCTCTCCTTGTGATTGTCCATGATGCAGAAGCCGTACTCCTGCAGGATCCTCTCGTTCTCCTCTTTGATTTTCTGCAGGGAGAAGTTCTCAATGGAAAAATGTCCCAGCATCCCAGCAGCACTGCAGAAGCTGCACGCAGGCCTACCTGCTTCTCCTCTTTGGACATCTGCTTCCTGGCTTCTGATTGGGCTTTAAAGAAGTCGCTCATCTCGCCAAAGTTGCACTTGTTGAGGTCGGTGATCTTTGACTTTTCTTCTGATGTCATCTCCTGAGATGAAAGACGAGGAGGCACGTGAAGCAGGCGAGGTGGGGGTCCCGCTGCTCCACAAGGTGACCTTCACTCACCTTCCTCCAGTCCTTGAAGAAGTTTTTCCGAAAGATGTCCTTTGTTGTGTACTCGTGATCCAACATCTTGGCAAAGAACGTGGCCACCTCCTCCGCAGGAGCCTTGACTTTCATCGGCTTCCCTAGAAAACGCATTATTTAAAAAGCCACTCAGTCTAATAGAAACTTTCCAGGAGGTTTTTTTGGTTTGTTTTATGGGAAGGACCTACCGTCGTAGTAAAACTTGATTTTGTCGGGCAGGGGTTCGTACTGAGGAGCAAACACGGGACCCTTGTGCTGCAGGAAGCGCCACTTGGAGCCATCGGTTGACCTCTCCTCCTCCCACCTGATCTCCACAAACCACAACAACATGTTGAGGAGATGAATCCTCTCCTGTCAGCTGACTGTCCCGGCGCCTGCAGGCTCCTGAGGAGAAGAACTTCTCGTCTCACCATTTCCACTTCTCCTCCTCTTCTTTCTTGGGTTTCTTCCCCTCAGATCCCTTTTTGTCTCTGGCCTTCTTTTTGGGTTTGACGTCCTGAGATGAAGGGAGCAGATCAGGATCTCGAGTGCAACATGCAATCCAGATTTTGGGACCAAAAGAGAGTTTTTGTCTGACGCGACGGACCTCGTCTTCGTCTTCCTCTTCGTAATCATGTTTCCTTTTCTTGGCCTTCTTGTCGTGCTCTGTCTTGGCCTTTTTGGGCTTGTATAGAAATCTGTGTGGAAGTGTATTGGACAGGTTAACCGCAGGCTGGATTTGCACCAGACTTTGGTTCCAGTTCAGTGTGTCTGATACCAACTCTTTATTGTCACACTGCCATTTGGAGGCCTTGTTGTGTTGTGGAGACGAGCAGAAGCCGTCGTCCTCGTCGGGCTCCGTCTTGACGCCAGCGGGGCTGAAACCTCTGGCCGACACAGAACAGATGTTTGCAGCAGGATGATTAAAAAGAGGGCAAACACTTGAAATGAACATTATTATAAAAATAAAGATAGCGTTTATGACTTTATGACTATGTTCCTTATTGGACTGGTGAGCAGGTGGCGGTGAGTGAAGACATGGCAACCCAGGCTTACCTGACAAATCCATTTTCTTTCTCCTTCTTGGTCTTGTCTGCATGGGATGATTTTATCTGAAACACAGCCAGAGAGCAAGTCTGACTGCTTTTCACTATGACAATCTGTAGCAATGACTCATCCACCCTGATAGCAGCACTGTTTTCTCATCAAGGGTTGTGAATTCATTGTATTATTATTATTATTATTATTATTATTATTATTATTATTATTATTATTATTATTATTATTATTCTGTCATCTATTAGTAAATAAAAAGGAACACTTTCCACCGGCCGGCCACTTTATTCAACTGCAAATGGGAATGAGCAGGAGATCGGCCCATTCCATGGCAGCAAGTCAATGCAGTGCATGCAGACTTGAAGATGTGGTGAACTGACACATCCCTTTATGACCATCTTCGGATGGAGCCCTCCAGTAGGATGACCTGGAAGCTCAAATCACAGCTAGACCACCTTCTAGAAGGTGACAGTGAGCACAGACAACCTGCAGCAGATCTCAGTGCCAAGGAGATGCAGTGGATCAGGAGATCAACGCTGTTGTTGTGCAGCCGACAGACCAGCAGCAGTTGCATGAAGGTGCCAAAATATCATAGCAATAAACAAGAAGCGACCATAATAATATGGACCAAAGAGGTGGTTCTGAAGGCAAAAGTGGGTCCAACCAGGTACTTGACATCAGATCAAGGTCGTGAGTTTACACAGGTGTCTCGGAGGCCTACAGCTTCGTGCACAGACCTTCTCATCTCTCCTCTTGTCTCTGTGTTTGTCTCGCTGCTTCTCCGAGGAGCCGTCGCTCTGCCTTAGCTTCTCTTTGTCTCGGTGTTTCCTCTCAGAGAGCTCCTTGTGTTCACTGGAAGCCACAAACAACGAAGCTCAGTCTGGGTCCAGATGAAAGGACACTCAACAAATGTAAAAAAAAGAGATCAAAGAACAGAAAGAGTTTTCCCTGGTCGACACGATGTTGTCACTTAAAGCAGCGGCGAGAAACCATCAGCTGTGACACTCCCACTTCCTGCCGCCTGCAACTCTTTGAAACATATCAGAAGAAAACAATGCCATGTGCTCCACAAGGTGCTCACATCACTGATGATCTGCAGATGTCATTCATAGAAATTGCTTTGTTTGAGATGCACGGCTCCTGATTTAAGACGACAGCGTGCGTTTGCTTTTGCTTTACATCAGACGTACAGTGTATTTATTATAATTCCTTTTATGTTCCTGCAAAACAAATATGCCTTTCTAATGTCCCACAATGACACATCTGCACAGCACAGACACACTCAGACATCTCAGCTTTGGAATTCATATGGTGTCATTTGATTGGCTGCTGCAGTATTTCAGCAAGAAGCCAACAGGAAGTAGGAGGTCTCCTACCTGTTGTTGTGCTTGACTTTATCCCGCTCCTTGTCTCTTCTGTGGTCTCTGTGTCTGTGTTCCTTGTCTTTGTGCTTGTCTTTATGTTTGTGAGGGTCTAGAACACAGATGCCACATGAACATGTTGAGGAACACATCCAAAAAAATAAAAGACAGAACAACAGAAAAGATGCGCGCTTGCCTCGAAAATACTGTGAAAGTCTATGTGATGATGATGATGATGATGATACACTGACAGACGATGTTTCCTGAGCAAACACTGGTCTGTTCTGTTTGTTCAGGCAACTGTGGCAAGGCGCAGAGGGCCCGGGTGGGCTTCGAACCCCAGACTCCCAGGTAATAACCCTGCGCTTAACCATTCGACCAGAGGGATCTCCCCTTGGCCAATAGCCAGGGATCAACTTGAGGCATAGTGACAGGACCGCCACGGTCACACAACAAAGGACTGTTTTCCCATCGTGTAACTGCTGCTACTCCTTTGATAACCAAGCAGCCATAATTACTGTGGTGCATCGATATTAAAGTGTTTCCTGTTGGGAGACCTGACTCTGCTTGATCGTCTGTTGTCGTAGCTCCTTCATAACTGATGCCATGCGCTTTATTAAACACTAACACGCACCCCTGGGTCCCTTAAAAAAACAAATCAATCCACTCGCACCTCAGTGATGGGAGGTGTTGTGCAGAAAACAACAGGCACGTTCAACCTTGCAGAATGCAAACATGGATCGCTCAAATGCATATTTAACAATATCAGTTAGGGGGGTTGGTGGGGGTGGGTGGGGCATGCAAATGTAAGTTTTAAACTTGTGCAGGAGGATTCCTGCAGCCTATGACTGAGAGCTGCCTGCGAGCTCAGAGATGGAGGCAGTAGTGCAGTGCAGTGCATGTTGCTGCTGCTGCTGGTAGTGAGATACGGGCCGTGAGGGGCGATAAGCGGCGCCCAGCTCCCGCCAGCCGGGCTCTCCAGCCGGGCTCTCCGCCCTGGCTCGATGGGCTCCCTGGCTGCTGCGCACAGAGAAAAAGAAAATGGCGCAGAGACTAAGTCCTCAGCCCCGTTTCCAGCACTTTCGCCTCCAAAATGCACCGCCGGCGCGCGCGCACCCTGCAGAAGCGGCGCGTGCAAAACGAGCGCGACGTCGGGCCGCGTCCGAATATGCTCGCGGCTCGGCCGGGCGGCGGCGGCAAGGGTGCGTTCAGGACCCCCTTTTGGAACAATAGCCGGCAGAGAGGTGAGGAGAAGGGACTCAGTCTCTGGGACGCCATTTCTGTCCGGTGCGGAGTGCGCGCAGCGGCAGCTCGGTGGGAACCTCCCCGCTGAGAGGGCAGCATCGCGGCCACCTACCGCTGCCCTTCCCGTCCCAGGTGTCCTGCAGACGGCGAGAGAAAAAACATCTTCAGGAGTTCAATTTGGGAAATGCCGGCTGCCAGGTTATTCAACTTTCCATTGTCACAGACGCGCGCACGCACGCGTACATAACCCGTACACATAAACACATGTATATTCTTTTGTCACATTGAAGCGTAAACCTCGGCTGATATGCAGAAAAAAGACAAAGTTGTTTTGTTTGTTTTTTTTGTTGTTTTTTTTAGCTCGGCGACGCCAACTTGTTCTACAAGCTGACCGTTATTCACAGCGGCGAGACTGCTCAGGTTCAGGCTCAGGTTGAGCAGCAGTTCTCAGCCAATGGTGGTGGCTCATTAAACGCAGGGCTACCTGGGGGTCTCCGGGTCCGTGGCCTCCGCTCATGGTCCGCCAGGTGCAGCTGTCACGGCGGACTGAAGGCAGCAGCAGCAGCTCGGGATGCTCGGCTGTCAACTCACAGGGAAACCCTCCACTGACACTCGCACTGGAATGGAGTCCGAGCTTCGACGCACTGCGCATGCTCACCACCGAACCCCGACGCGGAGAGACAATCCTGCGCGCTCCATAGCTGAAGCTGGAGGCTGGAGCTGCTGATGTCAGTCAGGCGGTCATGGCGAGCAGAAGGCAGCGACCTGTGTCAGTCACGCGCGTGGCCACACTCAACACAAGTCCATCCGTGAGCAAATACACACGTACATTTCTCCCGGTCTCCAGGCGCATGAGCAGGGAGTTGGGTGGTTATTTGGTAGTTAGCAATATGCTGTCGAGAGAAATAAATAAATAACCGTCCAGACTTCCGGGAACAAAAGCAGTAGAAAATTTAATTCCGTTTTACAACATCATACAATCATGGCAAGCTCCGTTATCAGTTCTCACAAGATTAATCCAGCATTTAATATATATAAAAGCACATTCACACTAATACATACTGTACGCTGACATTCTACCTATACTCACATAATAGCATGGACAAAAACAACAGTCATTCTTCTTTAAAAAACAAAAACAAAAACAATCTGTACAAGATTTCATTCTCCAGTAAAAAGTCACCGTCTGGGACACGTGGACCGATTCACAGCAAGAAACAAGGACATTTACAGTACACTTCACAGGCTATTTAGACTTCCTTCGCTTGGCCTGGGTGGGGCTCGCTCCAGTTTCTGATGGGGAAAAGAAAACAAAGTTCATCACCAGTTCATCGCAGATGTGCGGCGGTGCTATTATTGACTGGACTGCTGGCGGCGTGGACGCTCGCCTTTGAAAGCAGCGGCAGCGGCGGCGGCGGCGGCGGCTCCGGGTCGGGCCGATCTCTTCCTCATGCCACTATCTGCTACCGGCTCCTCCTCCACCTCCTTGTCCGCTCGGGAGCTCCGCCTGCTCGGCCCCTTGGGCTTCTCCACGGCAGCTCTGCGAGGAACGGACAGAAGAGAGAGGAGGAGGAGGAGGAGGAGGAGGAGGAGACAGCAGACGGGTTGTCAGCGTGGACAAAGATGTGCGACTCAACTCTGCTCCGCTCGGAGGAAGATGAGAGACGACTCAGGACGGTGCTGTTTTTCCTCCCCTACCACAGATACTGTCCATCTTCATCCCAACACCATTCACTACGGCGACATGATCGCTGCTCGAGTCTCTGCAGCGTTACCATGTTAAAATACATACCTTGGGACTAAGTTGATGGGCGTCTTTCTTTTCTTTGCCCATCTATGATAGAGTGGAAAAACAGCAATAAACTATAAACTGTGCTGAACAAATACGTCTTTCACTTCCCCTCCATAATATGACCACGCCCCCAGAAAGATACGTCCATCAAAGTCAGCAAGTGGCTGATTTGCAAGGCTGATTCTGATTCAAAAGGAACTCATGCAGTTTCATTATTGTTATTATTATTATGATTATTATACCAGCATGCTAATTATACATACCAAGAGCTAAGGCCACATGGCTCATTTTCACCCTGCACCCCACTGGCCAACCAAATCAACTCCCTGACTTCCAGCAGAGTTCGAAATGTCTAAGCCTGTGGCCTTGGAGAGCGAGCCTCAAAACTAGGCCAGCGTTTCAGAGATCAATAGCAGGCAGCAGCAAACTACGCCCAACACCCAACGCAACAAAGGCATGACGGCCAATCAGCAACCAGAGATTTGAAGGCCCCGTGGAGAACAGAAGCCCTTTGAGAGAAGTCTTACCCCTGCTCAGAGCCGCCAGCAACTTCTTCACCTGTACGCAGGGAAAAATAGATGTAAGATATTATTTTCATCTTCCACTTGCACCTTTTATCACAAATATGCATTTGGCAAAGGTCCACGCTTACCCGGCTTTTCACTGGCAACAGGTTCTTGTGATTGCACAACTTCTGGCTGAACAGGGACTAGAACAATATGGAGTAGAATAAATATTATTATATTAATATTATTTGTGTATAACCAAGGTGAGGATGTAGAGTGGCTCCGGGGGGGTGTCGAGCATCATCAAACCACCAGCACACTGGCAAGGCATATTTCAAGATACATTAGGTGTCTAATGGTCAAACAAAGTGAGACGGTTCATAGACGTCCGTACCTCTGCTTGACCTAAGAGAAGCTAACGGTCAGGTGAGTGTATCAACATGTCAGCTGGCAATGTGCATGAAGAACGGTGTAGTTACCAGGAGTGGTCTGAGTCACTTCAGCATGGGCAGCGGCAGCAGGAGGCACAGCAGGAGGATCCGTCAGTGGGGCGTCAGACTGGCCTGCTGGAGCTCCACTGGCGCTGGGAGGGGGCGAGGACGTGGTGGGACCAACATCAGGTCCAGGTCCAGGGACAATACGAACAACCGACGGTACAGTATTCTGAGGAGGAGGAGGAGCCGAGACACTGGCGGTGCTTCCCACCAGAGTGGCACTGGGGGTCTGACAAGGTCCAGGCTTCAGTGCGCTGGAGATTGGAGGTGGTGGTGGTGGCGTGGGCCCTGGAGCTGGCGAGGTTGAAATGTGAGCAGGAGGAGCCGCTTGGCCGGGCACTGGGACCGCAGCGGGGACGGCAGGTGAGCTGGTGTTGCTGGGAGCTGTGGTGGTAGCGTGAGCCTGAGCTTCCATCTGAACAGCAGCAGCGGTGGTGGCAGCAGGATGAAAGACCTGCGGCTGCGGTGTCCCCGTCAGAGAACTCTGCTGCGCTTCAGCAGCGCTGCTCACGCCTCCCACAGACGGCAGAGGTTTAGTTTTCATCTGGACCGCAGGAGGCGGAGACATGGGGCTCTTGCTAAGGGGACTGGAGCAGGGAGGCGTGGAGGCTGCGGGGGGCTGGTAGGGTGAAGATGCAGGAGGAGGAACTGGATGGGCTGAAGGCTGCTGGACTTGGGTGCCCGTCTTCACGAGAGGAGCAGCGCCGGTCTCGCTTTGACTCTCGCTTTTAGCCCCACCCACCTGGTTGAGGGTCCCAGCCGGTGCTGGCAGGGTAGCGATCTGGATGGGACCGCCGCCTGCACTGCGGACCAGCTGAGTGCTCGCCATGGTACCAGCGGAGGCCTGGGTGGTGCACGGAGCGGTGGAGATTTGAATGTTTGTCGACGACACCTGAATGGGCCCCATCATGGTGACCGAGTGAGGAACCATGCTGGTGTTGGGAGACGCAGACACGCCAGGAACCTGGAAGATGTTGTTAATAAATACAGGGGTGGTGGTGATGAACTGAGGGGGTCGGGGGACGGGCGCCTGGGGCCTGAGGTTCTTACTGGGCACAGCCACCACACTGGACATGGCGGGCGACGCTGGTGCCTGCGAGGTGGCGCCAGGCGTTATGGGATTGGACGTCACAAAGACGGTGATCTGGTTGGGGCCGATGGTGCTGGAGGCAGGGATCTGAATGACCGAGTGAGCACCTTGCACAGGTTTGGGACCAGGGCCTGCTTTGACGGCGGAACTGGCTGGGTTCAAGGTGGAGACGGAGCTGGTACTGGTGATGGACGCCGGGTTTGGGCTCGGGGAGGAGTTAGTGTTGGCAGCAGAGGTAGGGCAGAGGGCGGGCGCTGGGTTTCCAGTTGGGGTTCCATTGGGTGTGGACACCAAGTTCTGGTAAGGACCAGGGGCTGTACTGCTGGAGTTCACATTAATGCTGGGGGTTGAAACAGAGACTGAGGCAGGCTGCATGTGTGGGCCGCTGCAGGTGGAGATGTTAACAGCAGCTTTGGAAATGGTGTCGGACTCGTTGGCGGTGGCAGCAGGCGTGGCGACAGCAGCAGACGACTCTGGTTTGTGGGCAGCAGAGTGAAGACTTGGAGCCGGAGCAGCGTCCTTCCCCAGGCCTTCTCTGGCCACGCCGCCCTGCAGCGAGCGAACAGGCACATTCTGGACACTGGAGGTATCCAGTAACTGATTGAGGGACGTCAGGGCAGTTCTGTGCGTGGGCGAGACCTCCGAGTCGGTCGCAGGCGGCCGCTCCAAGGCGCCGCCCTGAAGCTCCGGGTCTGCTTTGGCCTGCTGAGCCATGGGGAACCGGGGGCCGGGCATCCTGTGAACCGGCAGCTCTCTGAGGGGCTGCGCTGAGGGATGAGGCTGGGGGACCATGGCCTGAGCGTCCCTGGCGCCCTCTACAGGGTGGTTGTTCTGTAAAAGGTGGAAGGAGCTCTGAGACTGCGTAGCTTCTACGCCTCCACCAACTTGTGGGGGTCCAGAACCTGGACTAGGGGGTACTGGGGGTACTGAGGTAGGGCTCAGCATCATGGTGGGCCCCTGGGGGGGTCCGGACCCTGGACTAGGGGGTACTGAGCTAGGGCTCAGCATCATGGTGGGCCCCTGGGGGTGGACCAGCTGCTGAGGAGCTACTACTTTGGTCCCCTTCTGTCTGCCGGGACTCGGGGTGGTAGCCTTGCGGCTGGAGGCTGGACTGGACCTGCGACTGTTGCTGGGACTGGCCCTCTTGCTCTGGCCCCCCGGCCCCCCTGCCTGCTGCTTGTCCTGCTTGGCTCCAGCGCCTGCGGCTCCGCCTCCTGTGGGAAAAGGCTGCTGACTGCCGCTAGTGTTATTTCCTCCAAGGTTATTGTTGCTGCCACTGCCTGGCAGTGTGAGGTTCGGGGGGGCTTGACCGATGGCTTTCAGGGTTGTTGGGTTGAGACCCTGCTGGTCAAAGCCCCTGGAGGGGTTGACCTGCCTGGGGAGCAGGGGGATGTTGATTTTGGGGGGGAAGAGTCCTGCGATGGACGCGTTCAGCCTCTCGGGCGACAGGTTGATTTCCGAGGGCTCGGTGCTGGGGGGGCGGTTGGTCGGGGTGAGGGGGTGGTGGTAGGGCCTGGGACTGGCTCTGTTGGGGGTTTTGGGTCTGGAGCTCTGAGAGGTAGTGGGGACGTTGGGGAAATGGAGGCCGGGCATGGGGCCTCCCTGCTGAGGCTGGGTGGCCATCTGCTGCTGCTGCTGCTGCTGCTGCTGCTGCTGCTGAGGACTCGCCCCAGGGTGCTGCTGCTGCTGCTGCTGCTGCTGCATGGGTGCCGGGCCGGGACCCTGTTTCACCATGTGGGTGCTGGGACCTGGGCCGGCCATCATCTGTTGAGCGCCATTGCCAGGAGGCAGAGCCAGTTCTGGACCACCGGGCCGGTCCTGCTTCAGATGGCCGCCTGCAGACGGCTCCTCAGACACGGAGCCTTGAGGGCCCTGGACCACCTCTGGGTGGGACATCCTTCTGGCACCTGCAAGCTGGAGAGGAAAGCAAACACACTGGGGTTTATGGGAAAGAAGGTCTCAGTGACTTCATGGTGTGAAGGCCATTGGTCCTCTCTTTAGTCTAGAAGATGAACATGGGAATAAGAAGAAGCATCACAATGCCTTTACTTGTCCCATATTGGGGGAATTTGCATGTATGTATTTGTATGACAGCTAGTTAGAGTTAAGCATTAAACATGTTGTACTGCTTTTCAGGAGGAACCCCCACTGTTCCTCCTGAATCTAAGGTTGGACTATCGGCCGTATCCTCCTCTCCAGCACCCTGGAGTTGACTTTACCGGGGAGGCTGAGGAGTGCGATCCCCCTATAATCAGAGCACACCCTCCGGCCCCCCTTCTTAAAAACCACCTCCCCGGTCTGCCAGTCCAGAGGCACCGTCCCCGACCACCAAGCGCTGTTCCAGAGACGTGTCAGCCACGACAGTCCCAGCACACCCAGAGAGCTGAGGTACTCAGGGCGGATCTCATCCATCCCCGCCACCTTAGCACCGAGGAGCTTCCTGACCACCTCGGTGACTTCAGCTTGGGTAATGGACGAGTCCTCCCCTGAGTCCCCTGCCTCTGCTCCCTCAGGGGAAGACATGACGGCGGGATTAAGGAGATCCTCCTAGTATTCCGCCCACCGCCTAACAAGTTGCCCAGTCCAAGTCAACAGCTCCCCACCTGCACTATAAACAGTCTTGGTGGAGCACTGCCTCCCCCTCCTCAGGCGCCGGACAGTTTGCCAGAACTTCTTCAAGGCAAACTGGTCCTCCTCCGTGGCCCCCCAAGAACTCCTCCCAGAACTCCTCCCAGGCCCGATCTTAAGCCTCCACTGCCGCCCGAGCTGCAGCATGCTTGGCCTGTCGGTACCCATCAGCTGCTTCAGTGGTCCCACGAGCCAATGTGGCTCGATAGGACTCCTGCTTCAGCTTGACAACATCCCTCAACAAGCACGGCAAGTTGATTCTATCACATTAAACAATACCGTCGCAGCCTCGGCGAGGATTAAGAAAACCTAAATTTCAAACGTCAATGACAAACTTCAATTCATTTCATTTAATTCATCTGTAATCTTAAATGTGGGAACCATTCCATTCCATTGATGTCCAAACTTCAACATGTGTGTGCAAGCCCTTGACCACCAGGAGAGCCCAGGTCCTGACCTGTGGGTTGACCATGAGGGGGACTCCTCTGGCTTTGTCTGGCGACGGTGGCACTGCTCCGTGTCCTTGCAGGTTGATCATGACAGGCATGTTTCCTTGCTGGGACACAGGAATCCTCTGCACCTCGGGCGGGTTGCCCATCCCCCGGGGAGGAAGCTGCCCACCTGGAGGGATGGCCATGCGGTTCTTTGCCTGCTCCTGTTGCATCTTCAGCATCATCATCATTTGTTGTTGTTGCTGCAATAAAGGAATAATAATGTTAGGAATGAAAACAACGACCCTGTAATATCACAACCCTGATATGTCTCCATATGACACAGAACGCAGTACCTGCTGCTGTAGGTGCGGCTGTTGACTCTGCTGCTGCTGCTGCTGCTGCTGCTGCTGCTGCTGCAGCTGATGGTGGTGCATCTGTGGCTGCCCCTGACCTGCAGTCTGAGGTCCAGGCATCCCCGGCTGTCCCTGAGCATTCTGAAGACCCTGCATCTGCATCTGTTGCAACTGCTGCTGCTGCTGCTGCTGCTGCTGCATCTGCTGCTGCTGTTGGAGCTGCTGCTGCTGCTGCATCTGCTGTTGCTGCAACTGTTGCATTTGTTGCTGCTGCAGTTGCTGTTGTTGTAGCTGTTGCTGCTGCTGCTGCTGCTGCTGCTGCTGCATGTGCTGCAGTTGCTGCTGCTGCTGTTGTTGTTGATGTTGTTGTTGCTGCTGCTGTTGATGTTGCTGCTGCTGCTGCATGAACTGCATGGGCACCTGCTGCAACACTCTGTGGTCTCCTGGTTGGCCAGGAAAGCCTTGAAGAAGTAGGAACAAAAAAGTAAACACCAGTTCAGCTGTAAAAAAACATTATTTTTTAATTACAACAAAATTGCCTAAATGCAATTTACCCGTTGGTCTGTTGGCAAACTCTGCTAATTTGGGGCCAGGGTTGTCCAAGGCCAGACTGGCTTCTCCACCAATGTTGGGCAGCTCAGAATCCTCCATGCCAGCTGCGGGATCAATACTGCTACAAAGAGATGCAACAATGAGATGCAGTGACAGAGCAGCGAGCACACAGTGCTACAAATGAACCACACCAATCATTACCTGAGTCCTTCTTGCTGTTGTCCTTCTCCTTCTTTGGGTTTCTTCTTTCGAGGAGGTTTCTTCTTCTTGGGTTTGGCTTGGTTACCTGCTCCCGCTCCTTGTTTCCCTCCAGGGCCAAACTGGCTGGCTGAGATGTCGCTCTGCAGCAGGTTGACCAGCAGCGGGCTGGTCAGGGTGACGTCCTTGCTGACGGGAAAGCCTCCTTGCTGTCCGCAGGGTCCGCCCATCGGCATCTGACCCGGGAACTGGGGGTTGAAATTCATGCCGTGACCAGAAAAGTGACCATTTCCCAGCTGCATATGCTGAGGTCCTCCCATCATGCCTTGCTGCTGCTGCTGCGCCTGCATGTCTGGGACCATCTGTTGGACACCTAGCTCCCCTGCCCCACTGTTAGGGTCTCCCAGGGGGTGCGGATGTTGTTGTGGTGCTTGTTGTGGTTGCTGTTGCTGCATCATCACTTGCTGCTGTTGTTGTTTCTGCTGCTGCTGTAACTGCTGCTGCTGCTGCTGCTGCTGTAACTGCTGCTGCTGCAACTGCTGCTGCATGAGATGGTGGCCAGCGGGCAGTCTCATTTGTTGTCCATGCATACCCATGGCTTGATTAGGGTTAACAGCAATAGGAACCTGCTGGGACTGTTGCTGGTTCATTTGCTGGTGTTGTTGTTGTGGCTGTTGCTGCTGCTGCTGCTGCTGCTGCTGCTGCTGCTGCTGCGCTGCTTGAAGCTGCTGCAGTTGATGTTGCTGCAGCTGCTGCTGCTGCTGCTGAAGTTGAGCCAACTGTTGCTGTTGTTGGGGCGTCATCTGCTGCTGCGAGCCCACTTGGCCCTGAAACGGAGCCATGTTAGCTGGGACGTTCTGGGCGGGGCCGAGCATCATCTGGTTGGGCATCACTCCAGCTGGAATCTTTCCTCCAAACGCCTGCTTGTTGCCCTGCATCTGGTTGCCAACCATTTGTTCCATCATGGAGTTTTGTTGCTGCTGCTGTTGCTGTTGTTGATGTTGTTGTTGCTGCTGCTGCTGCTGCTGCTGCAGGAGCATGGCCTGGTGCCCTTGGCCCCCAACCATCTGACCCTGCCCATGCATCACCCCCTGGCCTTGCTGAGGCATCATTTGCTTGGGTGGGGTCATCCCTCCTCTCTGACCTTGACTGAGTGGCCGTGAGAGGACAGTCTGACCTCCCCCCTGGCCTTGAACCTTCTGGCTGGGGGAGGACGACACGGGCTGGGCCTGATGCTGGAGGCCCATCATCTGGGTCTGAAGGCCAGCCTGCTGCTGCTGCTGCCCCATACTGGGCCCAGCAGTGGTGCCAGGGACCGACCCTGCCATGCTACTCTGCACACCCATCATGTTGGGCTGGCCATGCGGTGGACCCTGCATTGTGTTTGGTGCTGAGGCTACTGCCTGAATCCCTGTTTAAATTAGGAGGCAAAAACAAACATATTAACAGCTGCAAATAAGAAATTACTTTTCTATTAGGCAGCTGTGTGTCAATAGAGGTTGTGTCTGTGCTTGGCTTGTAAAGATGGTCAATGAAGGGAAAATAAATGAGGATTTTTTTTCATGACTTTGACTCAGATGGGTAATGATCACAGATTAATAGATTAGAGTGCAAATCAAATACAAGGATCAACATGACTGTGAACCAAAGTGATCACACATTCAATCACGGTTGAACTGTGCCATCATTCTGCAGTGCTTGAGACACCTTACCTGTGTGAGCCATTCCTTGAGCGCCCTGCAGCTGCTGAGTGGCTCCTGCACCAGGTGTTCCAGGTGTGCCTGCACTCACCTGACCTTGAACAAAGTTTGGGTTTGGAAAGCCCATTGGACGCTTTGCCATGCCTAAAAAAAACATCAATCACATATCTCACGAGGTGCTGTAATAAAACACTGATTTACATGTCATTATGTAGATAACTGTAAATAATCCAACTGCTCATAAGATGTAAATATCTTGTTTTCAATGTCGTATTTCATTTTAGTTTTGTTTGTTTGTTTAACAATTTCCCCAAGGTGGGATAAATGAAGGTGTTCTATTCTATTCATCTTCACAGTGTGTGCATGTAAAGCATGTCTGAGCAGCAGTCACCTGGATGAACTTGTGGCCCAGGCTGAGCGTGCTGAGGCATCCCCATGAAGCCCTGCTGCATGCCGGCCTGCTGGCCCAGCGCTGCTCGTCCTGGGGAGCCCACGCCTTGGGGGAAGCCCTGAGGAGTGGTGGGTCTCTGGGCCATCATGGGAGGAGTCCCCGGCGACCCCTGCTGGAAGGGCGAGGAGGAGGAACCAGGTGACTTTGCAGAGAGGTTGCCCTGTGGTCCGGCAGCCTGTGGGAGGGGCGGAGGGGGTCTGGGTGGTCCCGCCAAGCCGCCAGGGCCAGCTTGAGGGCCTTTAGGCTGGGGGGCAGCAAACTGACCCACTCCTGGCTGCTGCTGCTGCTGCTGCTGCTGCACCATCTGACCCTGAGCCATGGCGTTGAACACCTGGCCAGCCTGCTGGCTGCCAAACGGGTAGGGGGGTGGAGGATGACTGGGGGTCTGCACCGTGGCCAGGGAAGGAGGCCGCTGGATCATCTGGCCCTGGGGTGGGGGCTTCCTCCACGCAGGGCCTCCTTGAGCAGCCTGGGCCTGCAGAACTCCGGGGGGCATCTGGTTCCAGCCGGGCGCCATGGGCATCTGGCCTGCGGGGTTGAACGGAGGTCTGGGTCCAAGCTGCGAGAGCTGCGCCTGCTGCTGCTGCTGCGCCTGCTGCTGCTGGTGGTGCTGCTGCTGGAGCTGCTGCAGCGCGGCAGGGTTGAGGGGCCTCCCGGCCTGCAGAGCCTGCTGCATGTGGTGGGCAGCCTGGGGGGGCATCTGGGCCGAGCCGTGAGGCCCAGCCTGCTGATGATGCTGATGCTGAAGCTGATGCTGAAGCTGCTGCTGCTGCTGCTGCTGCTGCTGCTGCTGCTGCACGGCCAGACCCTGCATCATGGGATCCATCACGTCTGCAGAGGAAGACGCAGCATTAATATCTCTGTAGGCCGAGTCAGCAGAGCACATTCCTGCTTCAGTGTTGGTGCAATCAGGAAGGTCTAACCCGTCTGTGAAACAGGTCTCTGCATGCGAGGATGCATCTGTCCGCTGCCGCTGGGCACCATGGCAGGACCTGGCATCCCCGGCCCCGGGGGAACCATGGCGGCGTTCGCCATCCTCACTGCTCCTTCAGCATGAAGACCACATTCAATTATTATCTGCACAGTATAGCAGCCAACAGGTTGTGCAAGTAAATGATTGAAACTAAGAAAATAAAGACAAGAAGAATCAAAAATTGCTTTGAGTTTGAAAAAAAGGTTTTGTGAGCAAATACCTGGACCCGGTTGACCTGGAAAGTTCACATCCATTCTCATCTGCCCATGCGCTCCGATTGGTCCATTCACTCTGACCTCTTGTGCCCTGTTTGGTCCCACCGCCACGTTTATGGCGCCTTCCCCTAAACAGAAATAGAAAGGAGAACACAATCACTTTTCAGAACGGAGGTCTGGTGTACATCCTTTGTGCCGCAGCAACAAAAATAAAGAAACCGTGTCTCTTGTATCCTGTTGACTGCGACAGAGGCTTTGAAGAGCAGTTTCCTCTACCTTCTATCTGCACGGAGAGAATCCCCAGGTCTCTGAGCTGCTGCTGGTTGTTCTGGGCCAACAGGCGAAGGCGCTCAGCTGCATCTCGAGGAATGTTGAAGGTGACTCGCACGCTGTTCCACGGCTCCACGTGCTGCGGCCGGAGCCTCTCAGGCCCTACATAAAGGAAAATTGATTCAAATGATAAACAAATGGGATATTTAGATTGCAGGCTACAAAAGAGCTGCAGCATTTCCAAGATTTTAGTCAAATGTAAACAGAGGTGATAAGATGACTGAATGCAAAATGCATCAAAATTGCAGAACCAAAACAAATACACACATCCGACACTCTGATTAAAAGTGAACTAACCCATGTCCAGAACGTTAGGTATGCCACTGAGAACCGCTTCAAGTTTCTTAGCAAAGTCCTCATCCTCCATGTTCCCTTTGAAGGCCACAAAAACGGTGAACTCTTCTCCCTCGCCTCCAGGTTCTTCTGCATCGTCCTGCGACAACACTCGCTCCTCATCCGTGACTGGGCTTTCAGCGCCGCTCTCAGCATCCTCGCCTGCCTCGTCCCCGACCCCAGAGTCCATGTCGGAGTCGCTGTCCGCTTCCAAGAATTGTGTCCTCTGGGAGTGTGGTGGGGTGTGTTGCTGTGCCATTCTCCTCTTGACCTAGGAGCGGCCTTCAGACCGGCTCATGCTGAGAGAGGGAAGGAGGGGGACAGGTGACAGGACGCATGTCAATCATAACAACAGGTTCTCGGGTTCATGTTGGACGTTCGATTTAAGCAGATTTGAAAGACAACAAATTCGTGCGTTTCCGCGTTCAGACACACAATATGGAAAAGACGGCTTGGCCACAGCAGTTTCAGGTAGGGACCCCCGTTGACGGCCCTGACATCATGTGAACGGGCGGTTCCTGGGTAGTTTGTATGCGGTGGCGAAACACTGGAAGGTGCAGAGAGTTGACCGACATATGGACCCTATTTCCGACAGTCTAGTGGCGGTCTATTATTCTGTTCCATGGCCGGGTACCGGCTTGGTCATTCTGCTCGGGCCGGCTGGAGCTCGGGCCTCTCACAGAGCATTAAGCCATAGCAACGGTGTCGAAATTAGCCTGAGCGAACACTTAACTACTGCAGCCGCTCTTGCATTTCCGGAAGCCGTGCAGTCAAAATGTCAACATATATATGTATATATATATTTGCAGTAAAACGTCCTGTGGCCAAGGAGAATCAAACTAGTGCCGAGGCGGTTCCGGATGGCTCCTGCGAAAGCTGCTGCTAGCCAGCGAGCTAACTGAGTAGCGCTGCAGTCAATGCATCAGGAGGAAAAACTGGCAGTATATTCACTCTCCACTGTGTTTGCATGAGTCTGCTATTGACCATTAACAGCCGAGAGTGTGTAAAGAGAACAAAACCTACCGCATATATTCATCTGAGCAGGCGTTCAGTCACTCGACATCTGCTAGCTACATTAGCTAACAATCGGCCAAGCTACAGCGGAGCGTAACAGCCACACTGGTAAAGATACTTCCGGAAGAGCTCTACAAAATAAAACTCCGAAGAAGGAAGAGGTTCAATTTCAACATAAAATATTAAGTGTTTTTTAAAAAACACAGGAGATATTGTTTTTGAAACCAAAAATCAAGCAAAATTACGCTTATTTATGTCATAAAAATCCCCATATATTCTAATTTAGAGTTTTACTACCTCGTTTGATTTATTAGCTAATTCAATTTGTCTGCAGTTTCCATGTCTTCCTGAATCAAGAGATTTTCAAACAATATTGCAGTTTATCTTCTCTCGTCTGTGATGTGTAACATGTGTATTTGAGAAGTAATAAATCAAAACCGATGTTTTGTCAGAAGACAATCTAATCTACACACACTTGCATGAAGAGAGGGACAGAAAATCCTGTGTCAGTTTCTATACTGGTTGAAACAGTGCTGATATTTATTTCAATCACATACAATGGCACATCCCATATTCAGCTTTGTGCAAAGATACACATTAAGGCAGAGTACTATATAGCACATGAAGCAAGCTTTAAATGTTATTGTGCACCAGTGTAAGGTTACGTTTGATCAGTCAGGCATCAACTACAACTGAAAAAAAGATAAAAGCTGTTCAAATGTTTGAAACTCCAATACACAAATAAAGAAAAACAATTTCACATCAACACAAAGCATGACAACCATTTACACAATGTACATTGTGTTCCTGTAACAGGATTAATGTTTAAATCCCAACAAATACTTACAGAAAAATCACCACATTGTACCAATACATCAATAATCAGATGAGTTCTATTATTAATGCAAGTACACATGCTCTAATGTAATAATGTAAACAACACGCTTTAAATTAAGTCTTAGTATATCACATCACATGACCACAATATTTTGAGGTGCACTGCTGTGAAATGAAAACTCATTGTGTTTGAAAAATCACACAAATGTCTTAAATCTGCCAGACTGTGCAAACTTGTTCAGTTAGGTGAGTTGAGTTGGTCACATGGTGCTGAAGAGCCCCGGACTGGTCCTACTGTTGCAGGCAAAGAGTAGAGGTGAGAGTGCGTCTGTGTGTCCAGAGTGAAGACAAGGCCAAGCTTTCCAAAGTCACCTTCATCGCATCAACTGCATTTGTTATTGGAACAGAAAATTCAGGTGGAAGAACAGAGGAGCAACGGGGCGGAGTCAATAAACTCGAGAGGACCAGGCGTCTTTCCAAACACCTCAGGGACTCTTTGTTGGAACGCACGCTCTTGGAGTAAATGAGCTTCCTTATGGATAAAGGTCATTAGAGATTCCCACTCTAGTATCAAAGTGCAAAGCATCTGTGTAGCGTTGAAGACCTGGAACTTGAGAGATTAAGAGATTAAAAGGAGATGCCACATCACATTTTCAAGAATGTTTTCAAAGGCATTGCAGTTACGTTTTGGTTTGGTTGTTCTTTTGATGCCCACTGGTTGAAGTCCATCTGTGGTTGGCGGTGAAGGACTTGGCCTGAAGCCTCAAACACTTCCTGCAGGGCCTACACTTGAACTGAATTTGTCATGAGGGACTGAGAGCGGACTCACTACCGTGAGATCCTTTGTCATTTTCATCATGTTAAGAATATAAGAAAAAAAAAAAAATCTATCAGATGATCCTTCATAGAGCCCCAAAAGGTAATGTCAGCTGATCTTCTGTCCACTTTTTCCTGTCCAAGGTTGAAAGAGTGAGCCTCTTAACTCACTGCACAGCTGGAGTCTTCCTTCTGCACAGCCGGGCAGAGGGCCGCTGCACTAGGGCGTCTTGGACAGAATCAGGGCGGAGGCATCCACACTCCGCGGGTCGTTGGTGCCAGTGATGAGGTCGTTGGTTCTTCGGGTGCCGTCCACCACTGACAGCAGCTCCAGTCGTTCCACCTTGTGACCTTTGGCCTGCAGCAGCTCCACATCCTCCTCGAGAAACTCAGCTGTCGCACAAAACAGACGGCAGGCTCAGCTTTTGCGCCAGTATTTGAATTTGGACTGTCACCACGAACGACTCACCATCGACCAGCAGGGTGTCTGGCTGCAGCTGTGGGTGAAGTCTCCCGAATGCCAAACTCTCACTCATGTTTATACGCAAGGACAAAACATTCAGCAGCACCTGGAAAGGGTTGGAAAACAGAACCTGTAGAACCTCTATAGAACTATTATAATTCAAATGGGAAAGATCTCTTTCTTTTCTTCAAAGGATATATTCAATGCAGAAAGGTCCACCAATAGCAATACAAACAGATGGAGACTTAAGGCTCATCAGGAGCCTAAGACAACTGATGAGCAACAACTGGCTAGAAGAGCAGTGCAGCTGAAAGGAGGAGTCGTACATGTGGACTGACAATATAATCAAAGGTTGATGAAGTCAATGATAGGTGAGGAAATGGCATCAGACGCTCCTCTCCCTCAGTGCAATGACAGTGGCTGCACGCGACACACGCAAGAGATGTCAGAAAACAAAGGACAAGTCAAAACAATGCTGGAGGTGTAACCAAATACAATCAGAGCACCTGTGTGATCGCACTGAGAGCTTTGTCTGCGTTGGACGATCCCACGGCCAGGTAGGTGCCGCACACGCCCAGAGCGGGCCTCACCGCCGTGGGCATCAGGAAGGACATCGGCCTCTTGCCACGCTGGATGCTGTTGTGCTGTGGGACAGAAAAAAAAACAAGTAGCTAAACTGAGCAGCTACAACAGCTCATGACAGAAAGAGAAACATGAGCTAAGGTGAAAACAACGACAACCTACTGGGTTTGGTGAGAAGTTTTCTGTTTTATTTGGCCAGGAGAAATCCAGGATCTGACTGTTGAGGAGAACTCCTGAGGGCGTCACGATGCCGCTGCCAAACGGTCTGTTCAGGGAGCTGAGGGACAGCAGAGCCACCAATCAGAGCCGCCAACCAGAGCCACCAATCAGAGCCACCAATCAGGACACTTCACGTGTTTATTAGTTTTGCTTCTTTTAATTTTCTTTCTATACTTCTATATTATACTTCATATTAAGGAATTGCTTGATAGCAGCTAGGAAGCCTTGTCAAATGTGCTCATTCAAAATAAATAAAATGTAAAAAAATATGTATATATACCTCTTCCTGTTTTCTTCTACCTGAAACGTACATAGGCTGTGTCTCAATTCAGGCTCTGCATCCTTTGAAGGAAGCGTCCTCCGTCTGAAGGAAGCATCCTCCAAGGACCCGGCCCAGAAGGACCGACCCAAACCCTGCCTCCCCGGTAACCACAAGGGACGGTCTAGCCTTGGGCGTATTTCCTGGTTGCGTCACCGCCGTTCCCTCCAGCTGGCCAACCCCGGAAGTGACGTTTTTATAGCATCAAGCTAACCATTGGTTCGCCATCTAACGATGGCGTTGGATGTTCAAATAAATAAAAACCCTGCGTTAAAAACTGAATATTTGATGTGAAATTTCAATACTTAAATTTATATGTCGTGTCTTTGCCAGTAGATGGCGCTAATTTCAGCTGACTTCCCAGGATCCCAGGATGCTTTGCGTGCTGCTGCAAAGCATCCTGGGATACAGAAGGAGGTGAAGGATAGTAGCGGCGCAGCCTTGGAATGGGCTAACAGTAGGACGCATTCCCAGTACGCATTTTGAGCGTCCTCAGGACTTTTGGGAATTGGGAGGAGCCTTCACGCAGTGCTGTGACGCAACTTCCTTTCAAATGCAGCCTTGGAAGGATGCAGAGCCTGAACTGAGACACAGCCACAGAAGTGTGCGGGAGCAATCGGGAAAAGAGAGGAAACTTGCCTCATGATGGACACGATGATGTCATCGGGGCCCATCACCATGACTTGTGCGGCAGTGGCGCCGCCCTGCAGGGAGAAGGTGGGGGTGTAATGGTCCGCAGGGAAGGCCTGAGTGTCGTTGATCATTTGACGAAGAGCCGAGGCCTCGGACTTACTGGGAGACAGGGGGTGACAGCAGCTGGGTCACACAAGGACTTGGAAATTCTCACAGTCTCCTTTACCTCTCAGAATATTCAAAGATTTCAAAGAGTTTTATTTGTCGCGTCACGTCACGCGGCAATGAAATGTTGTGTGTGTGACAGAACCCGACGTGATGGTGCCAGAAAGAATAAAGAAGGTGTAAAAGCAGAGCTTGAAAAGTATCAGGGTGTTTGAAGTGTTACGCAATATAATATAATATCATTAGTTCAGTAGATGAGTATTGTTACAGTGTATTATATAATCTAAGAGTGGAGGGCGGCGCTGTGAGGAGCTCTACCTCAGCATCTTGCTGACGATGTCTGACACGGACGAGTCGTGAGCAGGGTCTCCCAGCTCACTGGCCAGGCCCAGGGCTATCTTCACAGCCTGGGGGGACACACAGTTCATGGGTTGGTTAGAGAACACGGATACATTCTTGGATTGAAGCACTTTGTCTGTGCGGGACCTCTGCAATCCAGTGGTAGGTGCCGTTTCTGGACATGTGGCTGCTGATGTTGAAGCCCTCCAGGATGTTGAGCGCCGTGACCAAGGCCACGCCAGCGTGGGGGGCGGGGGCCGCCATCACATGGTGTCCTGCTCAAACACACCAGAACAAACAGACATGGAGAAGATTGTGGTCCGACGTGATGGAAGCACCTCAGGTATGAAGAGCCTCAGGAGAAGACAGAGGAGGAGGTCACTGCTCAAACACACTGGTGGTAAACCTGAGGCTAGCTAGTCTGTCACACACAGCCAAGTGTACATATGAACTAGAATACATAGAGGTTTTTAGCTAAAGAGCCCTCCAGCAGCTGCAAGGGAACTGAACTTTAGCAAGGGAGCAGCACTTC
This sequence comes from Nelusetta ayraudi, assembly GCF_046127955.1. Lineage (NCBI taxonomy): Eukaryota > Metazoa > Chordata > Actinopteri > Tetraodontiformes > Monacanthidae > Nelusetta > Nelusetta ayraudi. The sequence goes on along the minus strand of NW_027466069.1, from coordinate 32,968 downwards.
AGAACATCTAATTCTCCTCACAGTCCTTCTGTGAACAACTGCAGTCAAGGTGCTTCTGATGGTTGCAGCCAAAACACATTAGCTGCTGCTCATCAAGTCTATGCTGTTTGAATCAATACGAAGCCGCAGCACACTTTTCAATATCACGCGCAATGTAAAAACCTTTTACATTGTCCAGACTTGACTCAGTTTGGCCAGTGTGAGAAATAAAATCCTGAAAATGAACACATGTACCTTGGTAAGTGACCTCTGCTGGCTGCTGCAGGACACTGCTGTAGTTTGCAAAGTCCTCCTCCACCACCACGCCACCACTTGCTTGCACCTGTGGATGAAAGAGGCAAACTTGTGTTTCTAAGAGAGGCTGAGAGTCCACCTGCTCACACAGGAGCCCCATCAAACCCTGCACTTCAAACTGGGGCGTTTGAAACAATCGTATTTTACTGGCTACTCTTTCATTTCCACTTGCACCGCCCCAGGAGTTGCACTCTTGGGGTAGCGTGACTTTGTGCGTGTGGTGAAAGTCGTTCCCGTCCCCTCGTCGTTTCCTTACTGCTGCTGCCATCTCACGCGTGAGGTTTCCACCGTAGAAGGCCGAAATCCCCTGGTCTGCCACTGCGTCCAGGACGGCGGCCAAGTCCAGGCGCCTGCTGAGCAGGCCGGGCAGGGGGGGCTGGCCACCGGGGAGGAACAGGTCCCGGAAGGAGGCCGACACGTTGGCGGCCTTCACCTTGGCCAGAGCTTCAGCTGCAGGGCGGGGCCACAGCAGGCGGGTGAGAGCCGGCACCACAGCGCCACCACGTCACACTCCATCATACTTGGCTCACCCAGGTCATGAGTGACATTGAATCCCTCTCTGGCCACATCTGCAGCCAAGGTCACCACATCCTTCCAGGGCATTCTGGGGAATTCAAAAGTCCACATGCCACAAATTACACCACTTCAGCTGTGATCACAGTGCAGACAGCATCCAACTCATCCAACTCAATACAGTCGTGCACAGCAGTACAGCAGTTGACACCCGGATGTCGACGTCCGCTAGTCGGAAGCAGCGTAAAGCGCCAAGCGCTTAAATAGAGCAGAGAGTAGAGAAGCAGCGCCAGTGAGAGAGGGACAGCCAAGCCAAGGAGAACAGACGGTGCAGAAGAACTGACGGCATTAGAAGAACTGACGGCATTAGAAGAACTGACAGCATTAGAAGAACTGACAGCGCAGAAGAACCGACGGTGCAGACGAACAGACGGTGCAGAAGAACTGACGGTGCAGAAGAACAGACAGAGCAGAAGAACTGATGGCATTAGAAGAACTGACGGCGCAGAAGAACAGACGGTGCAGAAGAACAGACGGTGCAGAGCAAAGTTTAAAGACTATCAGTGGTCAAGGGCGCTCACGTTTTCACTGTAACTACCGCTGCCAATCAGCAGGTCCAAGAAGCGTGGACCTGCTGATTGGCCAGCGGTCGTGAGAGCAGCTTTCCACGACTCGAGGAAGCTCCAATCACACACTTCCCATTCTTACTGTTTGGCAATTTGTGAATTGCCACTGAGGCATGAATAAAAGCATTTCACAAAGATTGAAAAAAAGATGGATGGAAACCTTTGTATCATGCATGGCGAAGCACAAACTCCTCAAAAGAGATATTACTATTATTATTATTATTATTATTATTATTATTATTATTATTACTACTTCTATTGTTATACCAACGTTGGTTGTTCCTCAAGTCACGTGTGAAGCGGCTCTACTGCAGAGTGAATGCAGCCCAATTAGTGCAGCTAAATAAAGCCTGCGCACTGACAATGACTTTGCAGCCAGCTGGTGATGCTCACTTTGCCAGCTGCAAAACATTCAGGCTGAACTGAGCCACAGCTCATGAGTTCTTGGAAGCTGTTTCATTTAAAAAAGAACAACTTCCTCCATTTCACAAGGACGCTTGTACGCTCGCCCGCTCTGGTTATTTATTGCCTTTGATATCAGCTGATGCCTCAAAGGTTTTATGGAAAGCGGTTTGGCTCATCTGCTTCCTCGGGAGCCTCATAGCGCCGTACCACCGTGCTAAGATTAAAGCTGTAGGGGAGTTTATCTGGAAGGTGGACAGTGTGCGTACCTTCCGTAGAGCTGGTGGGCCTGATGCATCCCACTGAGCATGCCCGGAACTCCCACCAGCAGGCCAGGCTGAAGGGCATGAGGAGGTTAAGGAGGAGGAGGAGGAAGAGGAGGAGGAGCGTGGCGTCAATAACAACCACAGCCAGAGAAAATAAAAAGCTTGCTGCACTTCCTGCATCGTCATGCGGAGCCTGACTGTCCTGGGAATGTTGGCGACACAACTAATGTCTCACCTTCAGGTCCAAGTTTGTATACAGCATCTCCTCCTGCAGGACAGACGGCGCCGTCTCCCGGAAGTCGATGACCCGCGTCTCATTCTTGCGGCTGTTGTGCACCAACATGACTCCACCCCTCAAAGAATCAGATGGGAGCACACAGTGAGCTTTGGAGAGCCAGCGCTAGCATCTCCACAGCAGCCACAGCGACTCTTCCTCCACTCACTCACCCTCCCAGACCAGACGTGTGAGGATGGACGACTCCCAAGCAGAGAGCGGCGGCGATGGCGGCGTCCACGCTGGAGCCCAGTTTCCCCAGGACGTCCCGGCCCAGGGCGGTGCAGCGAGCCACGTCGGTCACCACTGCCCCCTGGTGGAACACCTGCCGACAAACACCTAGACCACATCAGCTGCGGTCGGCCTCCAGTCCAGCAGAGGGCGACGCTCCTGAAGACTCTGGTGCTGAAGTCTCAGGACCATCAGCAGTGCTTCCTCATCATCGAGTCGCTAAGAGCCAAACTCAGTCCAACAACACGAGCCCTCTTTCCATCACGTCTAGTCAACAAATGTTTTATTAATTATTGAACTGAACTGTGTGTCCTGCAATATAAAGGCCCAACATTATCTCTACAAATATATATATTCTAAAAATAATAATGTAAAAAAGGGAAACTGCCTCGGAAGCCGAGACCCAATCAAATCAGCTCCGTGACCCACTTTTGGGTCGCGACCCACCAGTTGAGAAACGCTGCCTTGAGGAACAGTGAGGTGGCACCAGCGTCATTTCAGGAAAACAAATGTTGATGTCCCACTGATGTATTCCTCTCCTCCACTGATTCTATCACTTCAACATATCCTCTGTGTTTCCAACATGTCCTCGGCACCTTCACTGTGGATCTCCTCCACATGCGTCTCCTGCCCTGCTGCCCTGGGCCCAGACTGCTGGACTGCTGAAACTCAGCTGCCCTGCTGGACACCAACACCAACAAACAAAACTAAACAGCAAAACACCGAAGACGGCCGCCCCCGTCCGTTACCTGTGGATCTCCAAAGTAGATCTGCATGATGAGAGCGACGGTGACGGCGGTGGCGAAGGTGAGGCAGGCGGTGACGATGACCGTCAGGCCGTCCCGCTGGCAAGCGCAGCCCTCCGTGAAGGGGTCGGCGGTGGTCTCCCGCAGGGACGCCACGTCGTTGCTGGCCAGATCTGAAGCAGAGGAGGGGAGACGTCGCAGCCGAGCCGTCTTCAGAAAGAGATCAGGGTCTGGAGAGACCAGCGGGGGGTGGGGGGTGGGGAAGGGTGGGGGGGAGGAGGAAGAGGGGAGGAAGGACAGGACCAGGAAGTCCAGTCACAACCAGTGCTCAGGAACATCAAGAGAGTGCATCAAGTGGCCGTGAAGAGAACAACCTCAGAGTGCAATAATCCCTCCGCACCAGGGGTCACCAGGGGTCACCAACAAGGCCTGAGCTGCGTCTAAAATTCACTTTGATCCAAGCTTGTGAAGTCATTTTATGATAAATATTGAGGTCATTAATGTGGTCAGTGTCTTCACAGAGATCAGCAGCATCAATGCTAATAATCAGCAGCATCAATGCTAATAATGATATAGAAGTGGGAAAGTTTGTTATTTCAGTAGAGTCTAGCAAACTGCTTGAAGGTCATGTGACTGTGTTGCTATGAGGGTCTCGGGTTAATGGGGGGGGGGGGGGTCCAGTGCGTGTTTTGCACACTGCTCAGGAGCCATGCAGTGCCTCAGCTTGAAAAAGGTTGGCAACCCCTGGTCTACACAACCCACGAGGCCACACCTATTTATCAGGTGACGCCAGGCGTGGGCACACCGACAAAAGGAATGAGCAAAGCAGGAATGTGGAGCAGACAGCAGGCGTGAGACCCGGCCGGCTCACCCGTGTCCTGCTCGCTCAGGACGTTGTCGTCGTCTTTGCTGCGCAACTTTGCGCCGTTGTCCACGGACATCATGTCGTCCTCGGGCAGCCTGGGGAAGCTGGTGATGCTCATGTAGTCGACGGGGGAGTAGGCACTGCCCAGGGTGGTCTCTGGGTTGGCCTCCTTGGTGGGCGCGCTGCCACTGGGACACCCGGCCATGATGTCCTGGGCTGAGCTGCTCATGGCCACCTGACCAGGAGCTGGGCCTGTGTGTGTGTGTTTTAGAGGTGTGTGTCAGGATGCTGCGTCATTATAGGCCTGGGCATATCTGATTAGAACACACACACACACACACACACACACACACACACACACACACACACACACACACACACACACACACACACACACACACACACACACACACACGCTACTGTCCCTTTAAGCAGCATTTGCGCTGACGGCTGTAAACACAGCGTTTGTTTGCAGTATGGCTCACAATAAGACAAAACAACTGTTTGCAATGAATGTAATGTGTTTGGGGATTAAAGCTAGAGTTTTTTTTTTTTTTAAAAAGGAGACAATAATCGCAGCTTCAGGATAAAAATATCAAAATCAATCAGACGGCGGTTGCGTGGTGGTGGTGGTGATGGATTTTCATTAATATCTCCTGCAGATACCACACATCCATGAAGATGACGTGACGAAGCTAGCAACAACAAACCATACGCGGCGGCTTTTATTTTGGACTCATTATTTCCTTAAAGCGACAGACACGCGCGTGGATCGCGACGGTCGGCCGCTCGGTCAAAAAACTCCGAAGAAAACATCGCCATTCGTCAAACTTAGCAACACACAAAGCAGCTCAACCACTCCCACAAATCTATAAAAACAACAACAACACACAAACCGATCGTTTTATTTTTGACAAAGCGAGCGGTTTGTACTCAAAGCGCGCGGCTATCGCGGTGACCTCGACACCGAGCGAGCGAGTGCGCGAGCGAGCAGCTTCATTAATGGAGCCCTCGTTCCTCACTGCAGTGCCACGGAGCTGAAGACGGCTACGGTGCTGCTTACCGCTGGTGCTGCTGTCGCGAGGCGAGCAAGAGAAGCAACGAACGTGGGAACGCAACGCCGAGTATCGTCCCTGTTGGCGGCGCTGTGGGTGTGGAGCAGCAGCGCAGGTGAGCCGGAGGAGGAGGAAGAGGAGGAGGAGGAGGAGGAAGAGGAGGAGGAAGCTGAGCTGCTCTTTAATCCACAGCACCGCCACATCGCTGCTGCTGCCGCTGCTGCTGCTGCTGCTCGGGCAGATTGTTAATTCGCCTCGCAACCGGCAGGACGGGTCAGAGAGGAGCCCGTGCAGCAGGACTAACCTGCCACAACACCCGCAACTGCCCGCATCACACCCGCCAAGCAGTGACAGGTGGACAGGTGGACAGGTGGAAGTGATTCCACTGTAGCTGGGACACTGAGCGTTGTTGGCAGATTCACCTGCTCGCAATAATAATAATAATAATAATAATAATAATAACAGCCTTTTTCTTCTCAAGGCCATTCCTATGTGCAGTGGAGTTCCACTGGTGTGTGTGAAGAAACTCAAGCCAGACCGGAGGCCCCAAGGTGTTTCCCAGGTGTTGCTGAAGCGGTCAGGCAGGTTACTGGGAGTCACGTGACGCTGCTCATCTTACAAATCCCCCGGCCCCTCCCAGGATTCCTCTTCATCAACAGCACTCACCTTCCTCCCCAGGTGCTCGCCTTGTCCTCACGTATGATCCATTCACAACAGTATTGTTTGTGTAGTCATACTCCCCTGTTCACCCCCACAGAAAGTAGTTCTAATGTGTGGCAATGAATCGCCGGTTCACCAATCAAATGCAAAGAAGTGACTGGCGTTTGCTCATTCGCATCAAGTCACTAAAGGTCAACATGGAATCAATGGCAGCAGCACGAGTGGCAGTGTGTTAGTGTGTCCTGCTACTTTAAAAATACCACACTCGTACTGCGCCTGACAGTACACAACCAGATTGTGTAGATTCACCTGTAGATAGATATAGATAGATAGATAGATAGATAGAGACTATCTATCTATCTATCTATCTATCTATCTGTACTGTCAACAGACAGGATGTTAGTGTGAACACGACATCCCAACAATAGACGGCCTTTTCGTCTTCCAAAGAGGACATTTTCCTTTTTAAGGGGACTGATGAAAATAAGCTCACATTGAGATTCCTCAGGAATGTGCCGCTGGTCTATGTGGGACACCTTTGAATTTTTCATTTGCAACAGATCAATTTCCTGTCAAGTGGCTTTGCAAATGCAGAGCCAGCAGCTTTGTTCTTGACTGGAGCGGCACCGTGGCTCCCGGCCCGCTCCCCCGGCGCCGAGGAGAGACAAACAGCGACGCAGCCGTCGCCCTCAAGCACCACGCAAAAAGAACGACACAAGATTCAGGTGTCAACCTGAGGATTTATTGTTGTTTTTGGCGGGTACCTGTCTTTTCTGAATGGATGCTGGAAAAACCCATCCGTTGATTTTTGCATAGGTCTTGCCCGTCAGTGGACAGACGTCCACTTTGAGGGGATGGAAATAAAACGGTTACATCACAAAACCATGCAGAAATAGTGAAAGGCACAATCACCATACCGTAGACAATCAGATACACCACATTGTTTTTTTATGTCTATATATTTTGTTCTGGTGACGGGAGGAGGGGGGGGGAGTGGGTTAATTAAGATGTTCTTAAGCTGCCATATCTCAGGGCACACAACATAATACATAAAGTGACTCCCCAGACATTCAATGCCTTTCAATTAAAACATCCTATTGTTGAACCACTGTTCTAGCAACTAGGTGGGAAAATACAAGCAACTTCTATTGTATATTTCATGACACATTTATTGTTTCCTCTCTGGATATAAACTCCCTGCTGCCTCATCCGTTAGCTGGAGGCTGAATACACTGCGCCGCCGGTGGCTCCCTCTCTCCCCACTGCTGGATAACTCTGAAACTCTTCAAACACACCTTCCAATAATCACACACTGCACAAGCAACACGCGTCATCGTTCCGTGACACTGGTGACAAAAACAAAACATAAGGGGGAAAAAAACAAAAACAAAAGACAGGCAGCGGTTTGACTCACATCTGCCGTCACTTTCACACCCAAATGAACAGAAGGAAAAACAGTCACTTGCACCGCACAGAGGAATCACAATTATAATAGCATCCTCCAAACAAACAAGACAAAATAATCAAATGTGTGTTGTTGTTGTTGTTTTTGGCATAAATTAACCTGTCCAAGAGAAATGTGACGTTTTCCCAAAGAGAAGAATGAAATGTGCTTCTTAGGTTGAAGTGATGAGAAATGAATCCCCGGACCATCAGCCAGCCCCTCACTCCTGAGTCTCTGCACTTCCCCCTCTAGGGGGCGCTGCTCCCCCCACGGCACCTCAACTCGGAGCCGAGTGCCAATTGAAGTCGGCTACTTTGACCATCGAGACGCCCTCTAGAGGCGATGAGGAGGCGGAGGGGATTCCCGTTCAGTACCACTGATACAACTTTGCGGACTCGAGTCCTGAGAGGCTTTGACGTCGAACCTTCAACATTATTTACAACAAATAAGTGAGCAATAATTGTGTCGTACGAAAGAGTTTCTAGTATTTATCGTGCCAGCGCGCCTTCCCACGCACAGCTGAGTCAGAACAGAAACAAAGTGGGGGGGAGGGAGAGATAAAAAATAGATCACAAAATACAAGCACACAGCACACCGCTAAAACTGGGACACACACGTTGTATGACAGTGCAAACTTACATCCATGTCTCAAATAATTTACAAACATTAGTTTACATTTCAGCACCATAGTTTACTATTGTTGTCCAATACATATCAGTAAGTTAGAGCTTTAAAGTGGGACAATGCTAGTGCTGCATGTGCTAGCACGGACAGACAGTCAGACAGACAGACAGACAGACAGACAGAGTCAGTCAGTCAGTCAGTCAGACAGACAGTCAGTCAGACAGTCAGTCAGTCAGTCAGTCAGTCAGTCAGTCAGACAGTCAGTGGTGGAAGCAGTTGATGTTAAAGCTTAATGGAGCAGGTAAACAAGGTGTTGGTTTTGGATGTGTTGGGGGGGGGGGTATGGGCGCCGGGGGGGGGGGACTCAACCCTCCCTGACTGAACAGACGCTGCTCACAGGGCCGCAGCCACGACAGGAAGTGTGGACACAGTGTGGTTGCTGCTAGATGGTTGATGGAGACTCAGCGACACCGTGATGAAGACGGCCGGTGCGCTGGGCACGGTACTTGACTGACTGACCACACCTAACATCATCTTCTTTGTAATATATTAATTTAAGTTGTTGCGTTACCAAAAGAATAAACAAACAAAACAAACAAAATGCCAGTGTACTTTTCCTGTTAGCTGAGACGGAGAGCCAGCAGTCAGCACCAGAGGACCGAGGCTGGGAAATAAAGAGTTGCACACCAATACCTGCACTCTGAAAGCCGCCACCCCTGTAACCCTCACACTAATTCACCACAACTGAGATTTAAATACAGTTACCAAAAGCTAATTATTATGTTTTAGTTTTGATCATATCCAAAGCAACATAGATTAAATATGGAGGGTTACACAACACTTCCCGAGAACCTTCTCACAACAGCTGAGTTGCTCTCTGTCTTCATCACAACTCTTCATTTCACTCTTCAGTCTGTTTCACTCTCTCTCTCTCTCTCCCTCCCTCCCTCCCTCTCTCGCCATCTTCTACTGGTTTTTACCAACCAATGAATGAGAGGAGAGAAACATCCCAACATTCACCAGAGATTGCGCTCTCCTGCTCACTGCTCACTGCTCACTGCTCACTGCTTCTCTCTCAAACAGAAAGACTTGCAGTGCTCGCTGCCTTGCCTCATTTCCACCAGCGACCTTGAAAAAGTAATCATTATCGCTGAATGCACCTGTGAATAAAATCGCTGACTCGCTTGCTGAACTCACGTCTCAGAGAAGAGTGAAAAGTACACGACGCTAAGACGGAAGATAAAGATCGATAACGCTTCAGTAAAATAATAAATTGTTGTTTTTCTAACATTTTTGTGGCTAGATTTAACCTTTTAAGATATTTTTCATAGACTTTTTCTTTTATTATTTTTTTTTTAGATTGTTTGGATACTGCAGAAGGCTAGAATTTAAATCTACATGGAATCTAGTGAGAGGGCTTGTTGAAGGCAGCAGGGCGGGGCAGAAACTAGCAGGAAGTCAGTCTGGGACACAGATACAAGAAAACAAGTCACTGCTTTCACTGGTAGTTGAATGCAGGCGGTAAAAAGCCAATAACAGTGTGGAAATGACAGCGAGACGAGTGAATGGAGCCGACGGAGTCTTGGTGGTGACCACACACACAACTAATGCCCTCAGTGTAAACGCCGCCCCCTGGCTACTGCCCTGCTCAGTGGCAGAGGTTGCGGTGGCTGGGCTGGTGCAGGAAGGAGTTGCGGGTGTGGCGGGTCGGCGCCACCTTCTCCCGGGTCAGGTTCTGCCGGTGCATGCGGTTGCGGCCCAGGTGGCGCCGCTCCATGCGGGCCTTGCTACGTTGGACCCGGGCCAGCTGGGTGACCTTGGCCAGAGCTCCGGCCTGGGCCGCGGGGCCGCGGGTCACCCTGCTGGGCATGGTGGCGCAGGCTGCAGGGGGCGCCGCAGGCTCGGGCACCCTGTTGGGAGGACGGGAGAACACACTGATGAAACAGGGTGGCACCATCGACCGTCACGGCCAAGCGGAGGCGTTCATGACATTCATCCAGAGCCTGGATCAGATCCAGGCTCTGGATGAATGTCATGAATGCAGGTTCTTGTGGAGAGACTGGGGACAGCATGGAGTACCAGGTGGAGGACCAGGTAGAGGACCAGGGTTACTCTCCCCTCTGCCTCCTCTCATTCAGGAGTTGCCAAAGTTTGTGTTAGCGTCTCATTGCTGATACCCAATACTGGCACTGGTATCAGCAGCGATACCCAATACTGGCACTGGTATCAGTACCGATACCCGATACTGGCACTGGTATCAGCAGCGATACTGGCACTGGTATCAGTAGTGATACTGGCACTGGTATCAGCACCAATACTGGCACTGGTATCGGTGCTGATACCCGATACTGGCACTGGTATCAGTAGTGATACTGGCACTGGTATCAGTACCGATACTGGCACTGGTATCGGTGCATCCCAACTAATATGAATGTGAGCATATTTAGTTCAGTCTGTTTTCAGTTGCTTGTCTCTTATCAAAAGTGTAAACATAAATATAACAACAAATGTATTGTTGTACATGTATTATTGTTGTGGTACCTTTCAGAACCTGGGCTTTCAGTGACTTGAGTGAGGAGGTCGAGTGAGTGTGTGTGTGAGTGTGTGTCAGAGTGCAGTGGTCCAGTGCGGCCTCACCTCACGCTGCCAGCCAGGCTGGCGGCCGCCTCCTCGCTCCCCACCACCGGGGGCAGGCTGCTGCTGCTGGACAGGGCGTTGGAGGAGACGTAGACGGACATGCTGGGGTGCTCGATGAGCAGGTCCTCCAGGGGGCCGGCCTCGGCTGCGGCGCCCTCTGCAGTGAAACAGGGGGGAGGGGTGACAAACCAGCTCTCATCCATGCAGCCCCGCCTACTGCCCCCCCCACACTCACTTCCGGAGCCTGGGGACACTGACACTGGGGTGGTGGGGGAGGGCGTGGCCGGGGGTCTGGCCCGCCTGGGGGGGGTCACGGGGGCAGCGGCCAAGTCTGACTCTGACGCCGCCGCCGCGCCGCTAGTCCGACCTCTGAGCCGTCGGCAGCGCTTGTGAGCGTGCGCGTGGGAGGGGCGGGGGGGCGGGACCTCAGTGCGGACTAGAGACTGGGTCTGATTGGAGGAGCTGCTGCTGCTGCTGCTGCTGGGGGGGGGTGGGAGGGCTCCCGACTCGTCCTCCTCCGCCTGCATGGTGCAGTCAGACTCTTCTGAGGAGCGCCACCGTGAGGACGCCACCACAGTGCACGCCATGGCAGGTGGGGGTGGAGGGTGGGGGGGAGGGTAAGGGGGGGTTGTAGAAAAGATGCAAAAAAATTGTTTGTTTGTTTGTTTTTCCATGCAGGACGAACGGGGCCCAATCGTATGAGGGGTCACATGCGCACACACACAACCAGTGTGGGTGGGGGTGGGGTGGGGTGGGGTGGGGGTGTTTGTAAAGAGAGTGGGGGGGGGGGGGGACAGAACATCATTAGTATGGTGACCATCTGAGGCTCCATTATGTCACTGACATAATGACTGTCTGACTCCTGCTATGTTAGTTTGCTTCCTGGACATTTCCTCCTAAACTCCCAAACTCCTAAACTCCCAAACTAACTCCTGCATTCCAGGTGTGGCCCAGCCACGGCGGCGAGCCCTGCTCTAGTGTGACTCCACCCCCCTGCTGACCGCTGGCCCTGCTGTGGCTCCCCCTGGTGTGGTTGCAGTGCACTCACCAGGCAGGTTGACGATCATCCATCCTTCCTCGTCGGCCTCGGTCACGCAGGGGTTGGGCCCCTTCAGCTCGGCCGCCACCTCCTCCACCTCCCCGAACAGCAGGTTGCTCAGACGCTGGAACATGGCCGCTGGCTGGGGTCTTCAAGTGCTCGCGACTCGGGGGCTTCTGTTCTTCTCAGAAGCTGTAGCTGCCGCTGTAAATGTGTACAAATCGCCGCTTTCTGTTTTATGCTCTGCTGTGAATTCCTTTGCTTTTCTCTCGATGTTTCAAACGGAGCCCTTTTGCTGGATCTCGTTTTTCTTTGACAAACGGATGTGGGTGGGCTTTCTGTGTGCTTTTTAGTGCAAAAGTAAGGTTTCACTTGGTTTGGAGCAAAGGCCTGCAGAGAGAGAGAGAGGAGACAGACAGAGGAGGAGAGGAGGGGTGGGTTACTGTCTGGGCTGAGAGAAGAGTGAGCGAGCGATTGACCAGTGAGCAACCATCAGTGACTGATGGTTTCTCTAAAGGTTACTACAGGGCACAGAGCAACAAGTCAGAACATGTCTGTGTATTCCTGCATCTCCCGCTGACTTTTCCTTTCAGAAGCAAACACTGTGTCATTACCGGTGCTTTAAGTTCCAGATGCAGTGCAACAACATTCTTGAGTTGGCACAGAGGTCAGTGAGTTTAAAGCCCTCTGAATGCAACACAATGCTCTGCTATTCTCTTCAAATGTCGATTTTTTTTTTGGGATAAGTATTCTTTGTTCTCCATCAGTTCCATCAGTCTCATTGCCCAATGTCAAACTGCAGCAGTTTGTCGCCACTGTGTCTGTAAGCTGTCAGCTGGTTCAAATGGGTAAGTTAAGAAAAGAATGAGAGTCATGAATTGAATCCAGTCGCTCAAGCTGAAGAACCAGAGCAACGCGTTTCACAAGACAAATTCCATCATTAACAGTGTGTGTAATTATGGGCCAACCCGTTTTAAAAAAAGCAAACAAAACAAAACAAAACAAAACAAAACAAAACAAAACAAAAGTGTCCTTTAACAAAATGTGATCCTGACAGAACCCAACAGGAACAGATTTTCTCAGAAATAAAGACTGCAGTTGACTATAGAGCCTTTGCCACCTTAAGCGGCCGCAGACTTCACGTCCACCACAGACTTTATTACAGAACACATTCAAATATATTTCAGATTTTGGGTTAACGTGTCTCATTCTTTCTACATGAACATACCTTCAAATTGTTAACTTCTTATTTTAGATGATGAATGTCATCATTTATGCGCGCGCACTCGGCTGCTCTGCGGACGCTGACCCTAACCTGTGGACGTGCGCTCTGAAGTTGGGTTCCAGTCTGGAGGGACGAGAAGATGTGCGCGGTTGCACACAGGGAGGCTGAGCGTCTGTTGCCCTTATTTGGAGAGAACTGGCAAGCCACTTCCTGTTTGGATTATTACTATTAATAATAATAAAATGATCTCCGTTTCTATGGCGCAGTAATTCTGAGTATGTTTTTGGAACAACGGCGTCTTAAAATGAGAAAGATGTGATGAGCAGGGGAATAAAATAAGGAAGATAAAAATCAATGTGACTATATTTGACAACAAAGTGCTCATCTGACCAAGGCATGGTGTGTGTGTGTGGTGGTGGTGGGGGTATTTCCAAGAATTTGGCAGTCAAAATGTGAATAAAAAGTGACATCATTGTCAGCAGCTGATGAGCCTGAGAGGCCTGCAGCCACTCAAGGTGTTGCTGCCTCCAGCAAGCAGACTGAAGATCTCTGCAAGTCGGCTTTTATCTTAACATTCATGTCCACAAAGTCAAATAAAATAAATAGATTCATTTCCCTGACGGCGAGGTAATGTTTGTTCACATCTACTACATGAATGGGAAAGGTTGACTTCCTGTCTGGTGTGACACAAAACCACAAACAACTTCTGTTTATCAAACCACGACGATAAAAAGTGTGGGGAGGAAAACACAACCGGTGCTGTGCGTAGCAGAGAGGAACTGCGCCCGCTTGTGTCCTCCAACGGCACTGCCGTACTGCAATTTGTTTCGTCACGCGCGATCGCTTTAACGACATTGTAAAAACTACACGGACGTCCTAATAAATAAATACATATTTTTTTTAAAATCCGCTGAATTATAAGATGTTTTTAAACTCAAATACAAAAACCAACTCGGAGGACAGTGGCGCCGGATGGGCGGGGACTATGTCATTAAAAACAAGATGCATGTGACGTCACTGCCACGTCACTGACACTGACACAGAGGCTCCAGTCTCTTGGGCGACCGGAGGCAGAAAAACAGCGGCGAAGGGACCTCGACTGCAAACATAACGGACATCAAAGATCGTGAACGCACTCGGACAGAGGTCGCTTCTCGATGAGCGCGTGAAAAAAAACAAACACCGTCCAGTCGCTGATGCCCGGTTTTTCTCGACGACTGTCGTCCGGACTCGGAGCGAAGGACGGAGGAACCTTCAGAGGAACCTTCAGAGGAACCTTCAGCTTCCAGCTGGTGCTGGACATCGGGACTGATGTGTAGTCACACGAAACACAACAAGGAGATGACAACTCTCTCCCTCTCTCTCTCTCTCTCTCTCTCTCTCTCTCTCTCTCTCTGTGTGTGTGTGTGTGTGTGTGTGTGTGTGTGTGTGTGTGTGTGGGGTGATCGGGTTAGACGTGTATTATCGTGTAAGCTGTCCAGCTGAAGGGTCACTGGAATGACAGTTGTGGCTCAGCTCTCTGAGGGAAGCGGCCACTGATAAAACAGTCTGACGCTGGTTTTTCCTTCCCCCGATTCATTTTTAGAGGTTATATTTAGACCCCCCCCCCAATCCCCGCCCCCCCCCCCCAGAGCCCCTCCCCTCCCTGCCAGAGATACACGGTCCGCCTCCCTGAAGAAAACATCAACATCCGCCATCGACTCCCAACATCAGCATTTTGGAACCGTTTTACGCAACAACCGTCGTCGAACCTGCGCGCTGTCACATTAAAGAAAGCAACACGACCGCAGCTGCCACGCGCATCCAGGCCGTCGAATCAGCGGCCGCTCTGCGGTGGTGGGATCCCCCAGCACCAGTCACACCATAATAATCATAGCGGGGTAGTAGACGACGTCGCAGCTTAAGGCTTTAGGGCTGGGATGGTGAACGGATGAGTTTCCGCAGGGCGACGGTCGATGACAGTCGACGGCTCGACGCTCGACAGATCAGGGCAAACAAAGCGGCAGGAGCAGGAGGAGGTCTGGAGGAGAGAGAGGAGGTGGAGAACAGCTTACCTGCCTTTGCAATGTGATTCAAGTTGTAAACGAGCTGTGACACACAGTAGAAAGGACGATTGGTAAAGCACAGCTTCAAGTCTTCAAGTGAGGTAGGTAAAAGCACCGGGGTAGAAAATAAAAGGCTTTCTTCGCAGAAGAAGGGCTTGGTGTAAAAATATGACACTGACGACCTCAGATCATAACATCATCAGCAGTTGCTCCTCCTCTCTCCTCTGCTGCTGCTCCTCGAGATGAAGGTTTCTCCTCCGCTGCAGGTTCCCCTCTTGTTTATTGCTGCCTCCAGCTGATCCTCGGATCAGAATGTAGAACGTACAAAACAGCTGATTGTGGGATCACAATACGCATGACTCCGCCCGTTTCCCCGCCCACCCCGAGCCAACCAGCCAATGTGAATATTACACAAGCCACAAGCCGGGCCAGTGGGAGGGACGCAGGGCGGGTGGGGGAGGAGCGAGGTAGGCGGCGACTCTTCCTCCTCTCAGCTGATCCCTGATCAGCCTCGCGCTCTCCGGGCCGGCCAGTGCGGGGCTCCGGCTGGAGGTGGAGGTGGGGGATGGTAAACCCAGGTCTGGCAACTCTCGTGCGGGTGTGTTGACAGTGAAAGTGTTCGGACTGTTAACTTGCCGATCGAGGCTGTTTCTCCTCCTCCAGCAGCAGCAGCAGCAGCAGCGGCAGCAGCGGCGGCAGCAGCGGCAGCAGCGGCAGCAGCAGCAGCAGCAGCAGCTCGCCTGTTGTGTAAAGCGACACTTTGAACCTGACGCTCTCTTATCGTTACATAATGTCTTCGGACAACCTTTGAAGTTCTGGCGGAGAGGCGGTTGCAACAGCACGCGGTATCTTTGCGGTCACATTCATTTGCCTTCAACCTCGTATGTAAATAGACCCTCCTCCTCCTCCCTCCCCCTCTCTCTGGACAGCCTGCTCTACACGTCCTGTGTAACGTCCCTCTGCGTGCCAATCAATCTGGATCAGCCAATCAGACGCGCCGTATCTGAATGCAGCATTTGATGAGCCAATGAGCTGCAGGGAGGTTTGAAGAGCGCTATTGGTCAGTTTTCACCCTGCATTCTGTGCAGCCCCGAGGCTGCTCAATACTGAAGCCTGCAAACTAAAGTCTGTCCATTTAACATGTACTGTGCGTGTGTGTGTGTGTGTGCGTGTGCGTGCACGTGAGCATTGAAGGTGTGACATCATTCTTTTTGTTGTGAATAAAACCAACAAGCAGCTTCCTGTCAATATTTGTAACCTACATTTAAGAATAAAACATTAAGCACAGCAGCCCATGTATTTGTGAGTGTGTGTTGCTGTTTGTGTGTGTTTTTGTCAGCATGTGTTCTTTGTCAATGAGTATTTTGGAAACTAGCCAGCTTTGATGACACCTGAGCTGCAGGATGTACACTTGGCCAAACATTGAGGATGACAGGCATGCGAAATTCTGCCATTAAAGTGTTTTAAATGTGTGGCCTGTGTGTGTGTGTGTGTGTGTGTGTGTGTGTGTGTGGCACGAGTGTCTGGAGGGAAACCCCACGTCTTCACCTGCAGCACAGAAGGTGTCAAAGTGTTTTGGGGTGAGAAAATACTTTTGTAGCAAAGTGAGTACGGTGCATTCACCATCAGCTTGATCTGCTACAGCTGTTCAACAGTTGTTCAACTGAACCTCGAGACGAAGCTTCAGTCGTCTCAAACTGGTTCCTCACAAATGACAACCAGCTGGCAGCCCTCACATGACCTCTACAGTGGTTCTCCACTGGTGCTGGACCCTCAGGACATTCCACAAAAATAAAAAACATGAGACCGCTTTCCATCACACACTCTACCACTGCAACCACTGAGCAGGGAGACTGTCCAGAAAGCTGCAACCCAATGAAAACTGCTCCACGACCCACTTCTGGGTCTTGAGCCACCAGTTGAGAAACGCTGCTGTGCACTCCAGTCACTGGATTTCCAGGGGATGGAAGCCCATTAGGGTTAGGGTCAGGATGGAGGATCATATTGTGGGTGAACGGCAGCATGTGAGAGGATTGTCTCCAGCTGTGGTGGTGCTGGGCCAGGAAGACTGAGGAAGACTGAGGAAGACTGAGTGCAGGTCACGAGGCAGCAGGAGGTCCAACCCTGGAGCAGCCGCACCTTCATGAGGCACAGCTCAGAAGATGACTGTGAGTGTCAGGCCTGTCCAACCTTGTTCAATGATACCGTGACTCAACGTCTCCACAGTCAAACTGCACACAAAAGAACCCCGCCTAGCTAGCAGGCTAGGCCCCCCCCACACACATACACACTGACACACACTGACACACACACACACACACACTCTTCTGACGTGGACCTTGGCAAAGCAGTGAGAGATGATGCGAGAGACGCAGCTCCTCTCAGCAGGCAGATAAGGTTTCAACCTATACAGTTACCAGGTGCTAGGCAACTCATGCAAATGCGCGCGCACACACACACACACACACACACACACACACACACACACACACACACACACACACACACACACACACACACACAGCACTGATAGTATCTGGATCCTCGCAACCACGCAAACACAAAGTTTTGGCCAGAACAGTCTGTGTGTGTGTGTGTGTGTGTGTGTATGTGTGTGTGTGTGTGTGTGTGTGTGTGTGTGTGTGTGTGGTTTGGTTGGTGCCTCACATTGTGTTATGTTGTAAAAGTTGTTGCCATCAGGCTGCTGATAACATGCTGAGTGTTTGATGAAAGGGTTATTAGAGTTGTGTGTGTGTGAAGGCAGCTGATATCTCGAGCTGCACTGTCTGTCACTGTTGTTCCCAGTGGAGCTCTCACACCAGTTCCTCCAGGACTCCCACAGCCACCTCCACCACCACCATCACCACCTCCACCACCATCTGAAAGGGGAAGTGGGTGAAAGGTCACAGCAGCCTCTTTCACCAGCCGGGGGCCTCCTTGTGCAGGAAGCTGCTAGTGCAGCTGCATGCCAGGCCTCAGCCAGCTGACTGCGGCTTACTATGGAATGCATGCATGCATGCATGCATGCGTGTAGCAGGCCTGCGTGTTGTTTGTGTTTAAAGGCCGAGGCGTGGCCATGCACATGTTGACTCAGAGCTCTGTGCTGTGTTGACACTGCAGACACTCAGGGAACCTGTTTGTGGGGAGGAGATATTTGATTTGACAACACCTCACATCTGTGACCCAATGATTCACAGGGTCACTCAGTCTGCCTGTCTGCCTGCCTGCCTGCCATACTGTCTGTCTGTCCTACTGTCTGTCTGCCTGCCTGTCTTACTGTCAGTCTGCCTGCCTGTCCTACTGTCTGTCTGCCTGCCTGCCTGTCTGTCTGCCTGTCCTACTGCCTGTCTGCCTGCCTGTCCTACTGTCTGTCTGCCTGTCTGTCCTACTGCCTGTCTGTTCTACTGTCTGTCTGTCTGTCTGCCTTCCTGCCTGCTTGTCCTACTGCCTGCCTGTCCTACTGTCTGTCTGTCTGTCTGTCTGCCTGCCTGCCTGTCTGTCTGTGTGTTTTGTTGGCTGTTGTTTTTTCTTGCAGTGCGTTGTTGACAGTGTACAAGCAACAAAACAGCAAAAAGTGTTACATCATCACCAACAAGGATGATTATGTTTTTTTTCTAATGATTCAATACAACATAGTAAATTTCCCTGCAGGTGTGAAGCTGCAACTGCAGCTCCACACCTGCACACAACGAATCAACCACTTACACAACCTCCTGCTCCTCCTCTCCTCCTCCTCCTCCCAGGCCTCTGAGGCCTCGGTGGCCCCGCTGGCTCGGGCTGCTGCTGCTGGCTGATAAGACGTCCAGTCTGAGATGATACTGGGTCAGAGCTTGTGTGCTGCCAGCAGCAGTTTGTGTTACCTGCCATGACATAAGAGAGCAGGCTGTTCATGTTTCAGGTTTGGGAAAAAAGTTGGATATTTTTGGAAAGTGTCTGGCATAGCGAGACTGTTTAAAGGTTACGGAAGCCACCTGACACTGCAGGATGGGGGTTCTGCCACTAGGGTGCCCTCGATGTAAACAATCATAATAATGTGTTCACCTGCGACTCCAACTTGCAGTTAAAAGAGTTCCTTTTTTGGATAGTAGTGATATTAATAATAAAGAGGAAAAACAACAATAACTGTGGCATAAAAATGCAGCGGCATCTTTACAGCTACACACAAGGTGACTGCCTTCACTTTTGCACACGTAACACACTAGAATATACATGTCACATATTCTGGTCTGTAGTTTGAAGTTTATATTATATTATATTATATTATGTCTGTAATCTCCTGTTTTCTCTGCTCTCTTCAGTCTCCGGGCTGTTGCAGTGGTTTCCTCTCTGCTTTGCAGTTTTCCTTTTCATTAATGTGCTGCTGCCTTTGTCTTGTAGTTTTGCCTCAGACCTCCTCCAAACCCGCTTGGCTTTACTTTCCTGGGTGTTTTTGGATTTGCTCACTCCGCCCTCGTTGGATGGAGTCCATGAGACACACAAACATCTGGTTGTGTCTGCCTGCGCACTGCACAACCTTTTCTCTTTGTGTTTATTAATAAACATTGTTGAACTAAGTGAGCTGGCTGGCTGGCTGGCTGGCTGGCTGGTGGCTGGCTGGCTGGCGGCCACCACTCTGCTGTCTGCTGGAAGTGTGCAACCACAGATAAAGAATTCCTCTCTGCAGCTCCTGTTGCATTACAGTGTGACTGCAGCACACGCTGCTCCCAACAGTCCCCAGATAACCCTGACTGCAGCACACACACACACACACACACACACACACACACACACACACACACACACACACACACACACACACACACACACACACACACACACACACACACACACACACCATGGTGTACTCTCTGGACAACTAACTTATAAAACAGGGCAGATGTCAACCAGTGAGCCTCCTCCTCCTCCTGCTCCTCCTCCAGCTCCTCCTGCTCCCCCTCCTGACCCCCCCTCCCAGGCTGTCCTATGACCATGCTCAGCCTCAGGGTCATGCATGAGTCCCATGCTGTCCCTACAAGGCCTCCTCAGCAGCAGGCCAGTCACTCTTGTTCCTGCAGGGTTGATCAACACTCTCTGCTCCTCGTAGCCATCAGGAGACAACACAACATGGAACTTTCTTTTGGATGACGTCATGACGATACACTTTATGTTACGACCCATCCCCCTTGGGGTGCGTGCCCAGACGTGTCCCTTGACTTTGACCGCAACGTGGCCTTGCCGTCTATAAAAATCCTTCAAGCGAGGGTGAAACAGGGAAAGTCAACATTTCGGATGTCAAAGTCCGCAGGCGCGTTAACACAAAACTTATGACGTCACCATCTGCGTCCGTTCCGCTCGCGGCACTCGGGGCGTCTGCCGCCGAACTTCACGAACAAGAAGAAAAATAAAGTTGTAAAGTGAAGGAGTGAACAGTGCGGAAACAAACAGGTGGATGTTGTGGTCCACAGTTACACAACTCGCTCTCAAGTTGGGACCAAAATAACGTCCGTCCGTCACCGGCAAGTCAAGCCAAAAGCGCCCTTGACGTCACGCAGGGGTTGTAGCTCAGTGGTAGAGCGCGTGCTTTGCATGTACGAGGCCCCGGGTTCAATCCCCGGCAGCTCCACATCTTTTCACATCACCTGCAACCACCTGAAGACCGAACTGCTTCCTGTTCCACTGACCAAGCGTGGTTCTGTATTTTCATTTTCTATTAAAAACACCTTGAAATGGGAACTTTAATCTCTACTCTGTGCCACGTGTGCAAATAGCTACTAAAAACATTAAAAAATAAACCGAGCAAAAGCCCTGTTTGTTCGTACGTCATCAAGACACTGCAGCCTCAGTCGGCTGTCATCTCACTGCAGGAGGAGCTGGGCCAGAAAGTTAGGAGGGCAGCAGCGGGACGACGCTGCACTGGAGAAACAAGAGAAAGAGGCCACACACACACACACACACACACACACACACACACACACACACACACACACACACACACACACACACACACACACACACACACTTCCTGCTGTTAGCACGTCCAGCACGGCTGCTAGCCACGCACCACTCTGCCATCTGCCAGCGTGAAACAAGACCACTGTACAGGTCTCTCTCTCACACACACACACACGGCCCACTTTCCACAGTTCAAGCCACTTACTCAGCACACAGAGGACCTGAACACCTCAGTTTACAACACGACCCCCAAGGTCAAGTCAGCAGCTCTTTCTCCCCCCCCTCTCTCTCTCCTAACACTCAGATGGTGCTCTGTACATCCACTGCAGATGTCATTGCAATGTTTTTTGCACTACGTTCCCGTGCAGACAGTTTGACACTGCTGCTGAGGAAACATCCTCTGCAGCTTGCACAAGGTGCCACTGCATTGAGAAAGCAGGCCTGTGTGAATGGTCAGTGTGTTGGCCCCGCCAGTGAGCCAGTGAGTCAGGTGCTCACCAACACTCACAGCCCTTTGATACCAGAATGCAACTGGCTTCTTCTAAGATAGAAAATGATGCTAAAATCAAGTTTAAATGGGTCTAAAATACATCTAAATAATAATAATAATAATAATAATAATAATAATAATAATGATTGGATTTATAAAGCACTTTTTTGAGAGACCTCGACAGGATTCTGGATAAATGATGCCATCGTGCAAAGCTGCTCTTCTGTTTAGCTTGAAAATGGACCTTTGTTCTCTCCCTACTCACCTGTGTGTTTGTTCACCTGGTGGACAGCTGCTTGTGTACTGGTCCACGTCACTGCTATTTTCTGCAATAAGTGGATGTTTTCCACTGCATGTTTCTCTCCTCACTGTCATCATAATGTTACTGACCTCCACATCCATGACCTGGCTGCTGCTGCTGGTACCGCTGACCCGGAACCACTGCTGACATGGACATTGTTGGTGTTTTACTGCCCTCTGGCGGTTGTACTTGGAATAGTTCCTCGGCCTATTTATCAACAGGTGCAAACGCTAGATGGCGCCAACTCCCCTTTTGATAACTTATGTTCTTTGTTGACTTTTTTTTGCACAACTTTCCTACCAATCAAACTAAATGATCGCAACTTGAATCAAATGTATTGATTTGCACTGAGTGAAATCATTCAAAACAACGATCATTGTCCTGCACCCACAGTTGCTGATCAAGGTGGATCTTTGCTAACAGTGTCTCTGTTAGTCATGAAGAGTCAAGTGAGTCTGTACAAGCAAACCTGTTTTTGTGAGTGTTTACATCAAACGTGCGCTTATTTCCCCTTGTGGTTATCGTTGGAACTCCGTCTCAGTGTAGTAGTACACTTTGATAACGCTGGATGGCGCTCATTCCCGTTTAGTTCACATTGTGACATCAAGGGATGTGAGGGTGAAGTAAGTTTGACCTGCCAGCAACAGCAGAACAGTGTTTGGTTATGTTTCGTACTATCACGTCATGATACTTCTGCAGGGGTGAAATGATTCATTACCATCCTCCTCCAATATTCTAACATTAAAACATAAAACATAAAGAAGACAGACAGCTTTAAAATTCTTACTTCTTAATCTTCCTTTAGCTGCTCCCTCTAGGGGGCGCCACATGATCATTTAGGTCACCATACTGTGATTTACTGTTGCTGCTGCTGCAGTTGCTGCTACTATAAACTACTACTGCTACTACTGCTACTACTACTGCTACTACTACTACTATAAACTACTACTGCTACTACTGCTACTATAAACTACTACCACTACTACAACTGCTACTACTACTAATAATAATAATAATAATTGTTATATTGCCATAATATTTTGTACATTTTAAATGTAAACATGAAGCTTTAGGATGAAAAAGGTCCAGAGCAGACAAAAGCCTTTAGAACCAGAGCATCAACAAGTGACCTCCAATAACCTTTCATGGCGTCATAAACAGCGACTGAAAGGGAGACCATGTGGTCGTCTGCTGGATGAGGTCGAAACCTCAGAAATTTGGAGGCCAATCACATTCTGAAGCACATAGGAAATGAATTGCCAGCCTTGGGTTCATATTAAAAACATGGACCACATCTCTGTGACTGCAACGCCTTCATTGACTGACTGGGGAAATATTACACTGCAAATAAATACAAGAAATCATTTTCACACCATCAACTATGATGAAGGGAGAGGCCCCTTGTGTTACAGACAGAAGAGAAGAGAAAAGAAGAGGGCGAGCAATTCCAGATGTCCTTGAAGGTTCTGGTGCACCTTGGAGGAGGACATTTGCAAGACAGTGCAGATAAGAAGGGTGGAACTGGAGCTTCCTCCCTGGACCTGCATTCTGGGCTCATTGGCAACACCAAAGAGCTGCTAGGTGTGAATGTGAGTGTGATGATTGTTTCTCTCTATTGATGAGGCCCTGGATGGAGCTGCATCTTGGAAGCCCACCCCCACCTCCCACCTCCCACCTCACACCCCCCACCCCCCACCCCCCACCTCCCCACTGCACCTCCACCATCCCCATGTGCTCAGCCAGTGGATGGACTGTGACTGTTCCATTTGCTCAGCCAGTCGCTGATCCACAGGGATGCTTATTGAAAATGTGTCTGCTGGAATAATCATTTATTTTAAAGGGAGTCTGTACAGACTGTGTGTGTGGGAGTGTGTGTCCATAAAAGCAGCTCTGCATTCCACTGGGATAATCTTATCTCCCTCCTGCTGAGCTTATGGACCCCTGAACCCCCACTCCCCCTCCACACACACACACACACGCACACACTCCATTTCACACATGTATAAACAAACAGACAAACGCAGAGACTCGCAGTGAGTGTGAGGAGATTTCTGGTGTGAAAGTTCCCTGTTTTTTAATTCAATCAGCACGTCCGGCCGTGGAAGGGCCTGATTTCATCTGTCTGTCTGTCTGTGTCTGGACAGAAAACGCAATCAATTATCAGTAAATGCACCCAAGTGGTCACTACTTGCCAAAAAACAATCAGAGTGTTTTTAGCTGGACAGACTTGAAATAAAATGCATTTGTGTACTTGGCACTTGAGCATAAAAAGAGTCAGAGTTGTAGTTGCAGTATTAGCAACCTGCTTAGACTTAGACTTAGACTTAGACTTTCTTTATTGTCATCGGGAAAAGAAACAGGACAGTGATTCATTCCACAAAGAAATGCCGTTCGCCCAGTTCCAGAAGAGCAGCAACTCACTTCAATCTATATGCAAGCTGAGATACATACACAATATAGAAATATGAGATATCTGGAGGTAGAATGTTGGTGTAGCATAAATAAATAGAGCAAATATACATAGCATAATGTAGAAAGTACAAAATAAGAATAAAACACTGTGATACATCAGGAAACAAAGCTAATTCAATTATTTGCTCAGAAGTGAAAATAGTCACATTGACTCTGTTGTTGAAATGACAGCCACTTAATTATTTTGAGAACTAGAAGAAGAAGTGTTTTCTTGTTTTAATCTGAGGAAAGCTACCGGAGGGAAGAGATCAGTTAAAGCTTAAAACAACACACCATCAACAACAACAACAACAACACCACCAGGCTCCAACCCCCAAGCAGCCAAGGCCTCGGCGCAAGAAGACGACACAACTCGTGAATATTCAAGTCAAATGCAAACGCATTCCCCCGCATCCTCCGAGTGAGCGCAGCAACAAAAGGCTCATCAGGCCCAGTCGTTAGTGCATCGTACCAGAAGGTGTGTCTGGAAAGAAAACAGTGCAAGTGGACGTGCGCATAAGCGATGGCTATCTTGCTCTGAGCTGCTGCATGAGGACAAAGCAGCAGGATGGGAGGCCCTCAGCCCCTCAGCCAATCACATCTCTCCTCATGATGGTGAGATGTTAATATTCTGGAGTTGAACTGCAGCAGAGGGTTTGGCTTAGCGCTGGGCAGGGTTCACCATCACAGCTTGTAGAGCGCTCGCTATTCTAGCAGCATTGGACAGTGGAACACATTCCTCACTGCCTTTATAATCTAGATATAAGATCAATGTGTGTGCTCTTATACTTGAAGAACATTGTTGCTTTAAGTTGATATTGTGGCCGAATCCTGCCTGAGTTAACATCTCATGTCTCAACATCTCACATCCAGTGAATCCAGTGGATCATCTCTGCTGCCTGCGTGCCTCCCCCGCTGACCAACCAGTGCAAATCTCCCGTGGAGCTTCTGAATTGGTGCACCAACAAAAAGCACTTTGACCTCATCAATGTGCAACGTTGTCACGCCCCTTTGAATGAAAGCAGCGATGTAAAATGCGCATTAAGCGGTCGTTAGCGTGTCGTTAGCTTCCCTGTGAATGAGGACAACACACTGGGAGACAGGCGGCGCTGTTTTCAAATGTAAAGTGTGCATTAAAAAAGCCCCGGTGGACTTGTGTTGCACTTGAGACTGAATCAGCAGGTCTGGAGTCACCAAGGGTGAGCGGCAGCCGCCTTCTTCTCACACACCTTACATATTTCAACCATGATGAATAAGAAACAGTCAAGTCAATCTATACACAACAAACACACACGAGCATTAGCAGGAGGAGGCAAAGAGAAGCAAGGTTTTAAATTTAGTCACAAAAACAAAATCCCAACTGTGTCCTTGCTTCACACAATGCATCAACCTGCACGCACCGCTTCCCCACAAAATGAAGCTTTTCTCCTTTAAACCTACCAGAGGGGCCAGCTTGGTTCAGGTTGAAAGCAGCACAACAACAACACAACACAACAACAACACAACAACAGCCTGTCCAACAGTGAAGGCCTTGTTGAAATGTGCTTCAGCACCACTGACCACAGATTCTTTCTCGCTCGCTACACCTGTTTTTCTTACTGGACAGTTTTCTTTCATTCTTTTTTTGAGACTTTTTCTTTTTTCGTTTGTTCGTCTGGCGCTCCCGGCCAAGATACATTTATGAGCTACTACAGTCGAACGACTCACTCACTGATCTGTGTCAGTGTGAGTGATTTCTCTCTCTCTCCAGGCTTTAATGTAAACTCGTATCACAGACCCCTCATGTTGACAAGTTGTGTGTTCCATACATTTGTGACAACACAACAATAGAGGTTACCCGTGTCCACCCTGCACTGAGTTCCCATGCAGGTGATTGTACTCCTCATCATTCTCTGCATCTGTGGGCATCGATGGTTTGATGTCCCGCTGCACTGACACTGATGGTATGTGAGTGTCGTTCAGCAGCTACAGCGCAGACAGAAAGAGAAGACACAACATCTGTTCCATGGAGCAAACTATGCATCTGTGTGTGTGTGTGTGTGTATCACGGGATCAGTGCAGCCCCGCTGGAACAGATTGTGTGCAAACTGCGCCTGCGCGGAGGGACAAATTGAACGGTGTGCAATCAGCTGCTTTCGCTCCGAGCCCGTTTGTCTATTTTTACGCGCGCGCCCTCCGAGACTGCACAACTTCAAGCCTCCCCCGCCCGCATGGCACTAAATGCGAAGACGCGCTGGAACAACCGCACACCTGACGGTGGCGCAAACACGAGTCAGATGACTTTCACGTGCGCCTTCGCTGTTCGCCCCCTTGTTTTTACTGCTGCCCACCCCACCTCTCTCCCTATCCCCCCCCACCCCCCTCTCCCCCCGTGACCTCCAGTCTACGTGGCGTCGGCGTCAACGAGCCCCTAACGATGTGTGAACTGTTGGGCATGCAGCGACAATGGCGCCTGCAGACAGGTGCACTGCACACTGATCTCAGAGCAGCTGGAGGTCCGAGCTGCCGGAGAGGCGGTAGCTCACTCTATCTATCTATCTATCTATCTATCTATCTATCTATCTATCTATCTATCTATCTATCTATCCATCCATCCATCCATCCATCCATCTCTCTCTCTCTCTCTCTCTCTCTCTCTCTCTCTCTCTCTCTCTCTCTAGCCCTCTATCTAGTTAAGCTTTTTTAATCAGTCACTTTCATGAACTCAGCTGCAACCCCATGTGTCTGTCCAGTGATCTACATTTTTATTTGCCCCTTGACTTTACAGTAATAAATCACACAGTTGTTCAACTGCTACTTTAATTTTAATCCGTACGATTCCTCTTGGCCGGTATGAATCACACCCCTCAAACTAAACAAATAAATAAAAAAATAAACTCTGAATTCAAATGGAATGGTCGTTACTTTAATCCCAGCAATGTCTTCAAAGATCAATATTTGTTGCGTTTAAAGTTACAGTGAAGTTACAACTATTAGGCAATGGGGTGATTTTCAACATCTTTGGCATGTTGGAGCCAAATGAAGGTAAAGAGCTGAACATCATCTCGCCGTGTCCCTGAAGGCTCCTGAAGGCAGCAGCGCTGCCAGGAACCTCTCCAGGGTCACACCGCCGTATTGTTCGCGTCCTTCATTTCGCCCAGCTCGTGCTGCGAACCTGCTGTGAGGGAAAGAGCGGCTCTTTCATCTCACTGCGGCCAGTTCCTGCAGCGGCGCAGCTGATGATGAATTGACAGTGTGATAAACTGCAGACAGACAGACAGACAGAGCGAGCTGTGTCCCGAACCTTCAGGGAGGCTCCACCTCACCGAGCTGGTCCCGAGGTGTTTCAGTGTCCCCCAAACCACGAGGAGTGGTCTCTGCGCGAGACCAACCATGACAAAATCCAATTAGATTTCTGCCTGGTGACGCAACTGTTTCAATCCAACACCAAACTGTCTAACTGTCATCATGTGAGCTTGAAACGATGAAATAATATTTTGAAAAAAGAATTATTGCGCGCAGAGGCGGTGCTGGTAGTTGCTTTAGGAGCCAACAGAGGGCGCTGAGGCTTCAGTTTACAGGACGACACTTCAGCTGAGACTCTGGGATCAGTGGAGATCGATACTCGCTGTTTGACTGATTCGCTGCTTTCATTTCATCCCTGCTCAGAAAAAAAACACTAGTTTGTAACTTCAGCCGCGCGGTGACGAGGAGGAGGTGGAGGTGGAGGTGGAAGAGGAGGAGGGGGGGGGGGGGGGGGGGCAAGGTAAAGAGTGCGCCGCTTGAACCGTGAAATGTGCAATTAGATTTGCGCTTTGTTGTAAGAGCTCTGCTGGCACTCGGGCACCTGCGGTGAGGTGGGGAGGGGGTGCCCTGGGGGAGGGGGGTGTATGGGAGGAGGGGTGGGTGTGACTTAGGGGGGCGGAGACGTGACCGCCCAGCCCACCGCTCGTGCGCCTCGTCGCTATATGAGGAGGAAACTTCAGGGAGCTCCTCAAACTCTGGACTCAACTCTGCTGAGCTGCGGCTGCGCACTGACCGACAGACCGACCGACACCTCCTGGACCCCGCACCGTCGCTGGAATATCACGTGGCTTTTGATTTTTGCTGCCTTGGTCCCGGTCGAGCGGAGCAACAGAGTTCATCATGCCGCGCTCCTTCCTGGTCAGGAAGTCCTCCACCAATAAGAAGCCCTGCTACTGGGAGCGTCACTCCGGTGAGTTGGTCCTCTGGCCTCAGTATAGACCAGGTGGGGGGGGCAACTGATGGGCCACCGTGGGTCCTACAGTGTATCTATCATGGGATATGTAGAAAACATGTTGTTTTAATGTCGGTTGAAAACGAGGCAAAGCAAAGTGGCAACAACTTTTCTGTAGCTCTTCATTGAGATGACTGAAAACACAGGGAAAAAATGTATGAAACAAATATTTTATTACTTACTGATTAATAATAATAAGTTTGGCCCCGGGGTCGTAGTTTGCCAATGCTGGGTCTAGAATCACTGCTGGTGGTCCTGGTTGCACAGAGCCGGACCACCAGCAGCTCCTCACTGCGGCTCCTCACTGCGGGGCTTCACTGGGGCTTCACTGGGGCTTCACTGGGGCTCCTCACTGCGGCTCCTCACTGGGGCTCCTCACTGGGGCTCCTCACTGCGGGGCTTCACTGCGGCTCCTCCCTGGGGCTCCTCCCTGGGGCTCCTCACTGCGGGGCCTCAGGAAGAGAAAACATCCTCAGTGTTGCTGTGACACCAGGAATGAAAACCAGTTTAGAGCCACATTAGACCAGTTGATTGTCAACTAGTGCTGGAGTCTCAGGACCATCATCATCAACGCTGGCCCACTTCCTGTCCTGTCAATGATGATTGAATTGAGTTCATGTATATAAGTGTGTAAATTTATACATTTGAAAATCCATGTCAAGGGAAAAGTGAGGGTCGCGGGCCATCAGTTGAGAAACGCTGCTGTAGATGATCACATGACTAACAGTCTCCCCTCCCTCCCCCCAGTGGTGGTCCCGCCCTCCCCCCAGGACGACGTGCTGCTCCCCCTGCAGGGCTACGTCTCCCCCCTCACCTGCTACGTCACCCAGATGTTCCCCAGTGGCTCCGCCCCCTTGGCCACGCCCCCTGCCTCCATCCTGGGCCCGGTGGACCTGAGCAGCTGCTGCAGCTCCAGCTCCTCCCCCTGCAGCAGCAGCGGCAGCGAGGGAGAGGAGGACGGCGGCCGCACCTCCGACCCCCCCAGCCCCGACGTGGCTCCGCCCCTCTACCACTGCAGTCGCTGCAGCAAGAGCTACAAGAGCGCCAAGGCCCTGGCGGCCCACCAGCTGCAGCTCCAGCACCACCAGCAGCAGCAGCAGCAGCAGCTCCTGCCTCAGATCCCCCAGCCCTGCCCCCCCCCGGAGCCCTCGGACCGGCCAGTGTACCCCTGCAACCACTGCACTAAGGAGTACAGCAGCGTGGGGGCGCTCAAGATGCACATCCGCTCCCATACGCTGCCCTGCGTCTGCTCCACCTGCGGCAAGGCCTTCTCCCGACCCTGGCTGCTGCGGGGACACATGCGCACACACACAGGTGAGTGACCACTGACCACGCACACCACCACCTCACTGTCACCTGATTGGTACAGAGCAACCGAGTTTAGTTCAGTCCCTGAGCTTCCAACCAAGGCAGCAAAGCTATGAGTGATGATCAGTGTATCAATGTAACTGAAGTGTCCAGGTGCTAACTGCCCCCCCCCCCTCCTCCCCCCAGGTGAGCGTCCCTTCGCCTGCCCCCACTGCAGCCGGGCCTTCGCTGACCGCTCCAACCTGCGGGCCCACCTGCAGACCCACTCCCAGGTCAAGAAGTACCAGTGTGGGACCTGTTCTCGCACCTTCAGCCGCATGTCGCTGCTGCACAAGCACAACGCCTCTTCGGGCTGCTGCCCCTCCTCCTAGACCAGCTGGTTGCTGACCCCGCCCCCCCAGCACCACCACTGGAGGACCAAGCTGAACTCTTGGTGGCATTTTTTAAAAACTTTTTATAAAAGCTGCTTTTTACACATGAACTTCTGAAGTGCCTTTGATTTGTGACTTTTAAAAAAACATAAAACTGTAAAAGTACACAGTTTATTTTTCTTTTTTCTTGGGAGGCTACATCCCATTTAGCTGTGTGTGTGTGTGTGTGTGTGTGTGTGTGTGTGTGTGTGTGTGTGTGTGTGTGTGTGTGTGTGTGTGTGCCAGCTGGAGCTGCAGTTGATCCAGGGCAGCGGCTCGGTGCCGGCCGGTCCGGGACTGTGGCCTTGTTGCAGCTGCTGGGGTGTGTGTGTGTAGGTGGAGATCATTCCTCACCACACTTTACATGGCATGTGTGCACATATTAGCAAGTGCATGTGTGTGTGTGTGTGTGTGTGTGTTGAGACAGCTGGCTGCCTGTGGCACACAGACTGAGAGGCGGTGCAGAGAGACGTGTTAGCGTTGACTTCGACAACAGGTGATCCCCCCCCCCTCTCTCCCTCGCCTCTGATTGGCTGTCAGGAAAGAACCACTTCAACTTGACCAAAAGGCTCGACGTGCTGCCACCACTGTCTTGAGTGAAATGTGTTGTTTTTTTTTTTTTACTTTGTTTTTGTTGTTTTGAAGATGATTTTTTTGCTGTACAGCTTTTTTTGTATAAATTGTGCTCCTTTTGGAAAAGTGAAATTGCTGTATGTTGTTTTTTTTCCTGCCACGTGTCAATAAAAGCTCCGTCGCAATCAAACCCTGCTGCTCACTGTGGCTTCAACAGGCTTTGTTTGGACCTGCAGGACCTTAATGAGTTCATCAGGACAGACGAATGAATGAATGAATGGAGGGGCAGTGGGGGGGCGGTGGGGGGGCGGGGTACAATGCTGAGTGACGGGCGGAGCACCTGCACACACCTGCCAGTCCTGTCAGCACACACACATATGTGGGCACACATGGCCAGCACATGCTAAAAGGAAGAGGGTGGGGGCGGGGCTCTGGGGTGGTGGTGGTGGGGGGGCTTTGGGGGAGGATGGAGGGGGGGGGGCTGCAGGTGGTTCTCGGGCCAGAGTTCCTTCCACATGAACCCAGTGTGGGAATCCCAGCGACTCACTTCCTGTTGCTGCTACAGCTCTCAAGAGCCGTCGGACCTCCTGATGAGGTACCAAGCTGGATGTCCTGGTCAGGAGGGTCCAGGAGGTTCAGGGAGGTTCAGGAGGGTCCAGGCTGAGGGTCCAGGAGGTTCAGGAAAGTCCAGGAGGGTCCAGGCTGAGGGTCCAGGAGGTCCAGGAAGGTCCAGGCGGTTCAGGGAGATCCAGGAGGGTCCAGGCTCAGGCTGAGGGTGCAACCCGCCCACTGACCTCCTGACCCCTGCGGCACTGACGCCGGCGTGTCTTGGTGAGGTAACCACGCTCTTCCTGCGTGTTGAGAGGCTGGTGTGTGTGTGTGGGTGGGTGGGGTGGGGTGGGGGGGGTGGGGGGGGGTCGGGGGGGGGCTCTGAAAGCCTGGGGATCAGATTGCATGACTTAACTTGCCCAATGTAAACAGTGGCCTCGGAGAATGAAGGCCTGCCCCCCCCACACCCCTGACGATGAGTCGGGTCGCTACATAGAACACCGTCCTCACACTGGGGGCTGCTGAGGAACATCTCAATGCTCTCTAGATGCTGACTTGATTGACCATGAAGACACCTTGAAGCAGACCTAGAGGTGCCTCTGTATGGAGGAGCCTGACTCCCTCACATGGAGAAGAAGCTGCTGGGACCTTCTGACCTCTCCTCCGTCAGTGAGGACCTTCCCCAGCAGAACCTGGAGCAGCCTCGTGCATCTTCAAGCGGTTCAGTTTTTTTCTCTTGAAATTTAACGCTGCCACTTTCCTGCGGGGAGGAGGGGGTGTGTGCAGTGCGTAGGAGGCCGTCCATCACTCTGTAGCTCTGGGGCCATGACATCACTGAGCCTCTCACCTCTCTTTTCTCTTTTTTTCTCGGCAGCGTGTGTGTTTGTGTAATGTCATCCCCCCATGCCCCCCACCCCCCGCCCCCTCCAAACAGCCTTTGCGGTGTTGGCGGCGTCAGGCTTGGCGGCCGCTGTGACTAAGGTGTCATCAGTGACAGACACACAATACTGTCATCAAGAGGCCGACGCCTCCTTCATTTGATTTCATGATGACCTCAGAATGGGGGGGGGGGCACTGAGGGTCATCCAGCGCAGAAAGAAAACAGAAGTGAAGATGAGGCTCCACCTCCTGGATTCCTGGTCCTGGTGCCACCAATGACCTGCTGGACTGAGGCCAGAAGCTAAGCGCTACGAAGTTTGCCACATCAATACACCTGATCTACATGATCTACATGATCTACATCTACATTCTTTTTTCTGCAGTGGAGCCATGAAAAGAGCTATTTTTTAAAACTAGAATACACACATATATATTCATATGCACACACACACAAATATATATATATATTTATGTGTGTGTGTGTGGTGGGGAGGGGTGAAGGTGGAGGGGGGGGGGGTTGATGTCGAAAAACCCCTTGTGGTGCGACAGAGGTTCTAAACTAGAAGTGCAGATGCTGCTCTTCAGGTTTCCAGCCAACAACACGGTGAAGTCATCCTGGAAACCCACACCTCCCTCTAAACACTCATCCCTCCATCCCTCCATCAGTGGAGATGTGGCTCCTCACAGCACGGCAGATTAAAGGCTTGGTGAAGCCCCCCCGACCCCCCCCCCACCAGCGATGACACAACTCTGCTCCCAACCATTTAATCACATCTCTGACGGCCAACAACATTAAAAACCCACGTTCTCTCCTCCTTCCTCTCTCCTCCTCTCTCTCTCCCTCTCCTCCTCCCTCTCTCCTCCTCTCTCTCTCTCCTCCTCCCTCTCTCCTC